>NC_026507.1:3702327-4002327 GCF_000182925.2 Neurospora crassa OR74A
CTGGGGATAAATTATAAATAAATCTATATTTAATAGTTCGCCTAACTAAGGGGACTTTATCCTATTAAAGGCGGATTTAAAATAAAAGGTTTATAACTTCTTCGTCGATTGTAAATATAAACCCTTATTTATACGCCTACCAAACTCTATAGTTTAAATATTTACAATATTTAATACTAATATATTTATATATAATATAATAATAGATAGCGTTATTTAAATAGTTAAAAGAAGTTTCCTTCGTAGGTATTTTCTTTGTAATATAATACTAAATTTAAAATATAAGAAAATAATTAAATATTAACCTTATTTAAACTACTATTTTATTTTAAAATACTATTATTATATACCTCGCTCTACGGAGCCTTAACTTAATCTTCGGTTAAACTATTAACGTCTATAATATATACTATACTAAAAGTAAAAAACTCGGAGTATTCTAAAATAGTAATTATATAATATATTATTTTAATAAAAATAGAGTATTAATTAATACTATTAAATAAAATAAACGTTAGGCCTATAATTTTAACCTTTATATAATTAATATCGTAGGATTAATTATTAATTAATATAGAATATATTTAGGATATATTAATAAAGATTTACTAGGAGGTTATTAAGTATTATAATATTAGGAGGGGTTATATCCTTTAAATCCTCTAACTTATTAAATTCGGCTATTATATTAGTAATTTACTATAATTCGAATATAGTAGACGGTCTATTAAATACTTTATTATTCTATTCGGTTAAACCGAGCTTAGTAATAATAATTAAGGTATTGGTATTAGAAATAGGGCTAATATTTATTTTATATTAAGTATAATAAATTAGAAATTAATTAGGGATAGATTACGTAGGTATTATTGCAAATTGTTGCAGAAGGTTTACGGAAGGGTGAATTCGGGCTGATATTGTTCGGACTTATACGTTTCTTATTCGTAAGCAAATTTCGTTTGTTGGGATTAAAAGCGCCGGTTATTTCTCTATAGGGAAAGTTAAAAAGTATATATACGATATATTAAAGGGGTAATAGTTAGTTGAGAGATTTTCTATAGTGTGGGGTTGGTCTTGGCGTATCTACTTAGGTTAGGAAGCTTTGGGTATAGGGTCGGGTTATGTGAGTACTCGGATTGTAGTGGCAGGTCCATTCCATACAGGGGAGAGACACTGGGCGATTGCTTCCCACTCGGGGGCTGTATTGAATTTAATTTTATATATAAACAACCGATAGTTCCTACACATTCGAGCATGGGACTTTATAGCTTGATTCTTCCCAAGATCATCACGATATTTGGCTTAATTCCAAAAAGGATTTCGACACAATAGTCGGGGTTGCGATCATCTTTCGTTGCCACAATGTGAGAGGGGTACATGGAGCTAACTTCCTTCCAATCTTTCAATAACATCCGGTATAGTGTAACGGTTAACATATCGCGTTTTCACCGCGAAGCTCGGGGTTCGATTCCCCGTACCGGAGTTCCTTTTTTTTCTTTTTTTCCTTTTTCGCCGTATCATTCCAACATGGTCTTCTTCTCTTCATTCTGTCATTTTTCTAATACTCTTTTCTCATTGTGATGTTTTCCAAGGAAAGAAAATCATCCCAAATTCTGAGTTAGGCGTATGCTCGCTCATGAGACCAAACATGCCCGTGTCAATCCAGCCTTTTTACAATCACAAGAAAGATCAGGCAGATCTCGCAGCATCGACAAACAATCAACACCAAAACGTTCAATTTACATCCATCCATCCGAGCCCAGCCACTAATCTATATATTCATTGCGCAGCCATACACGCATCATACAACCAACACACTGTCCCACTGCATCATGGTACAATTTCCATCCAACGATTTGCCCATTAGAAACATAACACCAAATCCCGAATACAAGGTTTCATTATCCTAAGTTTCAATCCACCAATCCATCCATCAATCCATCCATCCATCCATCCCCATTCCCATATCCACACCACACCTCAC
The DNA here is from genome assembly GCF_000182925.2 of Neurospora crassa OR74A. Lineage (NCBI taxonomy): Eukaryota > Fungi > Ascomycota > Sordariomycetes > Sordariales > Sordariaceae > Neurospora > Neurospora crassa. The sequence goes on from NC_026507.1 coordinate 3,704,312, forward strand.
CAAAGCTCAAAATGATCCATCAACCACCCCTGCCAATCATCTTCTTCGTCCTCATCATCATCATCACCACTACCCCGTGCTCCTTCTTCTAGGTTCGGCGGACTGATGGTGGTGGTGAACCTCCTTGCTGCATCTGAGTAGAAGGAGGCTGGGAGGAGCTGCTTTTCGCGTCAACGCGCGGCTCAACAACACCACCGCTGGTGACCGACGGGTGTGGGTTGGGCTTAAGTACGAGGTAAGCGCCAGTTAGACCAAGGAATCCCATTGCCAGGTAACTATAATTTTCATAATTTCAACTCCCCCGAAAACCCAACCCAACCCAGCCCGGGGGAGGGAAGGGAAGGGAAGGGGCCGGGGGGGTTTTGGTTTGTTAGTTATCCGGTTTCATTTTCTTTTTGGTTTAACGTATGGATGGGTTGGAGAAATATAGAGGATGAAAGGGGGAACGGAACGCAAGGAACTTACAACAAGGTATTATCCGCCTTCCCCACCAACGTCTCATGCTTAGTTCCACTCGCCGTCGTCGTCGTTTTTCCTGCCGCCCCAGACGCCGACTGCTGTTGCTGCTGCTCACTTGCACCCGCCGCACTCGTCGCCGCCGACGCCATCTTCGCAGCCGCAGACTTGCCAGCCGGAGTATCAGACCACGAAGTAGCGCTGTACTGCTCATCCATCGCAGCAACCGGGTAATCGAGTTCCACATCAATGTCAGCAGCGAGGATCTCGGGCTCGGTCTTTTCGGTACCACCGCCGCTACCTGAAGAGCGAGAGCTACGGCCACTGCTGCTGCTTCCGCTGCCGCGTTTGGAAGTGTCGCCTGAGGTGGCGGCGAACCGCTGTTGGATAAGCTGCGGTGATGAGCGCATGTGCTGGATGGGGATCACGGTGACGGTGGCGGCGGCGCGGATGCCGGTGGGCCGGAGGATCGTTCTGTGAACGACACGAGCGAGCGTAGAGGTCGGCATCGTGACGGGTGTTTCTCGGTTGGGGAATTTCTTGCCTGTTGGGTTTGTTTGTTGTGGTTGTTTGGCTACGAGGTTTTGGAGTGTTTTCGAAGTTAGCCAGTCGTAAAACGTAAGAAAGTGAGATCGTGGGAACTATCAAAGGTGTGTGAGGATCATTAGGATACCACGAGTTTTCCTTATACCTCTTTCTCTTGTCCTTTATTTGGCGGACTGGCGTATGCGCAAAGGGTTGTTGGCATATGACGTATCGGTGACGGCCATTGCGTGGTGTGCTGAGGAGGTGAAGAACACCGAGCGCTTCCCGGAGATGGACTCCATGGGCGACTGGAGTCCGAGAGAGCCTGTCCATATGGTACAACTTCTGGCTGGTCACGGACCTACATAATTACCCGTTAACAAGTCTGCTTTGTATCCACGGATGGGACGGAGGGAAGGTAGTCGACAGGGAAACTGAAGCTTATTGAACCTCAACAGGCCAACCTTGTGGCCATCGAACGGTCGCGAACATCATCCTTTGCGCATCACATTCCGACTTTGTGGACGGATGGGAACCAATGGTGTCATGAACCGAGACTTAAATTGTAAGTCCATGGCTGCTCCAGCCAACATCATAGCACCATATCAACACATCGCAGATTATCAAAAATACCATAGACTGTACATAAGCCGTCAGCCGCCCTTCCAAGGAACATCGCTTCAATATGTATACCACGACCTTGCTAACGAACCCGCATCCCAGTTACCCATGGCGCCAGGCAAGTAAGGATAAGTAGAGATCAAGTGCAAACAAATCAACAAACCGAACATAAGAAATGGGTATCATCAGAACATCATTGTCGCGCCTTTGACCGCCAGCATATCCGCAGCGATGTTGCCTTCGTCCGTCCCGTGCCCCTTAACCCAGACGAACTTGGTCTCGGCGGCCTTCCTATCGCGCGTGTCGATCTTCTTGCGGATGGCCACAATCAGATCCTGGTTGGAGACCTCCTCCCCCTTGGTGTTCCTCCACTCGTTCTTCATCCACTTTTTGTACCACGACGTCACGCAGTTGATTGTGTATTGACTGTCGGTGCGGAGCTCGCAATTTTGCGTGTCCGGAATGGCTTCCAGTGCTCGTAGGACGGCGGTCAACTCGGCGCGTTGGTTCGTTTGGACGGGGCCTTGGAGTCTTTCAGAGATGTTTCTGTTTGTGGTGGAGATGTGTTAGGAAAACGAGTCACACATGCTATTCTTTCGCGTCAGACTGCAGACTTACTCCCTGAAACCACCGCAGAAATAGACACCCACCCCCGCCATGGCGCCAACCTTGCCATTGCCTCTGGCGCTGCCGTCCGTGTAGATGATGACGGGCTTGCTAGCATCATCAAGGGCTTCCTGAGCCTGATGAGCTGATTGCGTGGCCCCGGTTTTCCTAGCTTTCCTAGAGCTCTTCGCTGGCCCTTCCAGAGCAATGACTTGCAGGTCATCTGTCTCGTCCACTTGTGGTACCTTGACGGCTTGGGAGGACGGCTTGCCACTCCATTGGCGCACGAATTCCTCGGCCTCGGCGCGGGTTTCGAACTTTTTGTATTTGGGGTTCTTCCAGCCCACCACCTCCTGCTGGGCAATGGACCAGTCTGTGTAGACACCGGGCGTGCGACCGACGGCGACGCCGTAGAACTTGGAAGGTGATGAAGTCGAGGTGGCAGAGGCGACGGGCCGGCCAGCGGCGAATGCGGAAGCGTCCTCGTAGCTCGTGAACGACTTGAACTGGGCACCCTTGAAGCCGGTGATTTGCTGCTGGCAAAGGGCCCAGCTGGTGTAAACGCCGGGCTTGTAGCCAGCACGCACGGCGTAGTATTTGGTCTCGGGTTCCATCTTTCTCTTTGGCGCAGGCATCGTGACGGGTGAATTGAAGTTAACGGCTATGTTGAGGCTGAGGAGCTTGTTGCCGATGAGTTTGAGAATCTTATCGTGACGGGATTGTTTTCGTGGTTGTTTTGTTTGTAGACGGGCTGTCTTGCTCTGGCGATACCGAGATTGAAGCGCGGGACGCTGGGCTTTAAAGCGTCGATAAGCGTCGGTCAAGATCCTGAGCCTGTGACTGCGAAAGAAGCCGTCCAAGAAACCTGCCGGAGGATGTATCGATAACTCGTTGTTTGTCTCTTTTTGCGCTGTCTCACTTTTCGTCTTGTTTTTCTTTCTGCGCTTCGTCGACAGGCGGCGCAATCCCGGTGATCCAATCCTGGCGTCGTGGGCGTTCAAAGAAGCCGGCAAGGACAGCGAAGGCAGGCGATTCAGAGGAGACAGCAGGCGGACCAGGCGGGGCGGGGAGGGAAAGAGGAATGAGAGGAAGAAGGGGGACTGCCACTGGACGCGATGCAGATTGGAGGAACGAGAGGGGAACAACATCCAATGCGCCGGCGTGGGAAGGTGGGATGCCTGGTGGAATGGTGGGATATGGAGGGGGATGGAGGGGATCAGATGCTGCTTCCTTCCTGCGAGGGGATGTGAAGCGGGCGTTGGGTTTGCGCCTGCAACAGACAACCTACACAAGGCAAGGTACCGCTAGGAACCATTCACTCCTTTCGTTCCCTTGCAGTGCGCTGGGCTGGCCAATTCCCCCGCCTCTTCCAGGCCCGTCAGGTACGGCGCCGGTAAGCTTCCGATCATTGATAAGATAACCCAGAATTCAGGAACACTCTTTCAACCCTAACCCAGACACACATCTTGTGACATTCTGGTCAGTTTGAACAAGTGGAAGTTGAAATAGCTCTTGGTGCGTTGTTACCATTGCATACCTATCGCATATGATACTTTTCCCTCCTTTGAGCAGCAAGTAGCGGTGTTCCAAAATATACCAGTTGTGATCTTTGTCTTCCATGTTAGGAAGGTAAGTTGTAACTTGTTACATACTTGTAATCCGTAACGTGACCGCCCCACCTCAGACAATGGGTTTCTTACGTTGTGAACCTCCCTTTCACCAGCCACCACGGTGACATGTTTCTAGTTCTTTGAGCGTTTACCAAAAATCATCCAAATCACCAAATGTTGACCTGTTCTATTCAGATTTTGAGAGTATCATTACTCTCGCTATCTAGGGATGGTGAACTTGACAGGAGAGAGACAAAAGGTGTGGAAGAACAATACCGCCTGGGTAAGGTTACAGAACATTACCAGGTTTCCATTGCAGTCAATTCCCCCGTCTCTTGACATTTTATTTTCTCTTTTTGTTTGTTATTTCTATTATAGGTCGATTCGGGCACAATTAGCACAAAATACATACACCTTGACAACACAATAAAACATAGACGAGTTTTCGCCTGATTGGTTCCTAAAATCCGTTCATCGCACAGTTATCATCATTGTACCATCTTCAAACAATCCATCCTTTCCACTTTTCATTCATCCATACACCTACCATATAAATAAATCTTCTTCCACACCCTATCCTCTCCCTCTAACAATGCCTTCATCATCTCAATCACTTCCCCAAGCTCTGCCTCACATAATTCAACAACAACGGCCCCACCCTGCTCGCAATGATCTTATCCCCATTCGCATTCGGATGCACTCCATCTCTCAGATCCGACGTCTTGAACCCCGTATAACAATCCGCCACCACAATCGGCGACTCGGTCGTATTCAGTTTGGCTGCCCACGCGGGGATCTGGGCGTTAATAGCCTGGACGGCGGCGTTGGAGTAGGAGAGGGGGATCATTTGGTCGATCTTTCTATTCTGTTAGTTTCCTCATGTTTTTTTTTTCTCTTATTCTTTTTTATTTCTTCCTTTCCTTTTCACCATAGAACCAAAGGATAATAAATAAACTCACAATAATCTTCGTCCTCGGATTCGCCCCCCTCATAATCCCCACCATCTTAGTATACGCATCCATCACCTCCGCCGTGCTCTTCCCCCGCGTCACATCATTCGTCCCCAGCATGAACATGACAATGTCCGCGGGGGTCTTCTTCAGCCACCCTTCCAAATAGTTATTGGCAATGTCGACGGCCAGCCACCCCGAGTGGCCCTCGTGGTGTTGGTCCCAGTTGGCCGTGGTCGGTCGGCAGTTCTGCGGGTTGGAGTTTTGGGAGCCGACGTATTGCACCGACGACGCAAGGTTGGCGGCGGCGAATTGGTCCCAGACTAGGGCGCGCCAGCAGGTGATTTCGGTTATGGAGTCGCCTAGGGGCACTGTGGAGGGGGAGGAAAGTTAGTTGGTTGGGAGCAGAGGGGGAGGAGAAAAGGGCAAAAAGGAAAAGGGAAGAGGAAAGAGGAAAGAGAAAGGTGAAGTACTAATGCGAAGCTTTTGCGGCGTCGTCTGTCGCTCAGCGAGCTCGATTGGGCTGGCGAGGACTGCCGATGTCAGGGCGAGGGAGTTGAGGATGAGATTAGGGAAAAACATCTTGATGGTTGGTTGGCTACCTAGCCAAACGTGGATAGCGACTGTGGTGGTGGTGATAATTCTAGGTGTGAGTGTCTGTGACCTCTTTTACCAGATCCTAGTATCTAAACAGACAGAGGAGCGAGCAGCTTTATAAATGTCGATCCCTCTACAGTAGTTACCACGAACAAGACGTTGCACTCAATCGATCTGGTCTCTTTCACCTACTATATGTATCCTTTTCCATTCATCCCACGGTACCTAATCAGGGTAATCAGGTATCAAACCTGATATCAGTCCGTAAAACTCTGGATATTTATCCAACCGATCAACCCCAAACATCCCAAGCCAAGCATTTCCTTATGTGTACCCATGACCGTCCTGGCATTTATGCACCCGGAATCCCATCTCCATCTGTACTAGACCAAGTTCAAACACATACAATGCAAGGCACTGAGTGTCTGACTCCTGACCATTAGCCACGTAATTTTGACTTCATCCGGGGCGGTAGATAAATCTGGCTGCACCGGATCGGGAAACGTCAAAAAGAAAAGAGACGTCTAACGGTGGAAGATAAATCCGGCACTTCTTGCATAGCATATTAGTCTATACTAGTTGGGATCGGTAGGGTTTCTTCCGATTGGAACGCTTCGACGGTCTTATACTTGTACGAGACAGGTAGGATGCCAAGCGGGATGTGGAAAGCGGGCCAAGCGGCTCAATGCGCATCTGTTTGGTACATCTCGGGGGAAAAAGGCAGGATGTCGGTGCGAGATGCATCCGTTCGGGAACCGGCCCCGATGTCGCGAATGATATTGGTGGACGGGTGTTACTGACCCAATTGAACCAAGGGAATTTACTGGAGCAAAAATGGAATTGTTGTACTGAAATGCGCCTTGGCGATCATATGTGATCAAGGCCATGTGACGCTGTTACACAGAACTTCAATGCAACTTCAAGTGACACAAGCAGATAGAGGGGGCTGTTGAGTTGCGAGTTCATTGGGGGTATAATAAACTGGATGCGCTAAAGGGAGGTAGGCAGGTAACTTTCGAATCCCATCAACAATCCCTCCTCCGGATAACCCGGGTAACCCGGAATTCGTTTATCCAAACGATCAATGTTTAGTAGTAGCAAATGCCACCAACGTCGTCATCCACGGTCCACGAAGCGGCCAAACCGGGAATCACAGCCTCCTCAGTCTGGGACGCGACCTGCAAGCCAGCGCCCTCTTCGGGCTTTCCAGCAAAGAAGTCGCCCTGGCCCTCGGTGCGGATCACGCGACTCATAAACCGGTGAGCCCACGCCTCCACAGCCGGCTCTCCCGTCTCGTCGCGGGCCTGCTTCAGGAACGAAATGAGCGCCGTTCCACCGGTGCCCTTGAGGTTGTCCTTCTTTCCATCACCCCTGGTGTCCAAGGCAATTCCAGGAGGTTGCTGGCGCGACGCGGTCGCCAGGTTGATCTTGCGGCGGACAGCCTCGGGACTGCGGCTGCGGCTGCGAGTGCGCACTTCCTTGCTGGGTAGGACAATGTAGCGAGTCACAATGGCAATGTGCTTGTCGCGAAGAGCACGCAGCATGGCCAAGCAGGCGTCGTAGGCGATACCCAGCGAGCGGTAGCCGCGATGCTTCTCGACAAACTCCCGGATGTTGGCCACGGACTGCACATGGTCGAGGAAGCGGGCATGGGGACCGGGCATGTACTTGCGCATCTCCAACAAAAAGTTGTGCTTGGGTGCCGGGGCATGAACCTCGCCTTGCTCCTGGGGCCGGCCACGCTTTTCGCCCGTGGGGCGGTGTTCGATACCCAAGACGATATCGAAGAATTGGATCAAACTACTCTGGGCATTGCTGCCTCCAGAGTACTGACGGTACTCCTCCTTTCCGGACCCGTCCTCATAAATGACGCCATGGGGTAATCCAGCATCGGCCATGTTCTTGGAACCGGCAAGAAAAGGGCGAATGCGGTCATAGAAAATCTTGGGATCGCAACTCTCGTGCATGCGCTGCAACAGAGTAGTGAGATCGTCAAGACGTTCGGCAAACGTGTGCAGACAGCGAGTGACGGTAGCGCCATCACCCACGCGAGCTGCGGCAATGGCAGTCAGCATGAGCGGGATGATGGGTGCACCACGGGCCTCCATGGCGACCGAGACCAGGTAGAACCATGACTCGTCAATGGCGCCGGTAAAGGTGCTGAGGGTGGCGAGGTTCTCGAGGTTGTCGATGTCCTCGTCCATGAAAAGAGGCTTGAAGTTCCAAAGACAGACGGCTGCATAGGTAGCGACGGGCGGCACCTCAAGATGTTCCGAGATCTTGAGCAGAGGGACTGCGATGGAAGGCGGCAGACGGTCACTGGGGCTATCACCGCTCCAGATGTAGCCGTGGGCCATGAAGGACAGCAGCGAGTAGGCTCTGCGCCATTCTGCGTCGTGTTCCAGACCGATGGTGTCGAGCACAGGGAGACGATCAACGACTCCGCGAAGTCGCTTGCTGAGGATGAGAGCCTGCAGGTTGGCGGCAATGGCCTCCCACTTGTTATAGTAGGGATCCGGCAGTCTCGTCAACGGCAGGACATCGGGGAGGAAGCCATGGGTTGGAGAGATTCCATAGTCGGCCAAGACGGGGATGGGAGGAAGCATGACTTTGTTGTTTTGTTTGAGTGGTGATGGTAAACAAAGTTAGTCTGATGCTTAGGTGAGTGATCCTCTAGGTAAAAATAGTAATTCAGTGGTGATGATGGTTCTTTTGAAGGAACTAAAAAGACCTGACGCAAGGAGTATACAGAATGGTCTCTGTAATACTCCTCAGCCGTGCGATATTCTGTGTAGCGTGTCGCATGTACCTCGATGGTGGTGAAGATGGTGGTGAGAGGAAGAAGAAAGACAGAAGGTTGAATCGAATTAAAAAGAGGAAGCTTTGTTCTTTTTGTTTTTTTCTCAGATGAGTTGGTTGGGAACTGAAGAGAAACAGTACTTGGTGGTATGTCAGACAAGTACCTTTTTGGTGTGTAGCATATGCAAAAGGTACTTGTACCCAGTCGCAAATACCAAAAAGAGAGAAAGAAAAATTCGCCCCCTCTTCTTACGCCAAGCCAGTGACTAAGAAAATGAGTTTTTGGGTTTCGAGACTCTTCCCAGCCGACCATCGCTTGGAAATCCCGATCGGGGGCTTTGATCAGAGGTGGAGCCGGGGGTTGGGCGGTGGGATGATCTGATGATGCCCTGGTTCATGAGACCAAAGGGATGGGCAAGACCTAACTGGGGGATGGACAGGGAATATTGAAAATGTCGTGGGCACTCTGGCACTGAGAGTGGTATCATCAACTCCGACTGCGGAAGGATGGGAAGACGCTGAGTAGGAAACGGGCATGGACAATGTCAGATATTCGGCTATGCACGGAGGAGGATTGGTAATGATGCCAACGCCGAGTTCCGTCCTTGGGTCAATGTTCGTCCGTGAACAACCTTGAGCTTTAATAAGCGAACAGACGTTTGTTTCGACTGATCTAGTTTCCGTTTCAGAGGTCATGGCGTTGACACGATGCCCTGAACCCCGAGGTCCGGGGTGGTTATGACAACATGAGAGAGGCTCCGTCAGAGGTTGAGAAGTCAAAAAGGCACAAGACCCACGCATGACAAAAGAATCATGGGTGTGCCATCAACTACTGGTAAGGTAACCAATTGATGGAGGAATTGGATGGCACGCGATATGCCGTCGTACGGCGGTATGTAGCGTACAGTACCTTAAGGCTTTGCCGTGTGTCGTCAACAGACAGTGGTGTATTGGAGGACACCGTCAGAGATCTTTTGAAAATGAAAAAAAAAAGGCAGTCAAGAAGACATCAATGGACTAACAGCCAGAATAATGTACAATGGCGGTTGGGTTGTCACTCCCCATGTCATGTCATTGATGTCGACGATGAACGCGGGGCAAAAAAAATAAAGTGGACGAGCGCGGGAGTCTTCAAGGTCCCCGAGGAATTGATCAATCCAACGGGCGGGATCGGCGGGGCAGGCAGGCACTGATAGTAATTTTATCTCCACGTGCAAGAGTACACAATTGACCCCGCGGCCAAGGATTCTTGGCGGGGAGTCTTCTTGGAGTCGGGCGGGTGGTCCAAGCTCCCTCCATTAGCAGCGATGTTGGTCGCAGGCGCAGCGCAGTTCGTCATGCCGCCAAGAAACAATGAGTGCGGGAACGTTCGAGCTTGGCCAACAACCACCACAGGGCACCTCAACCACCACAAAGGCAGACGGGCACTGGCGATCCTCGGATCCCATTCCTGCCACGTCCAGTCCCCCTCACACACACAGACACACTTTTCAGTTCGAGATGCGACGATAGCGGCACCAACATAATCTCAAAGTTTGGTTTAATTTGGATGCCTCGAACAAGATGGTTGTCCAACAACATATCCTGAACTGGCTCTATAGCGTACTGACCAGTGTATGTCATGCCCATGGGGATGGGATGTCCACTACTATCTCCTTTCTCTCTACGGTGGAAGCCAACCTATTGACTGTCTGACTGACTGACTTGCTTCGCCTCCAGGAATATCACGATGTCAACCGCACATACAACGATGTAGCCCAAGTGCTCTCCCACTACCCATCGCTCTCTCCACGCACCGATGTCCACAGTACGCTGCCCTTCATCAATGCCACTATTCCGACCGTTATCTGACCGATGTGCTCCTATCACAGCCTTCCCCAACGGCGCATCCGCCCTCCTCGTTCACCTCTCGGGAACACTGCCCGTCGTCTTTCGCGGCACCACGTACCGATTCCCAATCTCAGTATGGATTCCCCACGCCTATCCCCGAGAGGCCCCTTTGGTCTACGTGACCCCGACCGAGCACATCATGGTACGGCCAGGCCAGCACGTCGACCCCCAGGGTCAGGTCTACCATCCCTACCTTGCTGGCTGGTCCACATATTGGGATAAGTCCACCATTCTCGACTTTTTGGCCATATTGCGCGATGTCTTTGCCAAAGAGCCTCCCGTCATTGCTCGTCCACCTCCTCAAGGGCAGGTCCGGTCCCCTCCGCCCCAGCAGCAGCAACAACCACAGCCACCACAAGCGCCTGGAGTACCTACACCACCACCAGTGCCACCACTTCCCCAAGAACTAGCCGCGAGGTCACCGGTTCCAGTACCTTTACCGGCCCAGCAAGACGGGGCAAGGCCTCCACCTCCACCACCGAAGCCCGGCGCCCCTGCTGCTGCTGCTCCCATCCCGCAACACCAGCCCTCTCCGGCTCCATCATACGCCGCCGCTCCTCCGGTGCCTCCCCATCCTCCACATCCCGGCAGACCTACGAGCCAACACGGCGGTCCTGGAGCATCGACGACACAATCCCCTAGACCAGGTCCCTCTCGCTACGATGCTCCTCCACCTCTACCTCCACACCCGACAGCACAACAACAACAACAGCAGCAGCCTCCTCAACCGCCCCATGGCGCGCCATACCAATCACCTCCTCCAGTGCCCGCCGCCCTTCCACACAACCAGGCACCACCACAACCTCCCTTCTCCCAAATGGACCCACGAAGAATGTCAACCCTCCAACAACACACTCCCCAACACTACGCATCACCACCCAACTGGCAGCAACAACAGTACCCACCTCAAGCTTCACCACCACCACACCAACAACACCAATTCCCACCACAGCCGCAGCCTAAACCCCCTCCGCCCCCCGACCTCCTCGACGACGACACCCCCGCCTCCCCTCCCTCCTCCACCCCCGGCGCCGGCGCCAACGCCACAACAACCACTGCCTCTCCCGACGCTCCTCCTCCCCCTCCTCCCAACCCCGAAAAAGACGCCCTCCTCCGACAGCTAGCCTCCACTCTCTACACCCACCGCCAGCACGCCCGCGCCCAAAACGACTCCTCTCTCGCCGGCCTCCAAGCCCAACGAACAGCAATGGACCAAGCAGCCACCACTCTCCAAGCCGAGTACGCCCAGCTTTCTCAGCTCTCGGCTCTATTAACTTCCAACACGGATATTCTGCAGGAGAGTTTGAGGAAAGCCGATGCCGTGATTGAAAACTCCAAAACACTAAAGGAGCCGGATATCGATGAGTTGCTGGTTGCCCCGACGGTAGTGGGCAACCAGCTTTATGAGCTGGTGGCGGAAGAGAGGGCCTTGGCGGATGCCATATTCATGCTGGGACGGGCCGTGGAGAGGGGGAGGATTGCGCCCGGGACGCATGCCAAGATGGTGAGAGGGTTGGCGAGAGAGTGGTACTTGAAGAAGGCTCTGGTGAAGAAGATTGGGGATGGTATGGGACTCAGTCAGTAACAGTTGTGCTGACGGGAATGGAAGACAGGCCAGAAAGGTAGAGTAATAATGCGATGTAGATGAATGGATGATTATGACCAACAAACCCTCCCTTGGGTCTCGCTTTACTTCGTGGGTGCTTACTTGCTGTGCGACAGATCTGACGCATTGAGACGGGCAAAATGCTGAATCAACTATTCGTTTCCTAACAATTATCAGTATCAACCATCACATTAACCCCCCCTCTTTATGGCCTAACATAACATCTGAAGGCCGAACAAAAACCACAAAAGGGCCCAATAACTATGATCCAACTACAACAACAAACCAGAAACGTCTGCCCGCTGCTCTAACAATGCCTGCCAAAGGTTACTACTCTATACCTGATCTGACATGACTGATCGCCCTTCACAGCTTAGCAGGAAGCACACTCCTCGATTTTCCAGCTTTTCTAGCTTTTCCCGCTTTTCCAGCCCCGGCGACCACCGTCGATTCCGGACCATCACTTGACAATTCTAACATCCTATCCTTGGCCACTTCTGCAAGCCGAAATTTACCTTTGCCTTCCACATCACTAAAGCTTTCGATCCTCCTCAAGTTTAGCACCCGCGCCGGCCTCGGATGCTGCAGCCCATCCTTGGGCGTCGCCACCACAACGTCCTACTCGTCATGACGCAGCGACTCGGTGGTTATAGCACTGTTGGGAGTGGGAAGAGTAGCCGCAGCAGCGGTAGCAGTAGGGACAGCGACGTCACTATGGGTATTACTGTTCCCGGCGATGACCGCATCAGCACCAGAACCAGTCTCGACACCACCCTTGCCCAACAGTGAGGACGACCGGCCGCTACCCTTGCGTTCCTTCAATCTCTGGCCGATCCCAAACGCAGCGGCGGCTGCTCTCTGTCCCCAAGAAATGCTCCATTGCCGACGCGACTGCACTTGATCGATGAAGGAGGGTGGGAACGATGTTGTTCTTGCTTCCTTTCCTTTCTGCTTGGACAACTTGTTACCGTTCGATTTTTGGTTACCATCTTGGCTGCTATGGTCATCATTGCTGCTGTTTCCGCTCGAGAGACGAGGCAGCACAGCCATGGTGAAGCTTTTCCTGAGAGAAGTCGAGGGGTCACGGGCAGCTTCGACAACATCTCCATGAGATCTCCTGGTGGGGATTAAGCCTCGCTTGCGGCTCATGATGTTGCCGATGTCAGTTGGCGCCGTTGCGCTCTTCGTGATCTTGTTGCTGCTGCCTCTGACAACTGCAGGTGGTTGGGTCGGCTGACGAAAGGGATCATCATCTTCTTGGTCTCGAGACCATTCCGGGGCCAAGCTGTCATCCTCAATGGACACAGACCCGTGGAATTTGGAGTCATGGTAGCATGGCACCGTTCGATTGACCTTGTCCAGGTGCGGCCATTGCTGCAAGTCAGGGTGCCGAGCAATAGGCCCCGCCGAACCAGACGATCCCGATCCAGACTCAGAGGCAGATGCCCTCGTGCTCGGAAACGATGTGGTGGTGGTTTCTGTGGTTGACTCACCACGCTTGCGCTTCTCTCCCTCTGGACTGCTTTGGCCGTCTGCCCCCGCAACATTCAGGTCAAGATCCCCGTGCGACCCCGATACCTTCCACAACACGCCTTTTACGAAAAACGTCGACTCGCCCGTCTCCTTGTTTGTCGAACTCATGACGAGTGGATGCGCCTTGGATCCGTCACTGCTTTTGAGCTTGCCCTTCCCCTTTCCCTCGCCGCCGCTCGCGCCTGCGCCCCCGCTATCCTTCCTCTTGGACATCGACATCGACATCGACACGGCATTACTGATCTTCCGCCCCGCAGCCCGAAGCGCCTTACCATTTCTGCTGCCGCGGTTGCCGTTGCCCCGATTCCCGCTCGTGCCAAATGACAGCATCCTCATCACCCTGCTCCCAGAAGATGAACTTCCACGGCCCTTCCGGTTAAAGGCAGCCAAATGTGTATCTCGAGATGAACCATCATTGAGGGATTGAGAAGAACTATCGGTATCCGATGACTTCCGCTTGCTGTGCATTGACAGTGGCAAGCTTACTATGCTACCACATCCGTTCCGACCATTTTTCGAGTGACCGTGGGTGGGGCCGCCGCCGCCGCCGCCGAGCTGCTCGAAGAGACTAATACGCTCCTTGACGGGTGAATCTTCAGTAGTCGCTATTCTCTTCATATCCTGCTTCTGCTGCTTCTTGATCTTCCTACGCTGGAAGTAGCTGGTGAGGCCAGTACCAGCAGCTGGGCCTGAGGTCTTACGCCGGTACCCACCGAGTGACGACGGTAGAGTCTTGCTTCGCTTGCGTGTGCGTACCACGCTCGAGGTAGTTGAGCTTGCAGTTTCGGGAATCACATCTGAGCTCTGTTGCTGCTGCTGCTGTTGTTGTTGCTGATACGAGCGACGGGATGCTTTTCGAGTTGTCACGGCCACGGTGGTCGATACCATGATGGGTGCACTAGGGTTGGCCTTCATGGGAACCCCAAGGGTCAATGTCTGCGCCCTGCGCTTTTGGATGAAGGGCAGGAAGGGTGCTGAGCCTGGGCCCGCGGGGTTGTTGTCAAACACTCTCTGCAGATCCTTGACTCTGTTCGCAGGGGCGAGTGGTGCTGATGTCGAAGTTTCACTGGGACTCCCTGACTTGGGCTTGCTCTGGTCTAAATGGCCGTGGCTGTGGGAGGTGGTGAGGGGCAGAGGCCCTGAGGCCGAGTGACTCGCCCACGGTTGTTCAAGGGTTACTGTGGTCTGGGGACCGGTAGTGACCTTAACGGAGAGGGTGCGTGAAAGGAGCAAGTGATGCTGGGAGCTGGGGCGGCGTGTGGACGTATGCGCTGATGTCCTGGTTGGGGTGTCGCTGTTCTTTCGGTTGACGGGCCTCCGCGAGTCCACCACAGCGTCAGAAACGTTGCCATCATGCGACCCGACAAGGCGAGAGGCTGTGCTGTGAAGCTGCGTCTGCTTTAGGCTCGATGAGGCATTGTTGTTGACTCTATGGATTGGTTGGTTTACCGCCTGTCCTGGGCGAGGATACGTCTGAGAAAAGACCTCTGATGAACGAAGGGTTCTGACCCTCGTCGGTGTAATAGGATCCTTTGACTCTCGCTTGGGTGTTACTGGTGTTGGGACTTCTGTGGCTGTTGATAGGCCTTGGGTGAGAGTACGGCGGAACGGCCGCTGGGTTGAGCTTGGCGTTTCTGGTCGAAGATCGGGAAGAGATGAGTGCTCAAAAGACATGCGAAGGGCAGCAACACTCTTCCTTCTTTCCTTCTCGGGTTTCACGCCGTCTGTTGCCGACTGTCGAGAGGATAGAACAGGAGCCGAGAATTTGGCAGCAACGGGTCGCCGCGCCGAGACCGTGAAGGGCTGATCAGGATTGACGATCTCGGATTCCCGCCTCTGTTCACCCTGAGAAGGGACACGTGCAACTGTACGGGTGACGACCGGGGTGGCAATTGGGCTATCAAAAGGCCGAGGCACTACAGCCGTCAGCTTTGATTCCGATCAAGGACTTATGCAACAGTTGATGGGACAGCAACATACCAGTGCTTCCTGACTCAAAGAGCTTTCGCCTCGCTGCAACATTACTCGGATCCCAATGTTGAGGTCCGTTGGTAATGGGGACTTTGACATCAGAAGCCACTTCCTTGGAACGAGCTCCTCGGTGGGCCTGAGACGACCTGGGTAGGGAGATATTGACGTGTTTTTGGCTTGACCGTATTTCGGTTAGATGATGGCCTTGACGCGGTGTAGCATGTTGTAACTCTGCGTCATCTGGTGTTGGCATTGGGGCAGCGGGTGGCTTTTGGCCTTTGACTGGAGATGGAAGCTGCAAGGCTCTGGCGTCAGAAGTACCCATAACATCCAGTATCTCAAACTTGGATACCAGAGAGGCGAGCTTGGGGGATGTTTGGTTAGGAGCCGTTCGGTATGTGGATGGGGTTGCAGCTCTGTGCATGATGGTGTTGAGGCTTTCCCCGTTGTTTCGTTTGGTACTGTTGGGGGTCCTGCCCGAGGTGGCCGATGAGTTGCCTCGGGATAGGCTATTATTACTTTGGCCGCCGCTCGAGTTACTCTTCCTCGTCAGGCGGAGAGGAGCCGGCTTGAGCTGTGCGTCGGTGAAGTTGGTCTGGGCCGGTGAGCGTGGCTCTTCCCCACCGGCGGCCATTGTGGGAGATTGATCTGGACTTGAGTTGGGCATTGAAGGGACTGGGAAAAAAAGATCTCAAGCAAGGGAATGTTGGAGTTGGAGGACCAGATACCACCGGTACAATCTATAATGCAGACTCGAGCTGTCGCCAATAGGGGGATGCCAAACTCGCCTCAATGGGGAGGGATGAGGTGGATGAGAGCGGGTGAGAAATGTATCATGATTGGATCCAGATTATCACTATTGAGGTGATGGTCCTTTCCTTCCACTTCCACTTGGTCTTGTTCGACTTCTCAACGCTGTCGCGGAAAGTGCTCTTCTCCGCTCATCAAGTCCATTGCCGGGTCTACCAACCGTCATAGGCGGTACCTTCCTCCTTCGACACCCTCACTTCCGAAAAACTTGAGCATCTGGAGGCAAAGAACAGCACGGTCCCTGACAACGGACTTCCCTCGATGCTTTTCACACCCCTTTTGCTTCTTTCCAGTTCATCAGTTTGAGCGACAAGTTAATCATGATGCCTTTTGTCACCCACCTCGCCAACTACACGCTTCAATTTTTCTTCATTGGGGGAAGCCAACACTCCTTCTACCGGCGACTTTGATCGCTTCTTACCTCTAACTTGCACGGGCACCGGAAAATACCTCTACTTGCCGCATGGTTCTCGGTCCCGATTGGAAAACTGTCACTTTGATTCATTCATTATTACATGCCTACTACGTCTAGTACCTACTGCACCATTCTGTCCTTTTCTGGGTGTCTTCGACCCACTCGGTCTTCCTCATTACTACCTCTATTTCTTCTCGGCGTCCTTCTCCTTTCAAATCTCCTTGAATATTTCCTCTTCGGCGAGCGTTGGCGTATTCTCGTCCATGAGCTCAAAGGCCTTGTCCAAGAGCTCGATATGTGCCACACCGTCCTCAACAAAGGCCACCTCAACCTCGACCTTCTCTCCTGGGTTACTCTCATCAAGCAGCTCGCCAGGGATGAAGCCGGCCTTGAGCTTGTGACGAGAGTAGCTGGTGTACACCTTTCTACGGCCATCGGCGCAGATGAGGTCGAGAAGCTTGAGCGTGAACTTTTGGCAATTGTTGTCAACCAGCTTGTACACCTCGTCCATGTCCTGGATGGCTTCGATACCTGATGGCGGCCACAGTTAGCATTCGGCGGAGAAGATGCTCATATGGGAGTACACGTACCAGCCGAAGCAATGGCATTGTCGTTGAACCTGGTCTCGCCAACCTCATACAGCTCCCACTTGTCGGTCCAGTCCTTGACGTTGTTGTCGTACCAGTTCCAGTGCTTGCCGTCCTGCTTGGTGGCTTGAAGCTGATGGTAGTAGTCACCAACTAGCACACACCAGTGGTAGTTGGGGCTGGGCATCGAACCAAGATAGTGGCCGCTGCTGATGATGTCGGCAATGAGTCCCACAGTCCAAGCACCGAGCTTGCCGCCGACGAAGCGGGAGGCGATGTAAACCTTGCGAGGCGCATCGTTGATGTTGGGCTCACCGGCTGGAACACGGTTGATGTCGGGGAAATGGCGGCCCATGGTGACTGAAGGATGGAGAGAAAAATAGAGCTGGTGGGATGTGCTTGAGGTGAGAGCTGTGATGAGCTTGCTGTCATGACACCAGAGATTGACCGAGACATGACGTTCTTTATACCCATCCACCGACCATCAATCATCCATCATCTTCATCGTGGGCTGCCTCGACCTGGGCACATAATCCGCTCCGTGTGCCTTGGTATCTCAATGGTTCGATTCGCATGCTCAGCTTCGGCTTTGACGTTGGCTTTTCCTCATCCGTCCTTCAGCTATCGCCAAAGAAAGCTCAGCCCAGCAAAGCATCGATAGTCTGTCAATGAAGAAGCAAGAGTCCAATGCATTTCCCAATCAGCTTGGCAAACGAAGGCCATAGCAACCGCCGTTGAGGTTGCAGTAGGCTTTGCATCTGGCCATCGAACCCGGAGATAGCGCCGGGAGCTGAAGTGCCTGGCGGTCCAGACCGTTGACTGTCTGCACGTGGCTGGCATTTGCATGCTAGCTTGGTGCGTGGTTCCCCAGATTGGCACGCATACCCTTGCATTGGTGGTCTTTCAGCTGGACACTAGGACAGTACAGCCTACCAGCTAGCGCCATTCCCATCAATAGTCTGGATATCACATGCGGCCTCAGTTCTTCAGTCTTCATTGGAGTGATGTCCTGGAGGCCCAGGAGCATGAACATCAATCATCCTATTGGCAAGAGATGCAGGCGAAGATGCGTATCGGCGTTCGATCCATTCGCTTCACTATATGGCAAGTCAAACGATGTTGAAGAAGACGCCAGTCCCCCTCCCCATTTGCAACACCTCTTCAATTCACTTTTGACGATACCTCCAAGACATATATTCTCTCGCAAGTCATTGACTATCTTTAGTCGCTGAAATGGCCCAACCGCTATGCTTCTTCATACCAGATCACATCTTCACACCCACCATCAACAGGAATGCTGTTGCGAACAAGGTTGAAGAGCTAAATAAGAGCAACTTGCAGACCAATGCAAGCTACAGAGTAGCTAACTCTTGGCGCAAGGAGGCCTCCAAAGACGAGGACTTGAGACTCTTTGCGGTGTCGAACGAGGTTGTAATAGAAAGTTTCGATGAGATTCAACCACAAAAAGTACAAGAGCCTGTTGAGGAGGCCTATACTCCTACCAAGGCGGTCAGAGATGGCTATGAGGTACGTCTTCCTTGTGTGTCCCGTAACTAGCATCAAAAATGGGACTAACACCCCGTCAGAACAAGCTAAGCGAGACGATCCGCATCCCACGAGATGACCTCAAGTTCCCTGCCTCGGTACCAATCGAGCAATCCCGATGCGTCTTTGACCTCCAATTTAGCAAGCACCCCTGGAGCTTCCCAGGAGTCTTGATGCGATCCGAAGGTGAACCCGCCCTCGAGCGCCAAGGTGACCCAGCAGTCAACCAATGCTACGAGCACATGGGCATAGTCCGCGACTTTTACCGTGAAGTGTTTGGCAACCACGCCATCCTGGGCGAGGGTATTCCCCTTGTCGGCATAGTCCACTACGACTTCTACTTTCCCAATGCGTGGTGGCATGAGCGCGACGAGAAGGACGATGGCTCTGTCCCTGGCCTCATCTTTGGCGACGGATGGGACACGGATCCTTGGAAGAACAACCAGCCAACCAAGTGGTATGGAGGCTGCTTCGGTAACTTTGTCGGCAGCCTGGAAATTGTAGCGCACGAGATGACGCATGGAATGGTGCACTCGCTCTTGAAGCTGGAAACGACGGAGGAGAGCGGATCGCTGCATGAGCACCTTGCTGATGTGTTTGGGATGATGTGCGAGCAGTGGCATAAGAATCAGACTGTTGACGATGCGGACTGGCTGGTTGGCGAGGACCTTATCGCCAAACAATTCAAAGATCTGCAAGGGTTTGCGCTGAGGTCCGTCAAGGCGCCGGGGAAAGCCTATGATATTGAGGATCTAGGGATTAAGGATGCCCAAGTAGATCATATGAGCAATATGATGCAGGACAAGAGAGATGTGAAGAGCATCTATGTCAATATGGGCATCATGAACAAGGCTTTTTATCTTGTTGCACAGGCGATGGGGAAAAAATCCAAATCTTGGGAGAAACCGGGCAAGATCTGGTATGCTGCGCTGCAGAAACTGCGCACGTTGGGATCATCGAAGTGCGGAATCACTGGCTGGGCTACTATTACAGTTATAGCTGCCAAGAATTTGTTGAAGGATAAGAAGCCCACCATTGAGCAGGACGACGTTCAAGCGGTCATAGATGCGTGGAAGGAGGTTGGTGTGCTGAAGTAGATAGTTGCATTGCGGGAATGCTATGTGAATTGGTGCGTCAATATGAATGCTATATATTTTGGCAATAATATCAACAAGGTCCGCTGGCTCAATGGCAGAGCGTCTGACTACGAATCAGGAGGTTCCAGGTTCGACCCCTGGGTGGATCGAGTTTATTATTTTGATGTTTCTTTTCCCTTTTTCAATTTTTTTCTTATTTTGGTGGCGAGTTTGGATGTTCTCGGCATGGTTGCTGTGTCAGGGTTAGGGTCAAATTTGTTAGTGCAGTTGCCATCCACCACTGCACTGGAACACGCCATCGACAGGTTGCTACTGTCGTACTTGCGATAGCGTCAAACAAACCCCGCAGCAACAACAACAATCAGCCAAGAGACTCATTGACGACACTCCTCTTTATCTGCCTGCGCGACCATCCGATTCCCTTCATTTTTCTTGAAATTCATTCAAAAGTGCACCAAGATCATCACAATGGCTCTTGTCGTATGTTTTCATTTCTTCTGCAATCCTTGTTCGGCACGATGATCACGACGATAACGTGCTGGTAACCAGCCCTGGTTCTATGCTGACATGATAAGAAATCAGGCGGTTGGTCAGTTGACGTCAACGGCCAGCATGGCCAACAACCTTCGCCAATGCCAGATTCTGGTCAAGAAAGCAGTCCAAGCTGGTGCAAAGGTCAGTCAGTCATCTTTTTGTCTGACGAAGATGGAGAATTGTCCGGCACCATGTGTCCATATCCTGACCACAACAGCCTCGCTAGGCCCTCTTCCTCCCCGAGGCAACAGACTACATCTCCTCCTCCGCCGAAGAGAGCCTCAGCCTCGTCAAGCCCGTGCAAGAAAGTGAGTTTGTCCTAGGTCTCCAAGAGGAAGCTCGCCGATTTAAGCTGCCGATCCACGTCGGCGTCCACGAACCCAGCAGCCAGACCTCTTCGCAGCAGCGCATCAAGAACACAGTCCTCTGGATCAACGAGCAGGGCGAGATTGCGCATCGGTACCAGAAGATCCACCTCTTTGACGTGGACATCCAGGGCGGTCCCGTCCTCAAGGAAAGCCAGAGCGTGGAGCCCGGGATGAAGATTGAGCCGCCGTTCGAGACGGCCTTTGGCAAGGTGGCGTCGACTATCTGTTTTGATGTCAGTTCTCTCAATCCCTTTTATTCCTCACTTCTCAACTTCACTCTACTACTCTGCAAAAAGTAGAAACTAGGTAGTATGTGGCTGACTGGACTTGTCTACTACACTTCAGCTCCGTTTCCCGGAGATTGGTATTTCTCTCCGAAGGCAGGGAGCCGAGATCATTACCTACCCTTCAGCATTCACTGTTCCTACTGGACAAGCGCACTGGGAGGTTCTGTTGAGGGCTCGGGCGATTGAGACGCAGTCGTATGTCATTGCTGCGGCACAGGTCGGTAGACATAACGAGAAGCGGGTCAGCTATGGCCATAGCATGATCATTGATCCTTGGGGGAGGATTGTTGCCAGTGTGGGAGAAAAGGCGGATGAGCCTGAGATTGCGACGGCTACCATTGATCTTGAGCTGGTGAAGAAGGTTAGGGCGGAGGTACCGTTGAGGAGGAGGACGTAAGTGCCTTGCTGCCCCAGTCCCATTACTAATATTCATCAGCAAGTCGAAGAAGGAAGTAGTAGCTTGGAGATGATGCTGACTGGCTGACTCTTGGTAGGGATGTGTACCCGGAAGTGTAGCCGAGGGAGGCTAGCTACCTCTAGGCATAGCGTGGGTTTGACATGGTCCTGGAGGGATTCCCCCATGGTTGTATCACATCTGGGTTAATCATCACAGAGCCCGGATCGACTGTCTTTCGACCCGATTCGTCGGTAATGCATTGAAGAACTTCGGTGCCGGCGGGTCTTCACCCGAAGGCTAAAAGGTATATTTAGGGATACCGTGACGCAATAGCTTGCAACCCCGGGCCAGTCCTCCCCCATCGTTCCCTTATTCGGCCACGAACCGTCACCCCAGGAACCGGTCCATGTCCGAAACCCTTTGCGTCAATCACCACCTACAACACAGTGGAAGGTTCATCACTGATGGCAAGTCAACGGTAATTGAGGACAGCAAAAAAGGGAAGTGCCAAATATCGAAAACGGTGACGTTCACCAACATCAGCCTCAGCCAATATTCAGGTGTGTTGGAATCCGCAAACCGACCGACCGACCCATGACATGGCCAAGACTGCTGCGGATATTTCATCTCGACCTTTTTTTTTTTTTTTTTTTTTTTTTTTTTTTTTTTTTTTTCCCAAACACATACATCCGCATACCTGCCTTCATATTATACTACTACCTTGACCCGAATCTTCAATCTCAACTTCGCACTTGCATCACACAACCACCCTTTCGACCTGTCACCACGTGCGATCCCGGGGATTCTCTTGCATGGCATGATGTTGTTGTTTGGGAGCAATCAGAAAAGCAAAAGAAAAGAAAAAAAAGTGGGTCGCGCGCACTGCCAGATGTGTTTGGACAACAATACTAAGCTCTCGGAAGCGAACAATGCTAAGACGCCTCCTGGCCTCATTCATTCCCCAACTTACAAGCTTCCTCACAATTAAACCACCACCCCTCGTTTACCTTGCAATGCCGACTTCTCAAGAACAATAAGACATATTTGGGGGGTGTGCTATCCATCCCGTCTCTTTCTTTATATTATCAACATCTCACATTCCCACAATTAGCCAGCCAGACCCGTGCTACCTATTATCTCCTCCCTCCTCCCCTCCCACCAACCACTTGCCGTGCACTTACCCACTCACTCACCCACTCACTTTATTTCTTCCGCCGCCGCCGGGCACAACAATATGATGTACCTACCGATTCCTTATTATGATGCCTCCAATCGTCTGTGGTGATGCTAGAGAATAGGAAGTCGAACGCTTTTTTGATTGTGCGAAAATATGGGCAAGTTGTGAGAAAGGTACCCGCGACCACAACCACAAAACCACAACTCGCAAAAAAAAAGGGAAATTGGATTGCTCCTCCTCAACCAGACTCAGTCCAATATACCGTCGTTGTCGTTATCGAAGGCTTGTCTTACTGAACTTTCCTTTTCCTCACCAACCAAAGTAGTAATCAACTCTAATCTGGCGTCAACGATACTGTGGTGAAAAGATCGTCACTCATTTAACAAACATCGTCGGCACTCACTCGCTCACCTGGGGAAGAAGAACCCAACACCCTCTTCTCTTTGGGCTTTCTGGTTTTTGATCAACTTACCTACCTACCTGCCTGCCTGCTTACCGATACAGAGCTCGCTTGACTCGAGCACCGCCAGCAAGGGTCTGTCTGTCTGTCTCCCTCCCCTTGGTCTGTTGGGGTGTAGATACGGTATGTCCAGAGTCAAGGCCGACGATCCAAGTCCCCAAACTGACTGAACCTTTCCCAGCTCTGAATCCCTTCCACACATCAAACCCACAGCACCCACCCACCCATTCATTGGGTCTCCCATCAACACCATGGCCTCCTCTTCGTCCCCTCCCGCCGATATCTTCAGCGGCATAACCCAATCCCTCAACTCCACCCACGCCACCCTCACCCTCCCCATCCCCCCCGCCGACCGCGACCACCTCGAGAACCAAGTTCTCTTTTTGTTCGACAATCACGGCCAGCTCCTCAACGTCACCACCACCTACATCGACGCCTTCAACAACATGTTGGTTTCCACCACCATCAACTACGCCACTCAAATCGGCGCCACCTTCATCATGCTCGCCATCATGCTGCTCATGACGCCCCGCCGCCGCTTCAAGCGCTTACCCACCATCATCAGCCTCCTGGCACTTTGCATCAACCTGATCCGCGTCGTCCTGCTGGCGCTTTTCTTCCCTTCACACTGGACCGATTTCTACGTCTTGTACTCGGGCGACTGGCAGTTTGTGCCCCCCGGCGACATGCAAATCAGCGTGGCGGCCACGGTGCTCAGCATCCCCGTGACGGCCCTGCTGCTGTCGGCGCTGATGGTGCAAGCGTGGAGCATGATGCAGCTGTGGACACCGCTGTGGCGGGCCCTGGTCGTGTTGGTCTCGGGTCTGCTTTCGCTGGTGACCGTGGCGATGTCCTTTGCCAACTGCATTTTCCAGGCCAAGAATATCTTGTATGCGGACCCGCTGCCTTCGTATTGGGTGCGGAAGCTATACCTGGCGCTGACGACGGGGTCGATTTCGTGGTTCACGTTTTTGTTCATGATTCGCTTGGTCATGCACATGTGGACCAACAGGAGTATCTTGCCGAGTATGAAGGGACTGAAAGCCATGGATGTCTTGATCATTACTAACTCCATCTTGATGCTTATCCCTGTCTTGTTTGCTGGGCTGGAATTCTTGGACTCGGCCAGTGGGTTTGAAAGCGGTTCGCTTACCCAGACGAGCGTCGTCATTGTCTTGCCGCTGGGCACGCTTGTTGCGCAACGGATTGCGACGAGGGGATACATGCCTGATTCTTTGGAGGCTTCTTCTGGACCTAATGGAAGTTTGCCGCTTAGCAATTTAAGTTTTGCTGGTGGTGGTGGTGGTGGCAGTGGTGGCCACAAAGACAAAGAGAACGGAGGAGGAATCATCCCTCCCACCACCAACAACACAGCAGCCACCAACTTTTCCTCCTCCATCGCCTGCAGCGGCATCAGCTGCCTCCCCAAGGTGAAACGCATGACGGCCAGCTCGGCATCTTCAAGCCAACGACCTCTGTTGACAATGACCAACTCTACCATAGCCAGCAATGACTCGTCGGGATTCCCGAGTCCAGGCATCCATAACACCACGACGACGACGACGCAGTACCAGTACTCTATGGGAATGAACATGCCCAACTTCCCACCTGTTCCTTTTCCTGGTTACCAAAGTCGTACCACGGGCGTTACTTCTCATATTGTCAGCGACGGACGACACCACCAAGGTATGAACCGACATCCGAGCGTCGACCACTTTGATCGCGAGCTGGCGAGGATAGATGATGAAGATGACGATGGGTACCCCTTTGCGTCATCCGAGAAGGCAGTCATGCATGGTGATGACGACGATGATGTAGAAAGGGGAAGGAGGAGAGCTCTGCCTCCGTCGCTTGGGGGAGTAAGAGTTGAGAGAACGATTGAGACTAGGAGTGAAGAGAGGATGCCGTCGCCTGATCCGTTGGGAGTCACGAAGCCGAGGTCTTTTGAGTAGGGCTGGGATCCGGCGGTGCTCATGTCCATGGTGATTGGTGGTGCGGGATTTGGTGAGAGAGTGGGTGGGGGAGATCAGGAAAGGGAGGGATGAGAAGACAGAGACGGAAGTGGTAATGAGGTTTTAAGCTGAGACTGAGGTGAAGCACGAGATGAGAGAGATGACGAACAATGGAGTGATAGTGTGATACCCTAATATGCAGTAAGCGTGGGAGATGGTGAAATTCTGTTGGTTGTATTATTAGGCAAGTCAGGATGGTGGGTGTACATAGGTGATTGTTACCTTACCTAAGGGGGGTCTTCTGGTTCGGCTTGGCGGTACGGCTTGCAATATTTACCTTTTCTTCGCAAATAGATTAAAACTTGATGCGTTCTGACAGTCGGGCATGCTTCATTGTTTCGTCAAGGCCAGCCAAAGTGACGAGTAGTCGGTGACTTGGGTCGAGCAGTTTGCCAGTGATGTTCATCCAGTCACCAGATATGTTTTTGTGGACTGCGTTCGTCGCAATCAGCTGAGTGGGAGTGCGATGTTGCCAGATCGAGTTTTGCCCGTTGTACATTCAAGCAGTATAGAGGTAGTCGTCGAATAGCTGCCATCGTTCAGGGAGCTAAGTACAAGCATACTTGTAGCCAGATGACAGAGCAGACAACTTAACGCGGCGATGGTCAAGGCATACGTGAGGGTCTTGTCGACGCAGATTCCAAGGCTTTTGCGGCTGGAGACTGAGATGGAGAGCGGGAAGGGGCTTGGGTGCGTACGGTCTCGATTCGATGCCGGCCATGGACTTGAGAAGTTAGAGAAAGAACTTTAGAGCTCAGATTAGCATGTTGGAAAACAACCAGATGCGCGGTCGTTGGTTGCTATGTGCGAGACGAATAGTCGAAAAGTTGGCCGATTAATTGAGACGATGGAATGGAAAGAAACGGTGGACGAAGTTGCAGTTGGGACCGACAACCAAGCACATGTTCTGCAGACTGCCAAGCCCACATGACCTACCACGAACCTGTACGTGCTCGAGAAGAGGCCATCAAGACACTGAATTGGCAGCAAGAACAAGCTCAAGTCTTCTTGGGGCAATTACCCTAGGAAGGAAGGGCCAGCTCTGAACCACCCCCCCTCCTGGCAACTGCCTTCGCTACCTGTGCCTCGCCACATTTCGCGTCCAACATCCTCCATCCTCTTCTCCAACTTCCACCTGACATTCCGGACCTCCAACAGTCAAGCTCATGCCGTCGAGCACCCAACACAATGCCCAGCGTGGCGGCTTCCTTTTCCCTCGGATCCTGACTGTCTCTACCTCCTTCCGACCTCCTGTCACCGGCAATCCGCCATCAACTAAGCAAACTAAACAAGGACAGCAACAATGCTCATCGGTACCTACAAAACCTCGGCAGCCAATTCCGAGGAGTCACCAGCTTGCACATTCACAGTCCACTATATCCACGCCCTCATCGTGATCCCATCCCGCCCACCATGCCGGCTGTCCTGTCCAGACCAGAAGACGTGAGCCCACTCCATTCGAGGTGCTGGCACCAAGGAGGTATAGGTAAGTTGCAACATACCCCGTATCTTGATGATCATTGTGATATGCTGACATTCAACAAAGTCACGGCCAACGGTTGTTTATTGCCCATCATCACCTACGATCCAGAAGAGCAATATCGCACTACACATACTGTCATCGTCCTCCATGACCGACCCGGCTACAACGATATCTTTGAACTCTTTGCACGAGAGATTTTCAACAACGATGCCAGGTTGACTGCCGTCTCTCGACACAATAGCCTTCGCCACCACTTTCCAACTTTCAGATGGGTCTTTGCGGCTGGAGTCTCAGAAGCCAGGGCGATACTAGGTCACAGAGAAGAGATGCGACCCCGATGGGCTCGTGATACCCCATTACTTGAGGACATGTTTACCTGTCATCACGTGTTTTCCCTTGTCGAGGCAGAAGAACTTCGATATTCTGCACAAGAGGTTCCCAATCCTAGGTCGCGCATCTTCTTGGTAGGATTTGGGAAAGGCTTCCACATCGCCTCGGCGTTATTCTTTGGTGAACCACTGTGGGGCCTAGGTGGCCTAATTGGCTTCGCCGGCTTTTTGCCCAATATGCGAGAGCTTATAGCACTGGGTCGTGGGCCCGATTCGGCAGACAATGAAAAATGCCGCCAGTTCCTAAAGGATCTTCAGACTTGTTATTTTGGGAGACATTTATCCCAAAGTCAAGATACCGCCAGCGCTCAGACAAGCAGTCACGATGATGCTACACGCCCGGGTTAGAAGCGCCCCGTGCCTGCAGGCTTCGAGGGGTGGCTCGTAGGAAAATTGAGAGAAACGCCCATCTATCTGGCCCAAGACCCAAAAGTAGGGGCTGTGGAGGATCCCGTCATGAAGCGCGCCCTGCTGGTGAGCGCAGAACTTTTGTTGGAGCTCGGCTTCAAACGAGTCGAGTGTCACTATTATTACTCTCCGGAAACAATGCATTCGGGGGATGCGCTTTGGCCCCAAATGCTCGCTGCTTTGGTGTCTTTCATTCAAAGCCGCAGTTGTCAAATGTCTCTGCTTGCTCAGGCTGTAGGTAGCGTGGCTGGCTGGTTGTGGCAATTGGGGTGCGAAGCGACAAGAACGTGGTGATCTCGCGAGACCCGTATGGATTGGGCATGTTCAAGTTGTCTTGCACAAATAGCGACACAAACTTCAGTTATTACATTATCAGAGCAAGAAGCGAATTTGACAGGAACATGGATTTTTATCAACACCCAAAGCAATCAGTCCAGAACGCCATGGCCCACAATCATGCCAACGCCTTTTGATACTTTTTTTTCCCACTCTACTTGTACCTGTTTTTTTCTTCCTTGTAAATGGTAGACTTGGCAAGACTTCCAATCACCAACCTTCTCTTCCTATGTGCTCCCTTTCTGAACTGCCATCACTCGCATCTCATTCTGTTAGCACTCCTGTCCACCATTGTTTGCAAGAAGGAAGTTCACCACTAACCTCAACCAATCCCCTCGAGTCTACCAGACATCCCGCTTAACGACTGCTGTAATACGAGGAACTGCCTCCTCCAGAATATCCAGAGCTACCGCCGCCACCACCAGAGTAGCTCGAAGAACCACGTCCCGAAGAAGAGCTGCCGCCACCGGAGTATCCAGAGCTACCACCAGCACCTCCGCCGCCGCCGCCGCCGCCAGACGACGAGTAGTAAGACGGAGGCTCAGAGCCCGAATATCCCGACCGGCCATTAGAAGAGGTGTAGTAGGATCCACCGCTACCACCAGAGGTCACGGTGTAACTGGGCGTGTCGACAGCGTAACCCGCGGTCGGGATGTAGTCGGAGTAACCACCACCACCTCCGCCGCCGCCGGAGTAGCGGGAAGAGCCGCCACCTCCCGAAGTAGAGGAATAGTAAGATGGAGGAGGAGCAGCACTGCCAGACGAGGAGGAGGAGTAGTAGGACGGAGGCTCAGAGCCCGAGTATCCGGATTGGCCACTAGAAGAGGTGTAGTAGGAGCCTCCGCTGCCGCCGCTGGTGACGGTGTAAGAGGGCGTGTTGACAGCGTAACCCGCGGTCGGGATGTAGTTGGAGTAGCCACTGCCGCCGCCCGAGGAAGAGCCACCACCGCCGCCGCCGGAAGAGGAGGAGTAAGTGCCGGAAGAGGAGTAAGTGCCGGAACGACCGCCGGAAGAGGTGTAGCGGGAGGAGGAGGAGCGTCTGCCTGAGTAGGACATTTTGGTGATGTTTTTGGGGTTTGTGTCTTTGTTGTTGTTGTCGTTCTGGTCCTTTGCTTGACCAGTTGTTTTCCAGTCTCTGTCGTTGGTGCGATGGTCTGGAGAGAAAGAATGGAGGGACACTGGAAAGTAATCAGAGAGAGTTCTTTATGGATTCCTACGGGAGGGATAAACGAGGAATATTTTCATCATTGAAGACACTTCACTTTGCGGGTCGTTCGTCACGGTCAAGGTTCGCCATGGTGGTGAACAGTGATGGTGTTGAGCATACCCGACCTCTTCACTGTGTCCGAGCATCAAGGTTGAGACTGGGGACCACTACCAAACGGAGCGACTCTTCACGATACCCTGACCGTGGTGGTGAATGGGTTGGTGGTTAGTAGGACCTATTCACCTGTTTACCGGCGAGTGCAATTGCCAATAGATGTATAAACTGGCTACAAACGAGAAAAGAGTTCAAGATACTCCATCATCAAGGTTGACCATTCGGAGTGAAGGGATAAGGAGGGTAAAGTGTCACCCGGCAGGAGATACCTCTAATCTTTTACGATATCCTCGAAACTTTGTGTCCGATCGCACGTCGTCGTTCACCGCTCTCTAGCAGAGGTTCTCTCATGGAGGATTGGATCAATGGTCGGAAACAGTCATTTGAACAGTTCGGGAACGAACAAAGTAGCGAACACCTACATGTCTTATGGACATGCTTCAAGTGGACAGGAGAAAATTCATGCCCAGGTTGATGTCGAGTCGGTGATATACTTACCGGCACGGGCCCCAACTTGTCAAGGGAAATGGAAGGATCCATGTCTCATTCATTGGGGCCATAGAGGTCAGCATGTTGCAACAAATCCCAGTTGCTCTTTATCTCTACGATCCGAATAACCGTTCAGCGAAAATTATTGACTGCCTTGTCAGGAGACCAAAGAGATTAACCAATGCTTCCACAACCTTCAGTTTACTACATCTATTAACATCCTGGGACTCCTCTGCGAAATGCGATGGTGCACAATCGTATATGCATCGTGGTGAGGATGAGGTTACATGTAAGTACCTATCCCTATGATCTTTCTTTTCAAGTGTCTGGATTCAAAAAGAAATTCGGGACAGTTCTGTGCTTTGCTGCCTACATAGTAGACTCAACATCGCCTCGGTCCCTTAGCTCATCGATAGGTAGGCAGGTATTTCCTTGAAACAGACCCAGCTATACTGACAGGAGTTAACAAGTGGAAGCTTGTCCAACAGGAAGGGAGCTCAGATGTCAAAAAAAACTCGGGACATCATTCTAGGTACGTTATCAACACATCAATCACCAGGAAGCAAACGAAGGAAGAGGCCCAAATTAAGGTGTCTGGATTGTCGCCGCTTCCACCAAATCAGCGTAATAATGACCCTCAGATACATATATCACGATTATCCCTGAATCAGTCGATTACTTCAACGAAAACTATTTAACCAAACAACCAGACCTCAACACAGCAACCGATACTTTGGTTGACATCCCATCGGCAGGTTATACATTTCCATGCCCATGTTCATGCTCCATACCCATACCTCCCCCGCTCGGCCCTCCATTCCTCCACTCATCCTCCACCACCGTTCCAGGAGCCGGCTCGACTTTCAAACTCCCATTAAACCTCTCACTCACCCACTCCCGAATCCTGCCAAAATCTCGACACGTATGCGGCCGATCCGAGTCGATATAGTTCTGTCCCAGCGCCTTGTAGTACCGCGACGGGATGGGCGTCAGGTCGGCATTACACAAGACAGTTTGTCGGAGGTGATCAAGACAGTGGTCCCGGTGTAAAGTGCCGTGGATGTCGCTGTCGACGGGGTAGTGATCGGGGTAGAAGGCTTTGCGGATGTGGTCTAGACAGTGGAGGGTGTGCATTACTTCTAGGCTTGGTGTGATGGGGGGGTTAGCATGGAATGAATGAAAGGTTGTGGGGAGGGAAAAAGGGAAAGAAAAAGGACAACTCACGCAACCACGTATCCCCCATGCTTGGGACTCCAAAACTGCTTGTACTCATCACCCCAGGCGCTTTTGGCTTCTTGTTCCGTCAGGAGAAAGAAGCGGCCTTGGCAACCACCTAATCAGCAAAGGGCACCTAGCTGGGTATCAAACAACCGAAATGACGGGAAGCATAAAACTCACCCCAATGCAACAAAGCCCAATTATGATCAATCTCCCTCCTCGGCGTGCCGACGTACGCCTTATAATGAGCAGCCTCGCCATCACTCGGGACAGGTACATACTCGGTCCCATCCTCCTTGAACCGGGGACTCCCGCCAAAGTCCACCGTTT
This sequence comes from Neurospora crassa OR74A, assembly GCF_000182925.2. Taxonomy (NCBI): domain Eukaryota; kingdom Fungi; phylum Ascomycota; class Sordariomycetes; order Sordariales; family Sordariaceae; genus Neurospora; species Neurospora crassa. The sequence goes on from NC_026507.1 coordinate 3,735,139, forward strand.
TGACTTTGATCAGGTGTTTGGCCGCGTCTTTGTTTCCAAATGAATCATCAGCACCAGTTTAGTTCATCAGACGTCTGTTCAGTGTTCAATGTTGAGGCACCAGACAAGAAAAGTAGGTAGACAAACAGAAAACTCACCAAGTTCACTCCTAAACCCCTGTGCAAAACTCCCATGTTTCCTTACGGCGTGTAACTCGGCAGTTAACCAGGTCGTTGTGCAGGCGAAGAAGAGGGACATGAAGATCCAGAAACTTAGTAGGGTTTTACTTGGCCAGATGGACTGTTGTTGCTGTTGTCGTTGGTTTCTTTTCTCCTGCTGGGATTGAAGGGGTTCGGGTCCATCTTCGGCTTGGGGGAGGCTGAAGTAGGGTATGGATTTGGAGGAGAAGGAGAAGGGGGGGAAGAAGATGGTTGTCATTGTGTTGAAGTCTTTGGGCGGGATTGATTCCGTTCCCGTTGTTGCTCCAGTCTCCGCGCACTGTTAGTGCTTCAATGTCTTGGTGATGGAAATGGATACCTATCGTGAAGGGGAAAGGAGAGGAGGTGCTCGGGGACAGGATGGAGCAGCTAACGGTGCGGATGGTTCCTTCTCACATTACCGTTCGGTATAGCAGTCCTGGGGCCTCCTCACTATTGCACACTCGGCCATTGATGCCCTGATTCAGCCCAAATGCATCATTCGTTGCGTCTTCGCTCTTCCATCGGCGTTTGTGTGCGTTACGACTTGGACTTGAAGCGTTTACTCGATCGACCCTGACGCGGCGGCCGGCTGATCTGCGCTTCGCGCCATTTGGCGCCGGCGCCTACCTCTACTGTGGTACTATGCATCCCGGACACTCGCCAGCCAGCACCACCACCACACATTCTCACATTGAAACCGCTTCGCTTTTCAAACTTCAGAGTATTCTACACGTGACCCAACTAGTTTCATTCCGAACTATCCAAAATCAGGCGTTACTGATACCGATAACACAGTTCCCCACTCTCCGTACTCATCGCCCTCTCCACCAACACGTCCTCGGTAAACCCTCCATACAGCAACACATCCCTGACACTCGCCTCTCCCGGCGTCGAGTTGAACATGTGTTTGCCGCTGTATTCTCGCAGTCTGACCTCGGGGTTCTCCCATTGCCAGCGCCACCACATTCTGTCGAGGGAGGCGTGGTGGACGTAGAATAGGGGGTCTGTGTTTGGTCGTGTCATTTTCCGTTAGCAACTCCCTTCCAGTCTTCCACCGAGTAGCCAGCCATCTAGCCAGCCTAGAACTACCTCCAGCAAACCGGAAATGAAGGAAAAAACAAACATACCATTAGCAGCAGTCATGGCCCTAAAATCCCCTCCCACACTCTGATGCAACCCATTATGCAGCTTTTCCTCCACCTGCTTCCCAAACTCCTCGTACCCCTTAACTCTCAAGATCTCCCCGATCGCTTCGGGCTTATAATGGTCTCCCGGTATTTCGCCGCCCGTGCCCGTGGCCGTGGTGGTGGCGTTCCGCTTGGGGTCATTGAACCCCCGCGACAGACAGTGCGTGACGTAGGTGTGGTTGTAGATGATAGGCCTTAAATCGGCAAAGGGCCCGTCGAGGACGCAGCGACCTTGTCCGACGCTGGGGGGAGCAGAAGGAGCACCGTCGGATCCGAAGCCAGTGGTGGGAGAGAAGATGGAGGATGAGGAGAGGGAGAGGTGGTCTAGGGACCAGTCCCAGTAGCTACACATTCACATAGTCGCATTAGACGGAAAGAGTGTCGAGTCATCGAAGCTGATCATGGGTTAGGTGGGAGATGAAAAAGAGAGGGACTTACGGAATGGTACCGCCTCTGGGAAACCCACACTTGTCCTTGAGGATGTTCTCGAAAATGTGTAAAGTCCATCGATGCCATGGTAGGAAGGATGCCGAGCGGTGACCTGTTGTTTGTCTCGTTTGTCAGCTTCGTCACTTCCAGTATCTCTTCCTTTTTTTTTTTTTTTTTTTTTCCTCTCTATACCACACCATCGCTGCTTCCAACAGAATAAGAAGGTGATACATACACCAACTACCAACTCCCCCATGCAAAATCGCAAAGTCATCATAAACAGTCCGATTATTCTCCCCCCACTCCGACGGCGTTCTCGCCAGACAATGGATGGCGTCCACGAACTCGTTTCTCTCCGTTTCCGTGAGCGAGCGCCATTCGCGTCGGGTGGCTATATGTTTGCATGCCCCCCATGATTTTCTGTTCGTGTTGTTGCTGCTCTGCCAGAAACTGGCAATTGGTGGTGGTGATAGGGGATCAAGGACAAAAAAGGGCAAAATAATGAACCTGACTACTAGGCTGATCCAGGCTAGGGTGGTGATGATGAGGTAGGCTGTTAGGAGGTGTTGTTTTAGTCTAATAAATCAAGAGAGGGTTAGCTGGTGGTCCCCATAGTTGTTTGTGCTTGTGATGCAAACCGACGGAAACAAACACAGTGGGTGACCTACGTCGTCGTCTCCTCAGCCGGTTTTTGTTCCTCTTCCGGGGATGAGGAGGATGAGGAGGAGGAGGAGGTCTGGCTTTCGCTATCGTCTACTGGCGTGTATCGAGGCTCTCGCCGCCATTCTCTGTATGCGATTCGTATTGATTCGAACATTACTGGCGACAGAGGGGGGTGGGTGGAGATGAAAGTGGGAATAGCTTCACTTCCGTTGTCGTCTGGGAGGTGGTCGGAGCGAAGAACGCGCTGTCAAGAGTTCAGGCAGCACAGCCTCTAGAACTGCTAAAACGTCCTGAATAGCGCACTATGTACAGCGCATTGCAGCGCTCAACTCAACTCGCTGCCGAGCTTCCATAGGGCCTGCCCAGTAGAGACAAAAGTGGATCCCGCGCTCAATACCGGTGGGTCCCAAGGCGCCTCCTTCCCTTTGCGCCAAATTTGTGTTATGCCATTGGCTGTATTGATTGCCCGCTCCCCTGATATAGCGGGGATGCGCCTAGCAATTTTCCAGCCCGGACGTCATCCGAACCGGTCCCGTCCTCTGCTGGAGACGACCGAACTGGAGAGCCCGGGCGGCTTCCATTTTGTGGATTCCGGAACCTCACACAGCCCGAATTAATCATTCACTCGTCTTGCCAGAACCCCCAACACATCCTTTCGTACCATACGCTACGTCGACGTCGACCCAAGACAAAAAAAAAATGAAGAACCTCGCCGCTCTCGTTGTCGCCGTCTTGTTGCTACCCTTTGCGACCGCTTTGCCAACGCCCAACCCAGTCCGAGCCGATGTATGTCCATATCCACCACCCGAATCTCATGAAGCTGGTCGTTAATCATGGGGAAAAAAAAATGAGAACTGACGGAATTCGCTTTGTCTGTGTCCAGGGACTTGTTCCCCAGGAGCTGCAAGATAGTGCTGTAAGTCTTTCTGACTACCTGCCAATTTATAATCCCCCTTCTGGACCCCTTTGATTGAGAACCGTGATGGCTGATATACTGTTTGTGTGTTCTTGTAGTGTACGTGATATATTTGGACTTCTTTCATTCTTTCTTTGCCAGGTAGCCGATGCTTTGACGCAAATGACTGACTGACTGACTGACTTTACCTTGCCATTAGAGTATGTGTTTTCTTGTTTCAGTTTTCTTGCTCACTGTATTGAACGAACGATGGCGAACATAACTGACGTGTATCAATCAGCAACCTAGCGGACTTGCATGAGTTTGACAAATGATCGACTGGATGGCATTGGGCTGGGAGGCCTTTTGGCTTAGAACCCGGACAATAAGAATCATTGGATATAGGGTCTGCCTGGTTGGAGCGATGGGAGGACCATATTGGAGGTAATAACCAGCATAAAGGAAAGAACATTGATTCACTAGAACACTGTCAAAATGAGAGAGATATCGATATTGTTGGTAAATCCCCATCGTACCATTAAATCCCACCCAAAAAAGACAGGCTCCATCCTCCTCCCATTCCACCCTCTCAATCCCCTCGCCAACTCCCACTTTGACCAAGCTTCCATCAATTGCATCAACCCCCCCTCAAACCGCCTCTGTAAGCCTCCTCTCCTCCGCCCACCCCTTCAAAGCCCTATAATCCTTACACAAATGCACCGCCCCCGTCCCATCCGTTGCCGCCAACTCCGGGTGATTCAGATCCTGTCCTTCCAGCGCCGTGTCGCCGCAGCAGACGATGGACTGGCGGAGGTAGCGGAAGCAGTGGTCTATGTGGTTGTGGTTGGTGTGTCCCTGGGAATGGGAAGGATTGTGCTGGCGGCTGTCTCTGCGTGTATGTCCTTGGGAAGCGGCAGAAGGGGGGTTGTGGCCATGGTTGGGTTCTGAAAGGGAGTTGTAGGCTTGCATTATAGTGTACTAATAGATGGGGTGGGTGTGTTAGTACGTAGAGGTAGGTGTGTTTTTTTGTTTGGGAGTGGGGATGAGAGTGGGAGGATGAAAGGGGAGAGGCTTACAAGGCAGTGAAGTTGATGAAACACGCTGATGGAGTAGACGGTTTGGTCTTGGAAGTCGATGGGTTGTGGAAGGGTGTATTGAGACGGGTCGTCGACGGCTATGAAGCCCTGGCCAACTGTGGGTTGTTGAACCGTGTTAGCTATCAGCAGTTTTGGAGAAGAGCATTGCAAGAAGGACTTGGGAGAGAGAGGACGGGAGACATTGCATACCAGGCTTATAAGACCGCCAGTTCTCCTCGGTCGCATTTGCCGATGCTTCTGTTTTATGGTCCGAAGTAGCCAGCGGGTCTTTCCCGAAGATGACAGGCTTGACCTCGACTGTGTCATGGATAGATGGTAAGAACACAAGGGTCAGCACATCTACTTCATCGCGAATCGAGATTACAACTCAAACTCACACTCAGGCACCAGCCCATTCAATTCCCCAGCGAGACTGAACACCTTCTTCCCAGAATCGGTGTTTTGAGATCCCCCATTTCCTGAATCGCGCGTGTAAACAACAATACCGGCAATAGCGACCGCACCAAGAAAGAAAACAGTGAGAGCCAGGACCGGAAGGACGAGAAGTCTGTGCCATCGTGACCGACTTGACCTTCCAAGGAGCCTTCGGCTGGCAATGTGCTGAAGACGATTAGAAGTGGCGCTTAGAAGACCGACATCCTCTTCTTCATGTTCTTCCTCCGATTTGTATGACGGCAAAGTCGGAGATATGGAAGAGTCTGAGTTGCTGGGGCGAGAGCGTCCCATGATGGGTGTAGTGAGGACCTGATGTTAGGAAAGATGTTGTGAATGATGGTGTTGTGTGAGGTACACAGAGTTGAGGAGCAAGGGTAAGGCAGGTAATGGGAATTTGTCTTGGATTTTCGGAATACCCAGGGGTACTCTTCCCCCGGCGCTGTGGAATACGATACGTTCTACTTACCATAATGGGTGGATGGAATGCGGTTCGTTGGCTTGCGCCAGTTGCGCCTCACGACTTCATGCGGCTGATAAAGAGGATGGAGGTACACAGTGTGACCCACCCTTGTAGATGAGAGAGCGGGAATAGGGTAGGTTAAGAAAAAAGAAAAAAAGCACCCCGATCTCCATAAATAGAGGTAGGTATATGTAGAGGTAGTCAGAGAACAACCGGCAACCGCATACAGGTAATCCAAGCATTTGCCAGAGATCTACATACCTACGACCAAAATATCTGGCACTAACAATCAACAGAAGCTACCTCACAGTACCTCACAGTACTCCTACTCCAACTCAAACACCGCCCACCAAACATCCATACACCTCACCTTGTCCACGCCACCCCTCTCCATCTCCTCATACGCCCTGTTTACCTCCTCAACCACCCCCAAAATCTCCTCTTCTCTCTCCTTGGCAAACCCCTCCTCTTTCACTCTGGCCTCAAACCTCGCTCCCCGCACACACCTCGTCTCAAAGTGTCCCTCTAGATACTCCTCCTTGGGCGTGAACTTGCCTTCCCTAGCTACCTTGAACCCCGCCGCTTGTGCCGCCTTGGTGATGGCCTCGACGTCGGGCGCAGCGCGGACATTCAGCGGCATCTCTTCTTTCTTAGAGGAGGAGGCCTGCTGCTGCTGCTGCTGCTGCTGTTGCTGCTGTTTCTCCAAGTCCGCTTCAGACTTGTAAGCGAAATACAAAGCCTGTGCTTTCGCAGCGAGGATGTGCGGCGTTTGGGTGACCGGAAAGGAAGTTTGCTTGCTGTCGTACTCGGCTACGTAGACATTGCGGATGTTGGCGGCTGCCAGTTCTTGGAAGAGCGAGATGACGGAGGCGGAAGAGGGGAAGTAGAAGAGGGAGTGGCAGGCTGTGGCGACGTCGAAGGTTTTATCACTAGCAGTGGTAGAGGTAGAGGTAGAATTAAAAAAGGTGGCGGCGTCGACTTGATTGTAAAAGGAGAGACGGTCACCGAGAGCAGATTGCAGGATCTTCTCCTGGGACTCGGAAATGTTCAAGGGGGTGCCGTAGTCGGGCGGCGCGGTGTCGATGCCGGTGACGTGGCAGGTTGGACCGAGTTCCATGGCCAGAACGAGAGAGGAGTCGCCTTGGCCACAGCCAATGTCCAGAACGCGGCTGCCGAGTGGAATGGACCATTGTGAGAGAATGGAGAGGCGTTGGCGGAAACGGGGGATTTGAACAAGCGTTCTTAAGGAATGATCGTGGGGGAAGCAGGTGATGAGGGTGGTGACCTTGGACTCTTCCTCGGAGTCCATTCCTGGGATGGCCATTGTGTTGGTCTGGGTGGAAGTGGTTTGCGATTTGGAAGAAAGAGAAGGAGAAGGTGTGGAAGGTGTGGAAGGTAGAATGGCGTGTAGCACCTTGTTGTTATTCCAAGATTCTGGGTAAGTAGAGGTAGTAGTTGTAGCTACAGGAGGAATACCTACGATCCGCCTTTTTCTGGGTGGCGTACGCGGGCGTGTGACGCGACTCGTGCACACTGATGATAGCAGACGATATCAGCTGGGATCAAACCCGAAACGCTTGTTGAGGTAGTCTAAGTGAGAGGCGCCGAATAAGGGACTGCTTTGTCGTCCGTACATGACAGTAAGATACGGGCTAAACTGGCGCCAAATACGAAGCGCTACAGCGGAAAAAGAGATGAGAACCGTTCAGCTAACGCCAAACAAAGCCTTGCTGGTAAAGCGCAAGAACAAGCCAGTGATAATGCAACCAACCGTGCTGGGATTTTGAAAGAGAGTCACCTAAAAAGGGGACACGAAAACACTGTAGTAGTTTTTGTAAACCTGTAGAAATCCAACAGCCATCGTGTTGATATCTCCCAGTAAGCGCCCCACTGAAAACCTGTCGGCCATCACTGACGCCTCCCTTTATACCTAAACCATGGCAACGGGCGGCGTTCGACGGTGGTGGAACAACTTGATGGCAACATTGAAAATGCCAGAGCTACGGCATGACCCTGGCCAGCTGGACGAAGACAGCGAAGATGATGAACAAGCACAGCTCAACAGACAGAGCCTCAAGCGGTGCGAATACGAGACTGGCGATGAAACGCCCTCGACAAAGCGACGTTTCTGGCCGTGGGTAATGCTGCTGCTGCTGGGAGCAGTCGTTGGAACAGCACTTGTGACTCATGTTTTGACTCGTCACTCCATCTGCCATGTCTCCCCCACAATACAACACCAGTCCTCCCATTCTCCATCCACACATCATGGACACAGCCATACTGAGGACACCCCACCGAGCCATAAAGGCGAAGTGAAGGAATGCGGGACTTCACCGAAGGAAGCTCGAGCCAGAGGCTGTGTATTTGAGCAACAGATGCCAGCCTGGATTCCCAGAGCGTGCGCCTTTCCAGAAGTTGTTGAGGAGTACAAGGACAACTTTGGAGACATGATGGCGGACTGGACTTGGTATTGGGACAGCAACACCACCATGCAAGTTCCACCGGAGGCAGTGCCGGATTTGCAGGCGGGTGACTTTTCGGTGATTTATACCAAGTACCAGGCTTCGCATGATTTGCATTGCCTTTATTGCTCCCGCAAGATCATCTATGCGCTGAGCAAGGGCATCAAGATGATGGATGCCCGGTGCCATCAGTTCTATCATGGAGGTATGTTAGCAATTCTGTCTAGTCTGAGATATATATAGGGCAGATGTGTGCTGACCAGTGTGTGTATCTCTCTAGCGCATTGCATACAACACATTGGAAATTCCTTGATGATGGCTGAGAGGGGAGAACAGAAAAGGATACGGACTTGGGTGTACCCGCTCATGTATCATAACTGTGTGCCACTGACTTCGACCCAAGAATCGTGAGGCCGGCCATGACATGTGTGCTGGAGGAGATACATAGAGGTACCTTAACTGTACTGTGTATGTAAGATTGACACAGGAGGCCCGAGCGTTTTCCCACGTACTTTTATCAATTCGATTTAATCATTTTTCTTCCTCCTACAACCACCAACTCACAGAGTCAAATGGGATAACACTTGTCCACGGCGACGGCATCATTCCCCCACCAGTGCGGCATGGTCACATTAGGCAAGTCCACCACCAAGATCATGGCCATCTGCACCAGTTGCGCGCCACAGTCTAACCCAGCCCCGAGCAGATAATTGTACTTGCGGAACCACACCGGGTGGTATCTGTACACGTATCCCATAAACACCACCGCCACCAGCGCCGATGTCGCCAGGTTCGTCGTCGGATAGATGGGAAACAGCGTTGCCCCGTTCAGCATCACCACCGGATTAACCACGCTCGCGACCTTCCCCCACTTGGGCCTCGCCAGTCTGTGTTGTACAAGCCACAGCAGCGTCACCGCCAGCGGTCCCACGACAAACCCCCAGTACACCCATCGATACGGCGACTCGTCCCCAAAGAACACCTGCGGACCCAGCACGCCCCAAATAACTGACAGCGAAAAGAAGTTCTTGGTCTTCAAAGCGTTCCACGTCGTCCCCGACACCACCTCGCCCGTCAGCTTCGGCCCCTGCGTGTCGATGATCAGCCGCATACAAGCCCAGTTGACAAACGGGCCCAGCAACGTCCCATACACCTGCGCCACAAACAGCTCGCGCTCGGGGATCTTCATGTAGAAGCCGAACTTGATGTCGCTGACCAGGTTGAGGCACTGCTCGAGGATCTGCCGGCCGTACACAGTGCACGTGAGCACGGCGATGGGCTTGCCGGGGAACAGGAACCCGGCAAGCAGCTCCGAGAGGTAGTCCATGCCGATTTGCACATTGGTGAAGCCAAAGAGAATGCCACTGGGGAACGTGAAGAGGGCGGAGATGGCCGTGATGAGGAGAAGACCCCACCAGGGGAGCTGCATGCCGCCGCCCGAGACCTGGGCAATGGCAATCACCAAGCAGGAAAAGAGGAGGGCGAGATACCACCAGTGCGGCACACGGGGGAGGTGGGCGGTAAGCTTGAGGTAGGGGTCGTCAAACTCGGCCCGGTGTTGCTGAGAGTTCTTCTTCTTTTGCTTGTGATCCTTCTTTGCAAAGGGATTGCTGATGGTTTGCAGCGAGCTTCGAAGGGCCTCCCAAGATTGACGCCCATGAAACATGACAGCATACGTCAACACGGCCGTCGACGCAGCGAATCCCCAGAAGAAGTGCATCGCGTAACTGAAAGACCAATACGGCGGAGAATACTCCTCCAGTGCAGTCCGGTTCAGCTCATACGTCGGCGTCAAGATGCGCGAGATATTGTACCGATTCCCCTCGGCATCCCACGTCCCCGAGCTCATCGGCGCAAACTGCTGAGCCCCATTGACATTCAAGAAGTAGGCCAAGGGATACACCACCCAAATCACCACGGCGGCTCCCACAAACCGATTCACCGTCGCCCACAACGGCGTATAAAGCGGGGTCAAAAACGAAGCATAATTCCAATCCAGCGAAAAGTCCAGCAGTCCAAACCCATACGTTCCGCTCCCCAACACAAAAGCCGTCTTCGTTCCCAATCCCATCCAACAAACCACCGGCAACGAAGCCAACAAAGGCATCACAAACCCCGGCAACCACTGGTACACAAACGCCGCTGCCGCCACTACCCCAAAAAACCCCAGCGACTTCTTGGTCACGGACGGGTGTCGATGCATGGCATTGAACAGCGTCACGTTGGGTAGCACGCCAGGGTAGTACATGCCCGGCGGACGCACCAAGACGTCCCGGTATACGCCCGCAAAGCCGTACCCCATCAGCTGCGTGGTCATGAGAAACAAGACGGCCCACGGCCCGCTCATGCGCTTGTGGTAGTAGAGCTCCATGGCAGAGAGCGGGCCGAGGCCGTAGGCGGTGTACGTGCTGCCCCAGTAGGCGACGATGACGAGGGCGTGTTCTTTGGGGTTCCACGGGCCCGGGTTGAGGTTGAATGAAATTTCTTTACGAAGAATAGGTAACGTGAGAGTATATTGCTTCTGTGGGAAGTAACGCGCCATGAGTGCGCCCATCCCCCACGAGAGTAGTTGCACGACGTAACCCGAGAGACGAACGGAGTAGGGCTTGAAGTAGTAGACGGAAGAGACGGAGCAGCCGACGATGACCCAGAGGGTGGAGAGGATCCAGAAGCGGATGGTTAGGAGGGGTTCGCTGAGGTGGTTTGTTAGTGTTTGGTTTGGTTGCGAGATGAGGACTGGTGGGAGATAACTTACGTTTCATCGTTGTGTAGGTCGACTGTCTTGGCTACAAGGGGAATGGGATAGTTCCTGAGTCGAGGATCGATCACCTCGTCATCTTCGCTTGGAAGATGCCCAACCTCGGCGTCCTCTCGACCATGGTCCGTCTCTAGAGGGGAGGCAAGAGAGGATGACCTTCGGTTATTGTCTTTGATGAAGGCATCGGACTCGGATCCAGGTTCGGATGGATAAATGACCAAGTCATCATTCTCCTCCTCATCAAGATTCTCTGCAAGCAGCGAGCTGCTGCCAACGTCTCGATTATCTATGGCTTGAGTTCGAAGTTGTTCTCAGGCTCGGCGCGAGAAGGGGATAACCAGGGTTAGGGCAAGTGCTCGGGCAGGTTTCAGGATGCCATAACCTGCTGTGTCATATTTCTTGCTGCAGTTTTCTGCTTGTAAACGATATTCCTCGAATAAAGTTCCGCACGAGGACCTTCAAGAGTCAGCTTTGGAGACAAGGTATCGAATGCGTGTGCTGAGTACAAGGTCTGACTGAGTGGCTTGCTGGTGCGAAGCGCGTGTTCTACCAAAGGGGAAATTTGGCGCAACGACCACGCCGCCAGCGCTAGATACATGCGATTGTCCACCAACGATGGGTAGTTGAGTAATCGGTCTTCAATATTACCATTTCATTCTACCTATGATAGCAAATCACCATGTCTATGGCACCGTGAATCGACTGCAGGCAGTTTGCACCACACTCCCAACTCTTTCGGCTTTCCCTTCTCCAACTTGAGTTTCGATACACATTCGTCACAAAGATGAACATCTTCAAAAAGTTCTTTGCGGCCAATCGGGACCATGAGGAGGTGAAATATGACCCCATTGACAAATCCGAAAACGGCATGCCAACCCGATCCAGCTCCCCAAGCTATCCCTGGTCAGCGGGCTTCGCGAGACGTCAAAGTTCAATATTATCACATCCGGCCGTTGTTGTCTCCCAAGCAGTAATCATCATACTACTCGCCATATACGCATTTGTGGTTTCACGGAAAGGTCCAACCGACTTGGCGTGTGCGAGACAGTTGTCGCCGTATTGTAAGCACATACCTACCTACTTTGTTCCCTTTCCCAAAGAACAAGGATGCTGACACCCAACCAGCACCCTACCTAGAAACCGACGACTTACGATATGTAGAGTTTACAGACCAGAACCACCTCATGCAGCCCTCCCCTTACCGGGGCCACCCAACGCCGGAAGTAGAGGAGGCCTGGCTAAAGTTGTGGCGTAGTGAGTTCCTTACTTCCCACCCACCCATCTAATTCGAACCGATATAAAACAAGTACTAATGACTGATAATAAAAAGTGCCAACGATCCACTTCCCCGAATCCAAACTCCCCCTCCTCAACAAAACCCCTCCGAGCGCTTACGTCCACGTCTCCCCCAAGTACCTCCTTTCTTCTTCTTCTTCTTCTTCTTCTTCTTCCTCAGATACCGGCGAAGTACTAGGCTTCCTAGACGTCTTCCACCAACTCCACTGCCTCAATCTCGTCCGGCAGTATACCTACCGCGACGCCTACGACTACAGCAACGTGACGGCCTTTCGGGCTCCCGAAGAAGTGGTCAGGGGACACATTGATCACTGCATTGAGACGATTCGCAAGGCGATTATGTGCACGGCGGATGTGACGCCCGTGGTGTTTCTGAAAGACGAAAGCAGAAAGGGTGGGAGTAAGAGTGATTTTGATATTAGAAAGAAGTGTAAGGATTTTGAACGGATAAAGGAGTGGGTGGGAGGACATATGGGGTTTGCGACGTGAGTAGGTACCTAGTGGGATGAATGCACATGGGAGGGGGGCTTGGGATGGGAGAGGGGAAGGAAAGAAGGGACAAAGGAAGGAAAGGAGGAGACATTCAAGCAATCTGCAATGCAGTTGTAAATCAAGTTCATGTATCTGACGTCGGGATCAACAAAGCAACCGCAAAAGCAAAAGGCAAGAAGCTATATCATTAACATCCAGCCAAGGCATTCGAGATATCTAGAGACACCTACCTACTTGGCCTCTTCCCCTCCCCTCCATCCCTAGAGCTAGTTTCCGAACCTTCAACACACTCACCACTCCCAAACATGACCTCCCTCGCCACCTCCCACATCCTGGCTGGCCTAAACATCATTTCCACCGTAAAGAACCGCCTACAATCCGCTGGCTCGTAAATAAACTGCGCCGGAACCGTGCCTATACTCAAATCCTTCCCCATTTCCTCCTCACTGTTCTCTTCATCTCCATCGTCATCAAGGTAATACAAATCCCTAAAATTCACCCCTCCCTCTCCTTTCCAGCCCATCCTCAGCGGGAACTCGCCGGTGCCAAAACCAGCTCCAGGATTTGGATCAGGATCAGCAGGCGCCAACTTCTTCAGTCTTTGCAGTTCCTCTTCAGTCAGGATAGTACATGTAGTAGAGGTAGAGGTAGAGGTAGAGGTAGAGGTACCCTTAGACATAGCCAACTCCACAGCCCGCGAAACATGGCGGTAAATGGTTTTGAGAGACCAATACTGTCCTCCCTTGACGCCTCCGACGGCTTGCATGGGTGCATGTCGGGGACGACCGCCGAAGACGAGGGTGCGGACTTTGCCTTGGCGACGGAGGAGGGAGATGAGGAGGGCGCAGGTGGATGCGCATTCGCCGTTTGTTATCTTTCTGGTCAGTCAGTCACCTTACGTTACTTTACTTTTTACCTGCTTAGGAATCGTACATCTCCAGAGAGAAAAAAAAAAAAAAAAAGGAAAAAAGGAGAGACTTACAACAACGATATCCTCCGCTTTAAACGGCCTCCGTCCAGTCTTGCTTTTCTTAAAAGGCCCATACCCAAACACCGGATCCACCTCCGTCGACGCCAGTTCTAGATCAAAATGCGCAAGTAATCTCGACATATTCCCGCCCCCTTTGGGTATCTCATCCGGCCCAAAAATCTCTTCCCACCCCCCGGTAAACCTAGTCTTCTGATCCGGTCTAACAGCCACGCTCGCCATAAACGGGGGATCAATCGGCACTTCTTCTTCTCTCAGCTCAGTATCCTTATAAACCGCACTATACACCTTCCCAACAAGGTTCACTATCTCAGTCGCCCGAAACCTTGTAGCCGTCCGGATTTCCAAGTCAGGAAACAGAACCTTGAAAATATTCAAGCCGGGAATCACGTCCCCTCCGGGATTCCCGCTCAGATCTAAAATCAACTTGGTTTTGTTGTCTTGCTCTGCGGCAAGGGTGAGGAAGTCTTGTGCTGTTTGGGAAAAGGTGATGCCGGCTGTGTGTTGGAAGGTGGGGATTTGTAGGACTGCTGTGTCGTTATCGAGGTAATACCCCCTTAACGAGTTTTGGGGGGTGCGGATGATGGGCGTGGGGTAGATTCCCTCTGTGCTTGGAGGGGGGTCTTTTGGATTATTGTGAAGGTGCTGTCGAGGGGGTGGTGGAATGGGTGAGTGGGAGAAACTTGAAAGAGAGGGCGTGTAGTCTGGTAGACAAGCGGCTTTGAAGAGCGTTTGGCCGTCGGTGTAGTTCATGGGTCCGTTGGTAGCGGGCCAGGTGACGGTTGTGTTAACCTGCATTGTCGTACCATTGTGGAATTTGAGGAGGTAGTGGGCAGCTCCTGGCCAGAGACCTTGGTAACTTTGCCAGCCGCCTCCTGTAAGAAGACCGGTGTATTGGTTGACGGGGGAGGGGAAGAGGTGGTTGTAGCGGGCGTCGGGGTCGTGGTATTGGAAGGTGAGGGCGAGGTGGGCTTGGAGGAAGTAAGTGGCGTCGATGGAGTTGATCTCGACTAGGTGGGATACTTGTGTGTTGGGGAATCCGGAATACAACAACTTTGCGTCGTTCCATGTGTAGATTTTGGGTAACTCGAGGCCGTCTGATGAGATGGATACCAAGGAAGGGCTGCGTTGGAAGTGGAAGATTTGCTGGGAGCAGAGATTGATTTCTAGATGGCCTTCGTTTGCTCGATGGATAAGGGACTTGATGTCGTTGTCGAATCCGTATTGACTTTTGTAGATACTTTTCTCAGCTCTTTGTCGAATCTTGTCGAAACCTTTGAGAAGATCGATGGAGGGTGTCTTGTAGCCAGATGGCGCATCTATGAACATGTCATTTGAGTATTTTATTCAACACTCGCTTCTCATGGAGTCACTCACGTTTGAGAGAGTCGAGAGTCGACTGGAACTGGAGATATTTTAGGTACTCATTCAAAAACTTGACTGCGCGCTCAGAGTCAAAGGGCATGGACATCAGACAGTCATATGCCGTTTGTCCTGGGATGTCGGAGAAGTCTCCATGGCCTAGGCAACAAGGGGTCAGCTTCATGAACAAAGCAATGGGCATGATGTGCTTCCACGTACCGCCACTCTTGGTCCAAATTTCATATGAACGGGCTATCTGTAAGCATGCGTCATCGGTAACGACCTCATTATGTGCCGCTCTGACTGATGCCAGGGTTAATAGCACGGAGAAAAACAGCATGAAGGCTGTCGTCGAGCCATGCATGTTCCTCCCCGGAAGTGCTGAACTGGACACCCAGAAAGCTGACAGTTCACAATAATGCAACCTGTTGCTGAGACTGTTAGCGACAAGACCCCTGTACACTCATGCTCTAGGGGCATGGACTAACACTTACAGCGACTTGGAGCATTCGAAAAGTGGGGCCCGGGCGCACCTGTGTCTGATTGCGGGTCCTGTCTTCCCGGAAAGTGCTTCTGCCCGCTTCAGTTCTTTTGCTTGCGGAGGCAGAAAGAGACACGACACCCAATTGCTCAATAGCGGTACACGAAGCTCGATAGTTTCATCTTTGCAATGGCGAGAATACCCAAAGTCGAGAGAACAACAAGTGGTCGGGACGGAACCTCGCCGCGGATTTGGCGCGAAGCTCGGAGGGGGCGCCAAGACGAGACGCGAGCGCTGAATGCGCCAAAGATGGGGATGCCCGGCCTTGAACGCGGACCGTCGGGCGGGCGACGGCGGCAGACTGGGCGCCAGACGGGCCTCAAGCGAGACGGTACTGCGCGCGCCCCGGATCCAAAGTCCAACCATGGTCATCGGTTGCCGCTGGAATTGCCTCGAGGGATGGAGGCCGTAGGGGCCTTAACCATCAAGCCATTGCTGACTGTCATGGTTACCTAGGCGATTCCCTACCTACTTTCCACCTAATTTCCATGGCGAACGGAGATGACCTGACCTAGGAGCTCCAACAGACACACCCACCACCACCACACTTCAAGACGACATCATGGACCACTACAGAGACGACCAAAGCAGCACCACCGTCCGGTCTTCCGCTTCCGGATCCAACATGGTCGACGACGACATGGAAGAAAAGGAGAACTTGCTCGAATCCAACCCTCCACGCACCCCAGGGAAGCGAACGAATACGAGGAGAGGCAGACTCATGATCCTGAGTCTCCCATGTACCACCTTTTTCCTTGCCTTGTCCAACGTCCTATCGCTAGCAGCCTTGGTGGCCGTCACTCTACGGCCCATAGCAACAACAACAACAGTACCGGTATCTTCAACAACCGCAGAACAACCACCACGCCAATACCCCGAACAACCACCCTGGGAGCCCCAAGTGGATTTCCGAACTGAGATCTTTCGGTTCCAGACGATTTATGGAGCGGAGCCCAGTGAGGAGGTGGATCAGGCTTGGACTGCCATGATTCCTAGTATGTCATTATCCTCATCTCTCAGTCTCCTATTTTGAAACGTCCTCGTCCGAAGAACGTTGTATAACTAACAAGCGAATACCACAACAAAACAGAAGGCAAAGGCTTCATCCTCCTCCCCAACGAGACATCCGAAGCATTACCAGACCTCCCAAGGCTGGATAAATCCAACAAGCAACAACACGCCATGATCTCCGTTTTTCATCAACTACACTGTCTCGTGAGCTTTTCTGTCCTCCCTATCCTCCCAACAATTACTGATACGCAAAAACAAAAAGTACATGACCCGCGCCGGCTACTTCGCCGCCAAATCCGGCAACTTGGACGAAGTCAACACCCCCCATCTGACACACTGCTGGGACTACCTCCGGCAGGGCATCATGTGCAATGCCGACACCACTCTCGAATGGATCACGTACCCCGACGAGAGTGGGAGCACGGGGTGGGGATATCAGCATACGTGCAAGGACTTTGGGGCCGTGTTTGAGTGGGCTGAGCGTCATCGGTTTAGGGAGTGGAAGGTTATTCATTAGTTTGATTCATGTAGATAGGTATCATTGTGAGGAAAGGTAAACTAGTAGGGTCGAGGTTGGGTTCAGGTGGGTTGGTACCTGCCAAGACGGTTGAGGTTGGAATAATGTAATGGTGGGGTTGCGATGAGGGATACACCTACACCACATGGGTTGGCCTGGTGGGTAGCACGATCGATCGTATATGTGGTGTAGTTGCGGGAGGGAACACGCAGCAGTGAGAGGTTCCATTGTCTCTTGTGTTTTTTTTCGAACGAAGGAAAGTGAGAAATGATGACAAAGTAGAATTATCTTTAGCCTACCTACCTTCCTTCCCCCCTCCTCTCCTCCTTCCAGTGTAGTTCCAAGATCTGACCGAGTCCCAAGATTTGTGTAAAACCAGAGTTCGAATCAACCAAAATCTCCCTCCTCCTAACTTGGCTCTTTCCCCTCCTCCTCCTCTTCCTCTTCTTCCGTTCATCTCTCCGCAAACGTAACGTGGTACTACCTCTAACACCCCCACACACACTTCCCGCCAGATGGTGATACCAATCTCAAACAAACAATCTCAGATTTTAGGTACCTACCTAGGGTACTTACACTACACTACCTCAACCATAACTTACTTACTACCCCGGCCTACACACACATCGTCATTCCCTAGTTTTGTTCTAGGCATGTATCCCGCATGCCGTGCCCACCAAAAAGAAACATGACGTACCTACTATTCTTCTTCGACATGGGCTAGCTAGCTAGATGCAGGTATGTATGTATATGCATTTTCACCGCTACTTGGACTAGTTTTCTTTTCTTCCCGTCCGTCCGTCCGTCCGTGCCTTCACGTGGACCCTTTGAGTCTCGTCACTCGACAAACGATGAAAGGTCTCTCTCTCCTTCTTGCCGGTCTCGATCGATCGAAAGAAAGAGTAGCAGCGGTTTTTCTTCTTCTTCTTCTTCTGCATTATTGCTACATACATATGCAATATAAAAAATGCAGTAATGGTAAAAGTGATAGTGAAATGGGATTGGGTTGGGCTCTTATGTACCCCCCCCCCCCCCCCCCCCCCCTCCCTTTACCTATAACCCGGGCCCGGGCCCCTTCCCGCAAGTGTGTGGAACGGGCTCGGGGTGGGGGAAGGGAGGAAGGGAGGGAGGGACCCCGCTTTCCCGCATATTAAGATCGGGGCGGGGAGTAGGACCCCCGCTCGCCCCGTTCGGTTCCGGCTGGGGCATCGCAGTACCTTAGGTAACAAACCTCAGGTAACCGTGTTTGGCGATACCTTAGCTTATTCCTTTCCGCGGCCCGCACCGCAACTGCACAAAATGAGGGAGGACGCACTGCAATCTGCCGAACGAGTACATTTCATCTTCCATTCCTCCATTCATTCAGTTTCCCATCACGTAAAACCACCGAAGCACAACACATAAAAAATGAGGGGTCCAGCAACTAGTCTACAACTGCAACTCTTGGTACCTACATACAAGTTAGTACATCACCACCACCGTAGCGAAACGATGGTGATGCTTGGCGGCGTGAAAGCCCAAGATGGAGAACGGTTGAACCCGTGAGCCACGCACGCCCTTGAAGCATACCTACCTCATATTATAACCAATATATAACCAACAATGTAAGGTAGGTATATGTACGTTTATAGTCAAGCAACCTGCTGAAATCATGAGCTGGAACTTTCCTTGAACGAGAGGAACTCGTATGTGATGCCGACGTTGTGAAATACGAACTGCTAGAGGAAGAAGGGGGGCTGAAACAGAAATTCGGTCACCGCTTTTACCGAGAGACACACAAGGAATGTTTCGTCGTGTGGGGTTGAACAAGTAGTGTTTCGTTTCGACGACAATGATGAGGGCGTGCAAGAGGGGGGGGGGAACACGACAGGCGGATGTGAGATGCGATATTGGTTAGTGTCCTTCTCCTGCTTCTAGATTGTAGAACCAGGGATTCTCGTAATTCGGGAATTTCCACACTTGAAGTAAGTGACCTTTGGGTATATTTACCTTGTTTAGGTACTTACCTCGGTCGGCGAGCCAACCTAGGTAGGTACTGGCCCCGTTTGGTTCAACCAACAAAATAAAAGTTTGTATGGGAAAATGATCCCTGTCAGCTAATAAATTGTTTTTTTGCTGTTTTATGCAGGAAGTTGGGGGTTATATTAGTCTTGGCTGCATTTAGAGGTACTACGCTAAGGTAAGTAGATACAATGCAATCCGGAAGGCTTAAGAAGGGAATTAGTAGGCCTATACAAGAGCAATTTGTTAGTTCCTATCCTCCCTCCTCAAAGCATGAAGATACCAAGCAACAGTTTACACCCTTATTACAACAATGCGTTTTTTGGCCCCCATCCTCCTACGGTACCTCTTGGCTGCGTTTTTAGTTTTGTACCCTCCTCTACCCCTTGTAAAAACAAGTTGACTTTTTATTGGTTGAACCAAACGGGGCCACTATCTCACCATCACTCCGAAGAGTGCGTGGTGATCCAGATCTTCAACATGTTTAAAATAATTGTATAATCACTCGCATATCCTCTCTGAAAAAGGAAAACGATGGTGTAAAGGTGCATCTGGAGTTTCAATAGTCTGGAAAGTCGCACATCAGCCGTGACTACAAGTGTAGACAATACATACGACGAACCAATGGGCGCATGGACTTGTTGTCTCAGAGCCTCCTCCACTTGACCCTACACCGGGCTTTGGCCCGCTCCTGCCCCCATGCCAGGATCTGAATGCAAAAGAGCGGCTCGGCATCTAGTCGTCCCGGGACTGAATGTTTAGGTCTCGGCCAATGAGACCCGAAGGTCACCCGCCCGGATCTACAGATGTGCGCTTGCGATCTCGGTGGTTCCAAACATGCATGGTACGGGGACCTCGCGGGGCGAGGGGGCTAGACTGAGTGCAGAGGTTAGAGGATGACGTCCTTGTTCTTTTCCAGAAGGGGTTCGATACTTGGGAACCTCCCGTCTTGAGTGTCGATCTGAAGAGACTTCTCTTTCCCTCCCCCTCGAATAGTTCGGGATTCCAGGCCAATAGCCATATATGCACAAGGATCGTCTTGTCGGGATTCTCATCTACTTCCGGTCACTAGAGAATACGAACAGCCTTGGGCACTCGGTATTTAAGAGGGTCGCGTAACGAGTACACCACACATTCTCACCCCGATCCTTACAACCTGGGGCGGGAAGTGGCCATGATCCTGCAGGTCGCCGACTGTGAGAGCTTGGTGGTTACCTGTTAGCGTCCCCCAACAGCCATCTCCGAAGACCTGCGTGGTGAAACAGCCCCACGAGCACTTACATAGCTACCATACAATATAACTGGTCCTTGATCATGGAGATCCTCCATCACTAGGTAGCTTATGCATGACGTGAGTTCCTTTCCATTGGATGTCAATGAGCCTCCCCGTGTTTCTCTCTTTTGCTAGCCATCCGCCCAAAGTCCAACCCGAATCTCTTCGATTTTTCCCCATCAAGGATCCCTTGCCCTTCGAGAAACCCGTCGGGAACTCTCTGCAGTCCCATGATGGGGGTAGCCTCTCTTTACAGACGCTCAACCTTAGAGGTAGTCAGTCCCCATCCACTCCCCGCCACACTTGGCGCAGCCGTTTTGGTCTCTGAGGTCCAAATTGTGTGACATTATGGTTGGTGAGTGTGGGGTTAATGTCACACTGACTTGGACCCGTAGCGACCGGAAGCTCAGGGGCCATCGTAGGTGGGGGGTAGCTACCATTCCGGAAGGTCACAGGGTATTCCCAGCTTTTAGCTGTGCGGCAATGTCGATCATTAGACTGCTGAGAGATCTGATCTAGGCGGCTAGCGGGGACTCGGATTCTCATCTTGGTGGTTGATTGATGCTCTCCATCGCAATCGCTGCTGCTGCTGTTGTAATTCGCATCTCCCTGCGTGTACGTCATGTCAACAACAAATCAGTGTTTCGATGTTGACCCTACTACCTTCCACTCTGTGCTTCTAGGGCCCTCCATGTTGAAACAGGAAAGAGTCGTCGAAATGAGACTGGAAAAAAAAAAAAGACATGAGACTGCCTTCGCTCTTCTCTCCCCCAATGTGACAGTGACACTTGGGACAATTTGTCAATGCCGTTCACTCGTCTTGTTAAGCCAGCTTCTCCGTCTTACCCTACCCATCAATATCCCCGTCCTCAAACCTGTCGGTCTCGAAGTGGTAGCTCCGTTACACCAGGTTGAAGCCCCCTCCCATCCACTTTTGCAAGCCGTCACTCGTCAACCGCCACCATTAGCAACATCTCAACAACAAGCTGACGGGATAACTCACGCTTGCGGTTGCTCAAATTGCCCTTCTTCCTCCTTCTCCAATGCCGTCGGGACAACGAAGTAAAAGTGGATGTTGGACTTGTCGTCTGCGCCGCAAAAAGTGTCTCGAAGGCGGACCACCCTGTTCAAACTGCGAATCTCGAGGCATCTTTTGCCATGGTTATGGTCCCAAACCCAACTGGAAAGATAGAGGAGACAGGGAAAGGGAAGAGGCGAACAGGCTTCAACTCCAAACACGAAGACGTCGAAGATCAACGGCCACCCAAAGCCATGCCTCTAACCCATCCGTATCCGAATCGTCGACATCTTCCAGGGGCACTATCGACATCGGTAGCCCTCCCATCCCGGCTGCCGAGTCACCTTCGCTGTCACCGTTCTTGTCGTCCGACTTCTCGTTCGCCTTGTCCCCTTCCTCCGGGCATGAACGAAACACAGGGATAGAGTTCGAATTTCTTGATGCCCTAACAATAGCCCCCGACTCTCTCACTGCCTCTTACAACGATGATATCTGGGCGAGTCATGGCCAAACGGATGCAGCGCTGGTCGAGATTTCACCCTTGGACCCCACAACAGCCCTACAGCGTCTTCCTGAAGTTTCGGAACACTCCAAGCAGCCATCAGAAGTGCCAACACCGCTCAGTCTCTCCTGTTTGGGCTCCGACAATGGCACTGGTTCGGGAATGCATGGTCCCCCAACTTCAGAGAATGATATCGAGTTGGTCATGCACTTCATCGGCGAGACGTGTCCGTTGCAACATGGTTCCTATCGTTCTTCATCAGCAACACAGAGGAGTTGGGCACTCTTCCTGCTGATGAGGTCTCCGACATTTTATCACGCTTCCCTCAGCATGAGCGCCTATCACATGTCTCTGACTCTTGCCGGACATAGTGATGCTCGCGCTACAGCAGTCAATGACTACCAATCGCACAGGATGCAAGCTTTGGACAGCTTTTGTGAGCTTATGGACGTTAACCGGCAACGTTCAGGGGGGGTGTTTGGCGAAAGCTTGATATGCGCGGTACAGCTTGCTCTGTTGGAGGTGAGTAATATGAGCCGCTGGACCAGCGCCAGGTTTTCAGATTGTTGTTGTTGTTGACTTTTACCCTAGGCTTTAGGCAAAAACATGCAAAGCTGCCACTCGTACCTCTCTTCGGCAGTCCAAATCCTCCTTGACGACCTGCGCCAGGCCTCCTTAACGCCTGATAGCGGGATCAACAAATCATCTATAGCTCAACCCCAGCAACAGCAACTCCCGCTCGGTCTCCCATTAGGCACCAGTAGCCCAGTGCCACCTGGTCCGTCTCCCATGGAACAAACAGCTCTCTCTTTCTTTCGTGCCATTCTGATCTGGAATGACATCCTCTCGTCCTCTTCCCTCAAGAAAATTCCTTCTGCGGCCGCCTCCTACCGGGACCTCCTCACCTCTTCACCCTCTTTCTGTGTTTCTTTCCAGTCCACCACGGGCTGTGAACCATGGATCCTCGTAGCGATAATGGACGCCACTGCCCTCGAAGTTTGGAAGAGAGACCAGGAGAATCAAGGTAATCTAAGTATAAGAGAGCTGGTCAACCGTGCCTCCAAACTGGAGAATATAGTCGAGGAAGGAATAAAGCGCTTGGGAGGTGGCAGTAGCAACAACGGTCTCCAAAGCTTGGTCTTCTCTTACGCCTTGCTTACACACTTGCACTCCATCGTGTCAGGGCCACTGGCCAGTGTGCCAGAGATAAGCGAGAGTATTGAGCGTTCCCTTGCGGTCTGGAAGCGGATCCCCGAGTCTATAAGCCCCAGGAGCTTGGCTTGGCCATATTGCGTGTGCGCGAGTCTGGCAACAAGGGAGCAAAGGGAGGTATTCAGAGAACTTCTGATCCCTGACCGCTTGTCAAGTGTTGACTCGACGCTGGGAAGTTTGAGAGAGTTGAAAGCTGTTGTTGAAGAATGCTGGAGGCTGGTTGATGGGGTCAGAACGGGGTCAGGTTTCATGTCCGTGGAGAGTAATGGCGGTGGAAGAGATCGGTTGCTTTCTACCTCGTCGGTGAAGGTCGATTGGAGGGAAGTTATGCAGCGATCGAATTTGGGGCTGTTGTTTACTTGAGTTTTTGTAAGAGTGGTCCCAGAGACTATTAGGTCAGTTGTCTGGGGCCTTTGTGGAAAGAAATAACACATCCCAGTGAGCATCCGGACATGAAAGCATTGTTAAAAAATGCAACAAAGTGCGAAACAATCTCTCCGGATGCACTAGGCACTGGATATTCGGACCCCTGAGGTGAACTTGATCCTTTATGCTCAAGGACCAGAGATTTCTTAGAGTCCCCATATTGACAGGATTACTGGCGGCGAGTCGCTGACCGCTGCAGCTGGTTGGCGAGCAAACCCGTGAGTGAACTTTGGTAGTAAGGAAACCAACAGAAGTCGGACAATTTGCTCCGGTTCTGCGTCTCCTGCTCTATGGCCCTAGGTGACGAGAATATTATAATCACACCGAAAACATCAGCTCCTACTTTCGCTCACCGACCACACTTTCCAGATTATTCATTATGCGCGTGCAGAGACTCAGGATGCCATATTTTGAATGCCTTGGTGCGCTGTTTCACTCCCAGTAAATCTTGAAAGAGGGTAGCGCTTGGCATATTGGAAGGGTAGTGCCGTTCTTGACTCGTAAAAGAGCCTTTACGGCGGGTAAAATGGACAAGGCGCTACTGACACCCTCAAAGGAACAGGAAAATTGGACGATAACACCCTCCGGCTTGACGGGGTGATGAAACCAACCTGACCCCAGATTCCTTCCTGTAAGAGTCTCATAATTCGAGTGCATTTCATGCGTAGTTGCTTCTCAAAGCGAGGCGCTGGCCTACTGAGCCTTGATCGCAAGAATTCATAGAAGCGCGGCGCTTGAGCTGCGCCAATGGGGAGGATAGGGGGCAAGCGAGGAGATGTAACAAATGCACGAAACGGAAGTCGTGACCCTGTTCTCAAGGAATTCTCTACCAGGATACACGTTGAATCGTCAACAGAGGGGTATGGAAGGCATCAGATATGTGATGCCGCAGGTGAGTGTGTAGTGAAAATAACGCCCGCGAACATGAACTGCGTTAAACGCCGGTGTGAGTGCCCGAACTTTCCGGCGCGGTTCAATTGCCTGCTCACAACATGCGCCCTAATGTTTGACGAACATGGCTTTGATAATTCATCGTACAAGCGGATCTGGCGGCGATGCGTTTGTGTGGCGCTTGTAGTTGGGTTCGGCTCGCTGAATGGACAACGTGCTGCCCAATCGCTATCTGGCGAGGAGTAGAGGTATCTTGGAGTAGAATGAGGTGACTCAGAGGCGCCACGATCGTAGTCGGCAAAGATGGAAGTAGGCTTTTTGGGTATAAGTGATCAGGAAATCTTCCTGCTCTTCCAGTCGTCAGTTATCACTCAGTCACACGTCTCATCACCAGACCAAGGGCAGACACCTACAACTTACTACGCCATCCGAAATCTCCCCACAAAATCTCGAGTCGATACGCAACCGTCACCATGAAGTACTCGAGTTCCATCCTGATCGCAGCTTTCTGCGTTAGCGTCCTTGCCGCTCCTGCTGCTAAGGTCAGTCTTTCACAGTAAGGGCGCCGTGATTTGATGTCCCATGTTGCTAATTAGAGAGGGCGAATAGCGTTCATCCGTTGAGGATTACGTGATCGAGGTGGACAAGCGTTCGTCGGTTGAAGACTATGTCATCCCCATCGACAAGCGTGGTGCCGTCGAAGACTACGTGATCCCGATTGACAAGCGTCACAACTCCGTCGAGGACTACGTGATTGCGGTTGACAGGCGTGGTTCCGTTGAGGACTATGTCATCCCCATCGACAAGAGGTCTTCGGTTGAGGATTACGTGATTTCCGTCGACAACAAGCGCAGCTCGGTTGAAGATTACGCAATCGGGGTCGATAAGCGTGGTGCTGTCGAAGACTATGTGATCGAGGTTGACAAGCGCCACAACTCCGTCGAGGACTACGCCATCGGGGTCGATAAGCGTGGTGCTGTTGAGGACTATGTCATCCCCATCGACAAGCGTGGTGCCGTCGAAGACTACGTGATCCCGATCGACAAGCGTCACAACTCCGTCGAGGACTACGCGATCGGGGTCGACAAGCGTGGTGCCGTCGAGGACTATGTGATCGAGGTCGACAAGCGTCACGGTGGTGTTGAGGACTACGCCATCGGGGTCGATAAGCGTGGTTCTGTCGAGGACTACGTGATCCCGATCGACAAGCGCCACAACTCCGTCGAGGACTATGTGATCGAGGTCGACAAGGCCTAAATGACCGCCTGGGACAGGTCAGCACAATGAGATATGGCGCGGGATCAGGCTGGGGACGGGGGACCAACATGGAATACTTGAAGGACTGGGACTTGAATTCTCTCTGGTGGTTTGGGAAATGGTGGAAAGGGCAATGGCGGCAACGTGTTACGACTTGTGATGACGACTTTTGGCCTAGGAATGTTCTGGACTTATGATGTAACGTTTTGACGTACTTTCACTCTTTTAGCTAGGAAAGTGAGCACAGTGATGTTGTATCCTTTCGTTCGTCTGATTGATGTGCTTGCTTTTGTGCCTTTGAGATGCTGACTTGGCGACATTTCCATGTGGATGGCCTCCTTTGAGACCAGGACGGAAAAAAGAGGGCTCACATCAATGTTTACGGATGACGAAGACCAAAGTAGTACCTTGCATTGGAAAAAAGGGACAGCAATAAGCATTGCTTGGAGGTTTCTGTTACCTGTGAGATTCCAACTCGAGGAATCCATTGCCGACACGGGAATCAATGGCTACAGTGGTTCAATTGAATGT
Organism: Neurospora crassa OR74A; assembly: GCF_000182925.2. Taxonomy (NCBI): domain Eukaryota; kingdom Fungi; phylum Ascomycota; class Sordariomycetes; order Sordariales; family Sordariaceae; genus Neurospora; species Neurospora crassa. Next base: position 3,761,022 of record NC_026507.1, read on the forward strand.
GCAACTGAAAGGAGACGAAACGAAAGGGACAAGAAGTCAGGTCGAGAGTTGCCTTCCACTTGACAAGACGAAAACTGGACCGGCAACAGCGCACCTACCTAGGCAAGCATGGGCAGTGGGATGTCCAAACGCCAACCGCGCTTGCCCGCATCTACATACGCCACACAGGAAGGCACGGCAGGCAGCATTGATAAGTAGGACACTGCGCAAAGATGGAAATTACCTAGAAAATCCTCATTGCTAGGTATGGAAGGAACGAAGACAACAACCCCGCTCCTGAAAATTCTCTTCCTGTGCTAATCCACCCGTCGACAGAATGGACTTCCTCTCTGAGACTTCAGCAACCTCACCGCCTCCGTGTCTTGTGCTTCCTGCTCTCGCAATCTCCACAGTTCACTTTTCCTGGTCTCTGGAATAGGTTTCGCCCATTTCTCCGCCTCCTCTTTTCCTTTCTTCCTCTCCATCCATCTGTTTCTGTCTTCTTCAGTCCAGCGCGGCGGGAAATAATCGTCGAATCCGTTCTAGGGATGGCGACGATGTCCATGAGACGATGGTGCCGTTGGTAGCTCGTCACTGAAACCCCGGCGACGGGGGCGACGCATGTTGGCGGTGGGACCAGAGACATGCTGTGGCGGATAAGGAGCGGCAGTTGGGTGCACGCGGTAGGAGGGAACACGATATACGCGATGAGTCGGAATCTCGTTTTCAGGTTCTTGCTGATAATGACTGCTATCATCCGACTCAGAAACAGTCACGACGGTTGGAGGAGGGGGGTAGGATCGAGAAAATGCAGCCTGGCGACGGGTGGGGACTGGTAAAGCAGAAGGCAAAGCATATTCGACCCCTGAAGGCCGTTCCCTTCTCCAAGAACTTCTTTCTAGGTACGCCTGACGAGAGGGGCTTGGGCATGCGTTAAGTTCTCTGATGAGCTCGGCCGTGTTCCTTTTCGAAGATTTTCTCTTCGGTAAAGTCTGTCCGCGATTCGAACCCCTGGATGAACGAGAGTAGCTGGAAGGGGGTGGAGTTGGAGAACTGGAACTGTTCCCAAGGTTCAGTCCCAGAAATGATTTCCATAAGGGCACTGATTCTGCCTGGCTCTTCATCTCCATGCCCTCCACTGCTTTCTTCACCTTTTGCTTAGACCGTTGTTTATCGGTCGCTGTGTTGCTCCCCAGCTGCATGCTATCCAGGAAGTCTTCCAGCTGCCGGAGTATTCGCGATATCCGGCCTCGATCATCACCAGCAGTATTCTCAGTGACAGTACAGGCAGAAGGCGGCCTAGATGGCTCTTTGGGTGAGCACGTATCCCGCGGTTCCTGTTTCACGTACCGTTCTCCCCTGATGAATATCTCTTTCTGTCTTTCCCTTTCATTTCCATCTCCCTTAATACCCTCTTCTTTCCTTTTCCTTCTAAACCTATCCCAACTCTCCCTCTCCCTCCTGGCCTGCCCCTCCAATTCTGTCTCCTTCATTGTCTTGTGTTGTACATTACTCTGACTCTGAGTGGATCCCGCCTAAGGATCCTCACGCAAGGAGCGCATGTAACGTTCATAGACGGTCTTGCGCTCATCGTTGTCCCATTCCCGTTTTGCAACACCATACTTCCGCCGCCGATAATTCGGCTTGAGCATTTCATCATGCCTTGCTTCCTCCTCCTCCCTCATATCCTCAAGGACGTGATGCGGTAGCTTCAACAGCTCCTCCATTTTGGCGTCCAATCGCTCGGCCTCGTTACGATAGCCATCATCATGATCATCGTCTCTGCTCTGGCCACCTTGATGACCATGACCGTAACCCCATCTCTCCTCCTCCAGGTACTCCTTCCTGCCTATGTGCTCTCGATCATTGCCATTGCCCTTGCCCTTGCCCTTGCCCTTACCAGAGGAGGCTCCAGAGCCACCGCGCTTCTCCACGCTGTACTTGTGCTTCCTGCGGTCCTCCCTACTGATTACGGCACCGGCGACCCATAACAACCACTCCGGATAATCAGGCTTGGGAGTGTACTCGCCTTCCTTGACGCGCTTGCGGACCAAGACCTTCTTTTCTTCTGTTTCCTCTTCTTCTTCAAGCTTGACCTTGCCCTTGCCCTTGTCAACCTCGGCTCGAGGGGGGGATCTGCGAGGGGATCTGGACCGGTCGTGGCGGTAATGGCGACGGTAGTCGTCAATGTCGGGGTAAGGGTTGTCCCGCTCTTTCTTGATATGGGTGCGGTTGCTGGGCATCTTGTTTTGTGCCTTATTGTTCTTTACGTACTTGCTGAGAGGTTTGTCCTTTATTTTGGAGAACTGGGCTTTTTTGGAGGAGTGAGAACAAGATCGCAGGTCGGGGGGGAAGAGAGCTAGCTGGTCATCATTCCTTTATAGGACTTTGTGTGTCGAGTAGAATATTGTTTCCATCATCTTGGATGTAATTCTTTGTCAATGACCTGCCTACCCTATTATGAAATGAAGTGTGGTTCGGGATTGATTGAAGCTGGTCAATAGGTAAGTCAGCAATGGTAGAGAGAACAAAGACAGGGGTCTATCCCGATGATGTTAAAGGTCCAGCTGATGCTGGTACAAAGCAAATTTGAGCGCACCGGCGGCATAATAACAAAGTCTAAGGGTTCATATGAACCATGTCGTCAGACATGCGCACAAAAAGGTCTCAGATCATGCGATGACGATTTTACATACTCACTGGTCAAAGTTGATATTGTCAAATCACCCAGTTACCTTCATGGTTTAACCTGAAAATCTGGAACCGCGCGCTCCTTAATAATTTTCTCGTATCAGCTGGCGCCAAAGGAAAGAAAAAAAAATACCAGGTTGAATCAATATCTCATCGTCAATGAATGGAAGAAGGGGCACCCACCCTACCTACGTGTTCATCCCACATCGACAATGAATACAACTAACCCTTTTTCTAAGCGCTCTCCATCCATCTTCACTTGATTCAAGTTGCCTGTCTGTCAACCATGTCGGTGTTCGTTCGTCTCAATCTCAATCTCAACAATGAACCGTTCATCCCATCACATCACATCCCATCCTATCCCTTCCCAACAATGAACCATCACCTAGGTACGGTACACTGACTGACTCCGCCCGCTTACCCTGCTGGTACATGTACCTAGGTACACAGCAGTTAGTTAGTTAGTTAGTTAAGGCTGCGTTTGTTCTGGTACGGTTGCTGTATAGAGGAGGTGGTCGTATAGGTTTATACGGTAAAGCTCGGACCACCTTTCGAATGCACCGTATAGCTATTTGCACCCCCTTTATACGGCCAGTGTACTACCAGTTTCATTTGGTTGATTTTTCTTCTTTCAGGCGGCTTATAGGGTAAAGGCGTCGTACGAATACGCTGAGATCCCTAGAGTACAGGGCATTACAGAGTACAGACTATAAGCATACGGCGTACTACGGCGCTTTGGGGCTGGTCTGTATTTTGGTAATTTTATACAGCGATGTTAAATTTGTATAGTTTTTCTGGCCATATATAACCCTAACCCTATTGAGGGGGTCGCAAATTGGATTTCTATATAGCAACCGACCAAATAATCGCTATTTTATACGGTTATCGTATAGAAATGGCCGTATGAGGCGGTTTATACGGCAACCGTACGAGAACAAACGCAGCCTAACATGATACTGGAACAAAACAATCCAAGACCTATATATATTTCCCTTGATAGTGACGGGTTGAGACTTACCGTAACAATTGATCATGTGGCATGGGTGCTTAGTCGTGAAATACGAAGTTTGCGAGCACTTTGAGAGAGTGATAGAGTGATCTTGGAAAGAGTAAGCGCACAACAGGCCGGGATGGGTGGAGATTGAATGAGATGCGGTCTTATCATTTCCCCCCGCGTGTTTCAGCGACGCCGAAGATAGTGCAATAACAGCCATACTTTTTGCGTACTAGCCAAGAACCAACATCTAAGTTCAGGAAATGCCAACACAACGAGTTAACTGAGCGGAGGACAGGTCGACGGCACAAAGAAATACTAACGCGGTGCTCATTCTTATTTAGAGTAGTCTGTGAATTACACCATTTATCTGAATAAACCGATTGCTACCTTTGCTCGTACCAATATCATTTCAATTCGTCGCAATACCTGCAGTTCCGGTATTGACTTATCACGTCTTTCAGTACTCTTTCTGTGTTTTCTGAACGCGGTAGCGCACCCAATCCGGAGTCCCTCCACTTCTCAAGGTCATCCAGTGCTCTTTTAAACCAGCGCAAGGCCTTCTTGTAGTGATGTCTTTGAACCCAATCATCCCAATGATCCGCTCGGCTAGCCTCCATCCAAGCAATCCGCCAACGCAGCTCTCTGCCGTACAGCAGTACCTGATCAGCCTCCTAAAGCTTGGGGGCATTCTGGCCCCGTCCCTCCTGCTTGAGATCGAACCGATCAAGGTTCATGACCTTGTGCCAAGCCGCCACAAAGTCGCGCTTGAACTTCTCCTCGCCATCCACCGCGGCATACACCTCCGCAAGCGCGCGAAGCTCAGCATGCGCTCCAAAGATGAGATCGGCCCTTGTCGCAGTCCACTTTTTATCGTGTGTCTTGCGGTCATAGCCAATGAAGACCTCGCCCTCATTATCCGCCGCCTTCCATGCCGTGTTGGTGTCCAACAGGTTGACAAAGTAGTCATTGGTAAGCTTGCCGGGTGTCTTGGTCAACACACCGTAGGATGAGCCATCATAGTTGGCCTCTAGCACACGGAGACCGCCGATGAGGGCAGTAAGCTCAGGCGCCGAGAGAGTGAGCAGCGAGGCACGGTCAATAAGAAACTGCTCGGTGCGTACGCGCTTGGTACCCTTGCCGTAGCTGCGGAAGCCGTCGGCGTGAGGCTCGAGGTGAGTGAAAGAGTGCACATCGGTGTGCTCCTGAGTGGCATCGTTGCGGCCTGGGGTGAAAGGGACCACCAAGCCAGAAGCCTGCTCGAGGGCGGCGACACCACCAAGGACGATAAGATCAGCCAAGGAGACCTTCTTGCCGCTCGAACTGTCGTTGAACTTTTGCTGCACAGACTCGAGCGCAGCAAGGACCTCGCGGAGCGTGGAAGGGTCGTTGACCTTCCACTCGTTTTGAGGAGCGAGACGGATACGGGCACCATTGGCACCTCCGCGCTTGTCAGAGCCACGGAAAGAGGAAGCCGAGGACCAGGCAACGAAGATCAGCTTCTTTGGAGCGACACCGGTGGCCAGAATCTCCTTCTTCAAGGCCGCGATATCGTTATCGTCAATGATCTGGTAGTCTACGGGAGGAATGTAGTCTTCCCAAGGCAGGATCTCAGAGGGGACCTCGGGACCGATCCAGCGAGTACGCGGGCCCATGTCACGATGAAGAAGCTTGAACCATGCGCGGGCAAAAGCATCGGCAAACTTGTCTGGGTTCGCAAGGTAATCGCGGCAGATCTTGTCATAGGCGGGATCCATGCGTAGGGCAATATCGGTCGTCAACATGGTCGGGAGCTTCTTCTTGTTGGGGTCGTAGGCATCTGGGATGGTGGGCTCGGCGTTCTTGGCCACCCACTGGTTGGCACCAGCAGGGCTCTTTGTCGGCTCCCAGTCAAACTTGTAGAGGTATTCCAGGTAGCCCATGCCCCACTTGGTAGGAGTTGGCGTCCAAGTGACTTCAAGACCACTGGTGATGGTGTCGGGACCCTTGCCCTGGCCAAAGCTGTTTGCCCAGCCGAGACCTTGGTGCTCGATGGGGGCAGCCTCGGGCTCCTTGCCGACGTGGTGAGTGGGACCGGCACCATGAGTCTTGCCAAAGGAGTGACCACCCGCAATCAGAGCGACAGTCTCCTCGTCGTTCATAGCCATGCGGCCAAAGGTGACACGAATATCCTTGGCTGAGGCAACGGGGTCGGGAATACCGTCAGGACCTTCGGGGTTGACGTAGATAAGGCCCATATGGGAGGAGGCAAGGGGGCTTTGCAGATCACGGTTGTGGATGTCCGTGTGCTGTTTCTTGGACTCGTCACCTTGGACGACACCATGTCCTTCGTGGCCTTCCTGACCCTCGGAGTAACGGTCCTCGTTACCCAACCATGTGGTCTCAGCACCCCAGTATACAGACTCGTCAGCCTCCCAGGTGTCGGGACGGCCACCGGCAAAGCCAAAGGTCTTGAAGCCCATGGACTCGAGCGCAACGTTACCGGTTAGAAGGAGCAGGTCGGACCACGAGATCTTGTTGCCGTACTTTTGCTTGATGGGCCACAGGAGACGACGGGCCTTGTCGAGAGAGACGTTGTCGGGCCAGCTGTTGAGAGGAGCAAAACGCTGCTGACCCTCACCACCGCCTCCACGGCCATCCGTGACACGGTAGGTGCCGGCGCTGTGCCATGCCATGCGGATGAAGAGACCGCCATAGTGGCCGAAATCAGCAGGCCACCAGTCTTGCGAGTCGGTCATGAGTTTAGTGAGGTCCTTCTTGAGGCCTTCGTAGTCGAGGCTCTTGAAGGCAGCGGCATAGTCGAAGTCTTTGTCGAGGGGGTTGGAGACGGGGGTATGTTGGCGGAGGATGTTGAGCCTAAGCTGGGCGGGCCACCAGTCGTGGTTCCTGGTGCCACCACCGCCGACGTTGGACTTGCGGACGGGGCACTCGGACATGTTGGTCGATGTTGTGTGGTTGATTGATCTTTCGAGACGAGATACTGATTCCAGGTTGAAGGAAGCTCTTTGCTGATGTGGGAGCTGAACAGGCGAAGAGAATAGTATGCACGTTGATGAGAAAAACGAAGAAATGGAAGACAGAAGACAGATGATATCAGAGAGCGGAAGCACCGGTATTAGTAACCTAAGAGAGGGGTTTGGTAGTGGAAGGTTTGGGTGGGAAGGCAAGGTCGATATGAAATCGCCGAGAAGGAATACAAAGGAATTATTCTACGTACCCCGCTTGGTTGTCAGCCGGCATGGAGGCCGGGTGGTACGGTACAGGTCACTGCCCGCTCCTGTTTCTCTTGTGAATGTGAGCTTCCTCGAATCATGATAGCTCGATCCATCCCGGCTTCCACGCATCGCGGTGAACCCCTAGGGATGCGATGAGACACCTCGTACTGTAATTACGTAAGGTAACGTACCTGCTTACAACAAACTTGGATCTACACAGTATCTCATCCTTGGCTCCAGTTGATGTCATCCAAGTCGTTGCTCATGGCTTTTTTTTTGTGAGTATCCCAGAAGACGGTCATATCTGGAAGGCTTTAGTGTAGCATCTTCAACCCCTTTAAGATCCCTTCTCTTGCTTGCCCGACCGCTTGATCCATCCCGACTGAACATCTCATGATGCTTGGAAGTGTACTGTACTTGTACGTAACGCAGTATCCATGTATTGACAACTCGATAATGGAAGCAAGTGCCGCCCGTGATCTCTCCCGTTGCTCGACCCCGCACAGTAAACGCAGGAGGGGATCGATGGCAACTGCAACTGCAGTGAGGGTGCAACTGCCCCTGCAAGCAGGATGCCCTGGATAGAAACGGGTAGAAAAGGTGGTACAGGTGCATGAACGCAGGCTGCAATGATGTTGTTGCCCTCTCTCTGATTGGCAGGTGGGGAATGTGACTCGCACCTCGGAGAATTCTGCCCTTTTCTGGTTCACACTGGAAGCTTGACGGACCTCACCTCACGAACATCTCCAGACAACCACGGCGGTGAGAACCTTGAGGGTTTCCAAATTGAACGAAAATAGTAAACAAAGGCCTTGATTCATGTCTAGTGGAGAAGGAAGTCATGTGAAGTCGCGTTAGCTAGTAGTACATGGAAAGCGCGGCGCTATCGGTATCAATACCACCTTACAAAACTGGAACGCGTAACCTCGGAAATGCCAAGAGGGGCGGGAGAAACACATCGAACCGGGGGAGGCAACCCTTCATTGTGCTCTCTTGCCATCCAATTACTAATATGTATTGCGTGCTGGAACCAGTTTCACCACTTTCATCGGCCTTTAGCTTTCGTGAATTCTTACCGCTGGCTGTTCCTGGTTCCCGATGTTCATTGTTACTGTTATGTTGTGGTGATGTCTGCTACCTCGATAGAGTCACACACGTAACACCGTCCCTCCATCTCTACCCAGAACTCGTATGATCCACATTGCCTGGAGACCAGTTCATCTGCTTGCCCCCTTCGGTTCCTGCCATCATGTTTACTATTTCTGACTTCCCATATCCATCAAAGTGTCCGGGCTCGCTTGCCACTCCGCCTCACACGTGGGGAGAGGACCGGGAAGAGGTCGAGATCGATCTCGGCCACTTCTCCCGCCGTGGAGCTTTCCCCCCGCTGGCGGCTAATCCCTTTACGGGGCCAGTCATGCACGCCTGACAGCTAATTGTCGAGCTAGGGGTCTTGGCCGGCTCATTGCTGACCAGCGGGGTTTGTGAATTGATATCATTTCAGATTGTCGAAGTCAACAATAAAAACCAACAGACTATGCATTTTCGATCCAAATGGTCTGTTTAATTTCTTGTTCTTGATAGAAACAAAAAAAAATAAAGCCTATGAGGATGGAATGTCAAAAGTTGCTCAGTGGAACCTTTCTTAAAAGACACTGCCTGATGTCTATTATTTCGAATCGTCAGTGGGTCTAGATCCAGTGGCATCCAAGTGAGAACCTCTATGGACACCTCGACCAGCGCTCAGATAGACTCATGCAGAGTAATTAAAACGTTCAAACCAACGGCTTGCCAAGATCAGGCAGCAACCGCGGCCTTCTACATGTGGCGCAAGAGAGAGCTAGAAAGCTCGGGTTAAAAACAGCCCAAACTGCCAGGCGAGGCATTAAGATTGCTTACCGATTTGATTTGGGTCTCTGAAACCATCAATACGGTTTATAGCAATCTCCGGCGAGCATCGTAGCGGCACTTAATCTCCCGTCCGCTGGGGATGCGGCAACTACCGACCTCTATCTTCCGCCTCGGTCTTTCAGGCAGCAGTCCAGTGATCTGGTATCTGCACTTATTCCTTCTCGGTGCGCGCGGGCTCAGCAAAGACCTCCCTCGCCCGGGATAGAAAAGCTGAGATCTATGCCAGGCTTGAGGCCGGTTGAATGCCTGGAAAGGGAGTCTCTGCTTTTCTATCCCGGGCGAGCCTCCTTAAAATCCTTTAATAGCCCGGGGCGAGAAAATGCGGTTGAGGACAGTGGCGCCTCTCCATCGGGAAGGACCCAGGTATAGTGAGTCATCGTATATATGGCCGCAGGTCAGATCAGTCCACAGACATGGGCATCGTCGTCACGCCACCTCCATCTCCCAATATTTCTCCCAGTTTGACAAGCGTGTTCTCATACACCTGAGCGACGTTCATGTGCAACAGCTCGTCTTCGTCGTCGTCGTCCCCATCATCGAAATCGCTCATGTCGGGAAGGCGATCAGACTCAGCTTCGGCCTCGGTATCGTTGTCCGGCTTCGGGGTCTGGATACCCTGACCCCCAGTATCGCCGTCTGGATCCTCGTCGGCTGGCTCTTTTGCCATGACCTCAACTACCAATACACGAGTGCGCTCAATCACGCTTTTGCAGCGGACCATGTCGGTGCGGGACAGGCCGGCTCGAAGGCCGTTTTCGAAGCCTGGTAGAGTTTCTTTGGTGTCGATGTCGTAGCCGAAGAGTAGACTGGCGAAGCAGTGGTCGAGTTTTCGTAGTAGCGCGAATGTGGCTGCGGGCGAGGGAGGGAAGCCCTCGAGCCAGGTGGTGAACTCGCTCGCAATGTTGAGCAGGTAGGGGATTTGTAGGCTGGCTAAAGGAATATTAGTGCCAGTAATGACGGGTAAGAAGTCGAAACCGTGTGGCACTTACGAGTACCGGATAACCAGATGATATTGATAACGTCGTCCACGTCTTTACATAGTTCGGCCATGGACTTGTAGCCCGTGATCTCGTCGTCGGGATGGGGAATGGCAAAGTGCTTGACGTATCGGCGACTGATGTGTAGCATTTTGTCGGAAACATAGTTGCGGACTTTATCCTCCTTGATGGACCCGGGGCGAAGGGAAGTTCGGCGAGGATGTGGGAGATTGGATACGGCCGCCGCTGACGCTGAGCTGGGCGCTGGAGATGGTAATGAGTTTGGAGGGATCGCGGGAGGCACAAAGCCACCTGGGGCTGGCGCGGTCGGGGGATTGGGGGTTTCGTTTTCCGCCATCGGTGTATGAGGTATCGCGGCAATGATGGGTGAGTGTTGATTGAAGCCAGGCAATTGGCGATGTCACGAACTTATAGGCTTTGGAGGGACAATGGGCGATGTGATGTTTTGTTTGCGACAGAAGAATTGCGATGGTTTCTAAAGGTGACAGTGGGTGAGAGTTCAGTGACAGACGCCGGCACATGACAATGGATGACATAGCAAATGGCGGGGCAGTGGGTCTTTACTGAAGTCCCACTTCTGGTACATCTTACGTTGTGTAAGTGATAACAGCCAATGACGGTGCCAAGCACCCTTTGATAACAACCTCAAAGCCAGGCCCGTGGCCCGTGCAGCCCCTGTCTCTCTGTCCCTCTCTTTGCCTGCCAGAAAGTCCAAAATTTCCATTCGACGTTCCCAGTCTGCGATTGCGAGTCTCGTCACGGCGTCACAGTTCCCAGCTTCATCAACCGATAGCCCCCGTTATCGCGACCACTCTCAAGACACTCCATCACCATGCCTTCCGCCAAGTACATCGAGCGCCCCGGTGGCAGCCGCAAGTCCAAGGGCTTCATCCGCTCCACTTACGATTCCCTCACCTCTTCCGAGAACGCTTCTGTCGTCCGCAGCATCGCCTTCTTCGGCGTAAGTGTCCTCCCCAACCCGGCCTCCGACGTCCGAACCCCGGCCCCGTCCGGTCCTGTCCCGGTCCATTCCTACCTAGTCTTCTACAATCTGATTGTACTAACACATGCCCTCACCACAGGCTGCCGTCGCCTTCCTCTCCAGCTCTTGGGGCGAGATGCTCGTTGTGTTCGTATATCCCTACCTTCACATCACAATCCTGTTGGGCTCTAGTGTTTCCTAACCTAACCGTCGACGGATCATACAGGCAATAAATGCACACTTCATCGCCTCTCCTCCACGCGACACCGACTTAGACTCCGACTCCGAGTTCGACCCGCTGTACTACTCTAATACCCACGAACCCGGATCCCAGATGGCGGAAGCGAACGCGGACACAACGACTCTTGTATGATATCAGATGGGATAGACGAAAATCACAAATGAACGGATGTGTTTTGTTGCGCCCGACGAGCCAGTTCTGAAACAGCGACGCCACAGGAAAATATGATATATCGTGATTAGGGACCGGGACAAACAAAGGCGTTGACGGGCGACGGTTTCATCTCTTCAAACTCAATCCCCCTTGCGATCGAGCGATGCGATGCGACTATTTTCTTTACTCGACTGTCGGCCTATGGGTCAATCAATGTCTGTGACAAGAGGAACTTGGGTCAGATGAATAGATGAATTCTGTCTTCGATTCTTAGTCATTGACTGGACCGGATTGTCGCCTGTTGGTCTCCGCGGATGACTGCCGTGTGGTCCAACGACAAACAGCTTTTAATTTGCACAAACACCAAGGCTACCAACATTCACCAACGGTCAAGCCACAGCGTTTCAAAGTGTTGGAGGTGTCTAACCGTGATGCATTCTGTTCCTCTCGTTGTTTCATGTCTCATATCTAGGGGTGTTAGGTTCAGCTCGAGGCCCATTACATATCTCCCTGCTCACAACGACAGGCCTTGTCTCGACCTCCAGCCGAGTTTACTTAACTCCCGTCTTCTTTCTTCTTCCCTCGCTGCGAAACTATCTCCCTAGACACTCACTCACATCCATTAGTTACATCGCCCAGTCCAGCAGTCCAACAGTCCAAGATGATTTTCCCTACCAGCCTTGTCTGGCTAACATGCCTCTTCACTGCCACATCCGCCCAACAACCCACCAGCTGTCTCAAACCTCAACCCACCTCTCAAGCTTTCTTCGTCATGGGCTGCGGCAAACCCATCACCGTCGACCGTCTCGACCCCATTGTCTCTCCCGGCCGCCCTTCTCAGCACCTCCACACAGTAATGGGCGGTTCTGCCTTCGACTTCGACTTGGACTACAACAAAACGCAGACTTCCAACCGCACCACCTGCGCCGTATCCAAGGACTTATCCAACTACTGGGTGCCCACCGTCTACTTCCACCATGCGAACGGCTCCTTTGAAGCCGTGGAGCAAGTAGGCGGCATCAACGTCTACTACCAAGAACGCATGGACTGGACCGATTACTGCGCCGGTCGCGAGTTGCTCGCTTTCCCTCCCGGGTTCCGGATGATGGCAGGCGACACCACCCGCCGCGACTTCAACTCCTCCAAAGTCGAACATCGCGCAATCGAGTTCATCTGCTTGTTGACGGACGGTCAGGAGGGTCTCCCTCCCTTTCACGAGTTTCCCAACCGTACCTGCAACGGCGGTCTACAAATCCGCATCCGTTTTCCTTCGTGCTGGGACGGTGTGGGACTCGGCACTTTTTCTTCTTCCTCCAACTCCTCTGTCCCCGGTTCAGACTCAACACCGATAGCAAGCGCCTACAACTCCTCCCACGTAACTTACCCATCCCGCCTCGACACCGGCGTCTGCCCTTCCACTCACCCCCACCGCATCCCCGCCCTGCTGTACGAAATGACGTGGAACGTAGCTGCTTTTAACTCTTTCAGATCCATGGGAGAACAGCCGTTTGTCTTTTCCAACGGCGACAAGACGGGGTACGGATACCATGCGGATTTCTTCAACGGGTGGGATGTGAATCTCTTGCAGAGGGCGCTGAGAGATCCGAGCTGTGGAAACGAGACGGGCGGGAGGATCGAGATGTGTGGGACGTTCAAGGAGTATTTGCAGAGTAATGAGGTGCAGAATGGGATTGGGGGGTTGGAGCAGAAAGTAAAAGGGGAGTGGAGGGGGGTGTTGGAAGGGGGAGAGTTGCCGGGGGGTGTGAGGGTTGAGTGAGTGGTGAGTGATGAACAGTGAGTGGTGGGTTGGTGATGGGTGAGGTGAAAGGGAGTTGAAGTGTTGAGTGCTGTCGTGATTTTAGCGAGGGATGTGGTGGGTGGCGGGCGGGATTGACTTGGATGCTGTTCGCTTGGTACATGTTATGAAAGAATGCCCAGATGATTGTAAGGAACAGGAAAAAGAATGAATGAGCAGCGCATCGATCACTTTGTGCCGTCATGTCCTCTCCGTTGTGTCCCTTCTTGAACAATGAGAACCTGGCAATCAACGAGTGGTGAAACGGTGATCGGTTACATGGCGGAGGATTTAAGGATGAAAGGTGCTCCGTGGCCCCGTTTGATATTCGATCATGAGGCATCTCTTGATTGTAAAGGGAAGAAATTGAGCACAACTGATTTACCGTGGATTCTTCTAGTGGATAATCAGAATTCTATTAGATTCTAGATTCTTGACGGCATGCGCATCTAGAGCACTCTGAACAAGACGGTCGAGCCACCGAGCAGGAGATGTCCAGAGATTACAAGTTGTGGTCAACAACAGAAGGAGGAGAAAAACAAAACTATTGCATTGACTGTTGCATCGAGATCGAAGCCAGTCACACTGCGAACGGGTGACAGTCTCAACATAAGTCGACAGGTATAGAAAAAAAAAAACAGAAAAAAAATTGACATTACTGTCCTTTCCCTTAAGAACTTGCTATATCCTCGAAGGTGACAGCGTAGGGTGGAATCGCGCGTTGCGAAGATTGACGACGCTCGATGCAGAAAAATACCATGTAGCGTGTCGATTGGTGAAACCGAATGAGATGGTTACTTATCAGATACCCCGCAGAATCTGGCTTGAGGGAGATAGTGTGATAACGTCCTGTACCTTTGGCACCGAGAACTGACAAGTGGAAGGCAACACCAGAATGCAACAAACACCAACACAAGACCAAAGTAGTGCCAGGAAGACATGACTGTTCATCCAGATGAGCCGCGAAAATGGACTATCAGGTAAATTGCTTGCTTGTTGTGTTTTTTAATAGACGAGAATAGACGCTGAACCAAATCACCCAATCTGAACTAAATGGACAGAGTGCCCATAACTCCAACTCCGGCCGATTAACCCGCCCAATCCTCCGCAAGACCCCGAAAACGCCGTGGTCGCTTCCTTTCCAACCCAACATTCCTACCTCTACCTAATCAGGACGAAACCCTCCTCGCTGCCTCCATCCATCACTTCCCTCCAACCTCTAACCTCAATCCTGAATCCTCAAACCATCCATTCCACCTCTCACTCACTCTCTCTCCACACCACCCGACTAGAGGTACTCAAAACCCATCAAACAACCACCCCAACACCCGTCCCGTCTTATCCACCTCCTTCAGACTCCCATGTCCCCAACTCCCAAAAGGACAAACCACCAACTCACACCCCCCAATTAACCCCGCCGCCTGCTGTGACAGTCCCAAATCGACATACATGTCTTGCTTGTAAGCCACCGCTCTCACTTTCACTTTCACTAGCCCCTCCCCCTCCCCTACCCCCGTCTCAGTCTTCGCGGATAAGTGGTTCCGCCGGAGCGAGCAAAGATCATACAAAGCAGGCCAATCGGCCTTTTGCGCAAGGATATGCGCGGCGCCCAGAAAGGGAGCGAGGGCGGGACCACCGAGCGGGGAAAGCAGCGGGGTGGGGTGGATGGCTTCGCCTGTGAAGTAGTACTTCTCTTCTTCTTCTTCTGATGGGATAATAGTAGAGGAGGTGGAGGAGGTGGAGGAGGTGTTGGTGGTGGAGGTAGAAGAAAGCCAGGAAAAGGCGCCCGAGGGATGGGACAAGGCGACGTCGATGGCGGCCCAGTTGGATGGTTGGCTGGTATGGGGGCAGGTGGACGAGCAGTAGATGGCTTCGTGGAGGAGGGCGTAGAGCGGGCGGCGGTGGAGGGCGAAGGATTCGAGGTTTGTGTAGAGGGAGAGGGTTTCCTTCGAGATGGTGCTTTCGTCGTTTCTGGGGTATATGGAGTGATCAAGGTCGGAGATGAAGCTGGTTATGAGGCGGTGGAGTTTTTGGTAGGGAAGTGGGATTTTGGGGGGTCTGATGGAGCTGGTAGGTGATAAGGGTTCCTCTTCTTCGTCTCCGTCTTCGTCACTGTCCCTGCGGATCACAGGCGCTGACCCGAACGTCCGTCCCAGTGTCATAAACGTCTGGTAAGTAAGATAACACCCTTTTCTCTCTCCATTCTCGCCATAAAGTTCGTACCCTCTGAACGGCGTAGACTGTCCTCCAACCCCTTTCTGCAACGGTGCCTTATCTCGCAAGTACTCGATGATCGTCCTAACATGCTCTTGATCTTCCGGGAAGTACTCGTTGAAGTAATCCTCGTTTCGCCTGAAGACATGGACATACGTCTTCTCGTACACCTGCCGTGGCGTCTTGCCCAGCGGTGGCATCCCGGCACTGATGTACACTGCTTCTAGGGATCGAGGGAGAAAGGAGAGGTAAGTGGTGGCGACCCATCCGCCGTAGGACTGGCATATGAGTGTCCACTTGATGTTGGTAGCAACTTCTTTTTCGAGACACAAGCGGATTGCTTCGAGATCACGAACAATGTTGTCTTGTCGGAACTTGGCGAGGTAGTTGGCTTTGTCTTGGTCGGACATTTTCAGTACTTTGGTTTTTGCAGTCGAATCGAAGAATAAGGGGCTGAGACCCGTTCCTCGGTAGTGGACATAGAGGACTTGGTAGCCTCTGTTGATACAGAACTTGTTCAGCTCGGGGACCTTGCCGGAAGGGTTTCCGTCTCCGGGACCGCCGCAGAGGTAGAGGATGAAGGGCTTTTGGGAGGATATGGGGCTAATTGGGGCATCGGGGGTTGTTGGTTTAGGGTTGGGAAAGCTGTCTACAAGTTCTGCATGAATGTTCAACAAAGCATCTTTCTGTGAGGCGCCGTGATGATGATGGTCTAATGGTACTTCAAACTCTAAAGTCCTGAAGGTATGGCCATCTTTGTTGGCTTGACGCGGTTTGATACCCAGGAGTACAGCAGGTTTGATCCCAGCCCATAAAACCTCGGTTGAAGTTTTTTGACGACTACTCATGTTGACCGAAAGCGGAAGTCTGTTGTCTTTGCGCCTCAGGGGTACAGCTGGTGTGTCGTATTCTCGGTAATCGGTGGTGTGGGTGGGCCCCTGGCCCGATCGGTTTCCTTCCGAAAAGGGGTCCTTCGTCGACACTGCCACAGATCGCTTCAGGACCACGGGGGTGGTAACGGTGACTGGAGTGTAAGGCTGAATGGTAGGGCAGAGCTTCGGTTTTGCGCACTGTGGGTATAATATGGCTGCTTCTTGAAGCAATAGAGACAATTTTTGATAGTCGATATCGAGAGTCGTGGGCAGGTCGTGATCTCCTGGCTCGTCGTAACTCTGAAGAGCCCACGGAGACATTGTAATATCGTGGGGCTTATGTAGCCCTTCATCCTTCAAGGTCGCCATCGTGAACTCAATGACTGTTGGGTGAACAGACAGCGGAAAGTCAAGGTCGGCTCGTTGGAAATCCTAGGTCTGTCAGGTTGTTCACTCGATCCAACTGTCAACAATGACTGATTTTTGAACTGGCAGGATTCAACAAGCCGCCAACGATGGAGTGAACGAGCAAAGCTTGGAGGACCACAATGAGACGCAGCGGCAACGGAGTTCTTCCACACGGGAAGGAGACGAGGTTATCAAGTACTAAAAGATGTTGATCACGCTAGTCGGAGTGTGCAAGTCCATCGGTATCATTGTCCTATGTCAAGCCACCAATGAAGACGGAAGAACGTGAAGAGAAACGAAGCATCTCGAGCCGTGTTGCATTTATACGGTACAGTGCTAGTGTCTACTGCATAGGTAGTAGATATGAAGCCCCCATCGTCGGCTCTTTGACCACCAACCCAACCAAACCTGCGGTTGCTTCGGTTCCCAATGGCATAACTTGGACTATGATGAACAAGGGTTCCATCCGGAAGTTCCCTCGGTCTACAAAAGAAGGTGACCGGGAACATGGAAGACAGATAGATGGTGTTCCACCGACATGCACCACGTGGTTGGACCAAGGCAATAACATCGCAGTTGGCCCGACGCCAAAACCCGTCCATTCACCCTTGCCACTCCAAATTCTGTGCGACCCATCACTTTGGATCGCGTTGGATTTGGCTGCAACCCTGATGGGTACCACACCCGAGGGTATGGACGAGGGGGACACTGGGAGATAACGCCAATGAATCCACAGTAATTGGAGACGGGTTGTTGTTGATCAACAGGAGATAAACAAGATGAAAAGCCTGTCACGAGCGTACGATACACTTCATTCACTTGTCCGGTTGGGCTGTTCAAAACAAAGGAGATCTTCAAGTTGGCCTTCGGAGAAAGTCCCAACTCCCCGATCTCACAGTTCACGTCTCAAACCACTAGCCCACTGTGATGAGGTTAGATCTCCCACAGTACACAACCTGACTGGACGTCGTCATTTTGACTGACTGTCTTGAACTTTCCAATACTTTTCGAGCCAATAAACCACCCCGGAAACACCCTGAATTTGGCTCGCCCAGCCATTAACCAAACACTGCTCGCCCGCCACTTTCCAACTTTGACCTATCAAACCCCTATCCTCCCGTAGCATGTCGTGTAACAACGCCCGCCGTGCTTGTGCTTGGACGCCTCCCCCGAAATATCCGAGCACATGGCTTCCATGGCACATCGAAGCACCGTGCCCATGCAACTCGGCCTGATAACTCTGGGAAATGCGAACATCTGTGTTCTGCCGGTGTGTTCGCAATGACCCTGGCTTCCGCAGCCCCTGGTTCTGGTGTTTCCTTCCATCATTCCACACCTCACCGAAAAAGCATGGCCATCCCCAGAACTTTCCGACCCAACAACCATGGATTTGTTGATGCGCGGGACACATGGGGAGATTGTAGGGTAGTAGTGTGGAAAGACGCCACCCGCACGGAGAGAAATGTACCGTTTGGTGTGAGATGACGATCTCGGCGGTGTTTTTGTGTGGGAGAATTGTGAAGATGGAGAACGGTATTGGGCTGCAAATGTGTCTCGGTCTGAGAGATTGGTACCTAAACTCCGCTCCTAGAAAGCAACTGCTCTTTTCTGACCGACGGCCTGACCGACCGACAGACTGACAGACCCGGTCAGCCGTCTCTAGGCGATGTTGAGCCTGATGCACTGCGGATGAGAGAACAGTACGGGTTAGCAACTCGGGCAAAGACATGACAAGGCATCCTGAGATGCACCGGGGACAGCGTTACCAGGTACTCATCACATCCATTTGACCCAAATCCGGGGTCACCAAAGTTGATGATTGCCTCTTCCCTCACCTCCATTCCTTGTTCGCTCTCGTTGCGATCCCAATCATCTTTTTCGATATCCGCGTCTGCCGTCCAATTAACTTCAAATCCCGGACGCACAGAAATCGTTCCATCCTTCTCAGTCCGCTGGACTATTCTGCACAAGAGTACCGCCAGATCAATATGTAGCAGCCACTCGTAGACTTCCTCTCCAATACGCTTGCCAGGCATTTGTTTACAAAGTTTGTAAAGCCAGGCCAGCTGGAGCTTCTTCGCCGGGGTCAGATCGGCGGACGGTTCGAACTCCTCCGTGCCAGATACTTGTCTGTTCAGGATGTAATATACCGTCCGGTGAATCCCATTCTGCTGGTCGTCGTCGGCGTTTTGAGCTCTGTTGCGCCATGTGGCGAGTCCGTCGAGAAATTCCTTTTCGTAATCGTTGAGAATACTGACTACGTTCTTGGCCGTATTCTGTGCTGCCATCTTGATTGTGCGGACATGTAGCTGGTAGACTAAAGCGATACGGTAGCCGGAGGTCAGTTGATATGCGTCAACGAAGGCGCCACCGCCGCTCAATCTGCGTTCATTTGGTTATTACACATCAAGGAAAAAACCGCGGATGTTCCGAACACTCACGTAGCAATAAGGCATGGCTCTGCCTTTGGATCAAAGTAATGGCACCTGTTCTTGCAACTGAACGCAAAGTCGCCGCCTTCATAGTCGAGTCCAGCTAGAATGACCATCAGTCTACCCACAAGTTTGTTTTCTTCCTCAGCTTGATATCTAGTGATAGTTTACACGATTAGTTGTGTCCATGAAGCAAATGTGTCAGATGAGGGAAACGTACAAGTCGTAGTCTGGGAAAAGACTCTTTTCTCCCCATACCCACATATACTCCAGCTTTGGCGTGAACTTTACATGGGGTGTCATCCCAAGAACACCTAAGGCCTCTTCCGCCAGCCTCTTGATGTACTTGTTCCACTGTCCGCCTTCATCGCCGCCTTCATCACCATCATCGTCGTCGTCAGAATCATCACCATCAACCACCATGATGTGGCCTGTGTATGTTGGCGCCTGTTCCTGCTCTGACCCTTGTGCCTTGGACTTTCCTTTCGTGGGTTTCTTCTTGGTTTTGGGCTTTGCCTTGGTCGTCTCGTCTTCCTTCCTCGCACTCATAAAGAAGGTACAGTCGCGTTTGAGGTTGCCAAACTCCCAACCATTTTGCTTCTTGTAAATCTCCCTTGCCACACCGAGGAGCCTTTCGAGAGCTTCTGGATCATTCTCCAAGTTCCGCGTGTCGAATTTGTGCTCATTCTCTTCTACATCGTAAACCTTGAAGGCCACATGCTGTATGTCGTCTGGCTGGTCGAGTGTTCTGCAATAGACGAAGTGCTTCGATGGAATGTTTTGAATCAAGTCCTTGACGGTTTGGTAGACTTCAGCGTTCTCTGCTGCGTTGGTTGATGCCTGGGTTTCTGTTGTGGTGTCGTTGTTTTCTTCCTTATCGATCCCCGTTCCTTCCTGCTCGACATGTTCCTCTGCATCCCGCTCTGCACCTGCATCTGCATCCGGCGAATCTCCACCAGCCCCTTCCTCAAACTCACTCTCTGCACCCTCGTCTTCATTGTCCCTTTCCTCCTCATTTTCTGCCTCATCATCTATCCCTTCCTTTTCAATTTCTTCTCGCTCGTTCTCCACCTCCACCTCCACCACCTCGTCCTCTTCCTCATCCTCCTCTTCCTCATCCTCCTCTTCCTCCTCTTCTCCTTCCTCTTCTTCCTCCTCTTCTTCCTCCCCTTCTTCTTCTTTCTCCTCTTCTTCATCCTCCCCGTCATGATCACTTGAACTCCCTGAAGACTTCATTTCATCCCGTTCCTCATAGTCCCTCTCCTCAACATCGGTCTGACCGGCATCAGCCACTTCTTCTTCCCTTTCGCTCTCAGGAATCATGTCCGCATCTTCCCGATCCTCCTCCTCCTCCTCCTCCTCCTCCTCCTCCTCCTCCTCCACATTCTCTCGACTCTCTTCAAGCTCCGCCTCCTCCTGGAGTGAGCCATCAGGAGCCTGGCACGCGTTGTTCACATCATGCATAGTAACATTTCCTTCTCGATCGACGTGGACACTCCCATCATCCATATCAAAATCATCGATCTCGTCACCCATATCCTCCTGTTCTTCTTCGTCATCGTCCTCCTCCTCCTTTTCTATCGTAACATGTCCGTTATGACCACTTTGGACACTCCCATCGTCCATGCCCTGATCATCAGCTTCGTGACCGATATCATCCTGTAGGTCATGGTCCCGCCCCACCTCCCCCTCCTCTACCATCTCCGACTCCTTAAGTCGCTTTCGCGTTCTGCCTGTTTCTTCCTCTTCCACTTCATCTCCCCCCTCTCCACGCAGCTCCTTCATTGGACGCTTCCTCCCGGACTTTCCCTGCTCCAGCTGCTTCTTCTTTTCTTCGTGTCGCTGCCTTTGACCTTCCTCTTCCCCACCACCCGCATCCTGCCTCTTTTCAGATTCCAACGAGTTACTCCTCCGTCTAGTTTCGTGTGCTTTGGCCATCATCGCTTCGATATCCATCCTTTTGACCATCGAGCTTTTCTTTATTTTGGTGTGCTTATGGGGTCCGGTAGCCTCTGGCTTATTTGTTGATTCTTCAGCCACCGGTAATGATGAGTTGGATGTCTCTGCCGCACGAGCGACATTCTTTCTAACTGTGTTTTTCCTTGCCTTTCTTGCGGCTGTATCCTTTCTTAGTGAGGTACTTGGGTCTGGCTTGGAAGGTACGTCTCTGGGCTTGCTGGAAGTAGAAGCTAACGCCGAACTTGTATTGTGGGATTTGCGACCTGGGGAAGCTTGCGCAGTTCTTAATGAATCGGAAGCGGCTTTTGGAGCTTCTTTACTAGAGGTAGGCAACTCATCTCGTAGAGTGGAGGGAGAAGGTCGTGTTGGTGGGGCAGAGGCTAACTTGGCCGTCAGTTTGGAGCCTATATTGGATACATTTCTGACAATAGGCGTAATGATTGGGTTTATAGGTTTTTTGGAAGGCGCTGTCGACTTTTCCTGCGCGAGCCGCTGCTGTTTGCGTGTCGTAGCTGGAGCCATGGCTTGTGACTCTCCGGTACGGGACTTTGAAGAGTGGCGTAGGACTGGAGCTACCGTTAGGTGAGGATGATATAGTATGCTATGCAGAAACTTCTCACGGCCACAAAATCTTGTTCTTATATAGATTCGGCCGACACCTCATCTTCCAGCCCTGATTTAGGGTATTGATCTTTGGACAAGCACAGAAAAGCGGAAGATAGACGGATGGTCAACTAGTCTCAGAACATAACAATGTGCATTGCATTATCGCCGTTGGAGGCTTTTTTGCATCACCATCCACCTGAAGAGTGAGAAGAATGAGGCCTTTTGCTTCAGGCTTCTGCTGATAATAGCAGGAGCTCTAGTGCCATCTATCACCATCTCGGCTTTAAAGCGCATTAGCTTTGGTGGAGTGTCATTCATACGGCTCTTGAGCAAAAGAATCAACATTGTCCCTCAAAGACGACCAACATGTAGATGATTCCTTGGAGTTCCATGCTGAAAGCCAGACTCAAGGTGGGTTTCTCTTGGATGAGAGATAACACATTCTCTGGCCCTTTCACCGTCGTCTCTAGAAACGTCGACCAACAAAAAGCAGCCTCAAGAAGTTTCCATTGCTTGAACTTCCGGTATGATTGTTTCAGACTACTGAAATTCTAAGCATGAGCGTAACAATGCTCAGCTTTTCTTATCCTTTAATAGCGACCTTCATGACGCGAACTCTTACAATGCCAGAGCAATTGCAATGGGCGATGGGTGTTCTTGTAAGATGGCTTTTAATGGTATGGATGACGCTAACGAGAAGGAACTTGAGGGTGTTGTAGCCTCATTCAATTTGGAGTTTGCGTGCATCTTGGACTTTCGCCAGCTCGCCCTCAGTGGAAAAGTCTTGTTACTGCATGTCCTTGAACACTCGGTAGAAAAATGGCTATGATACTAGGATTCGGATGGCCCATCTCCATCATTTCACTCTATACTTGTTGGGATACTTTCTCTTTCATTGTATTTCTTAGGTTTCACTCACTCTTTCTTCTGCCGTCTAAGCGTTCCCTTCCCAGTGAATGTGTTTAACGCCCCGTTTTTGTGTTTGGCAATATGGCGATGGTTACGGGCTAGTCGATGCCACTGATTGATGGATCCATCTCGAAAGGACTCTGGTTCATCTGTCCTATCCTTTGTATCTGGCGTGAAGACATGTGTAGCAAATACTATGCATTGTTATTGGAGGTGGTATGTTTGATGTGGGAAGAAGAAGGAAGGGACATGGCGAATGCAAATGGAGGAAAGTACATGCCTAGGAACATGGTCAAGCAAAGGCCGTGGTCATTCTCAACTTGGCCTAACGATTCTCAGTACAGTAGACCTTTGCTCAAAGTACTTTTATACGCAGGCATGCGCAAAGAAATACGTCTGGTGGAATGCATGCGCCTGTGCTCTGTTAGTCACTGTTATTCACTGGAATTCGCTGGACGAAACCGGGATCAGTGACCTGAGCCGTCAACAACCGGCCGTGCTCATGAATCGACGAGGCCGTGCTTGTCTGATATCTCTTCTTTATTAATCAGATCGAGATCTTGCAGCTGTTGGAATTCATGTCCCATTGACTGTGTAAAAGGATGCTTCGCTCCGACAGGCTGAAATTTGGGTGCAAAGGGGGGTGCACCTGAAAGTCATCCAAACGCGAATGACATCATCCCGCCGGGCATTAACCGTGTACATATCACCCCACGATCGACTGACCCCCGTCCGGTCCCGTCTTTGGTTGGATGCCATTTTTGGTCAACACCCCCATCAGACTTCCCGCTCTTCTGGGGAAACACACCGGCTTTTTCAACCTTTCACGACTTTTTCCCACCATCCATTCCATTTTCCATATCTCCCGTCTCGGCGGTATCCAAGTGATTGACCTGCGGGCAGGTCCTATCCTACCCCAACAGCACACATCTTAATCTTGACTCAACCACCATGTCAGACAAGTCCATCACCTCGTTGACCTCCCAAGACCGCCGCGAAGCCGAGGCACAGGTTGTCGCCGAACATCTTCCCGCCGGCTACACGGCCGAATTCGACCCCGAACACAACAGCATAACCACCCAACATGGCTCCGAAGCGACGACACACTCACAGGCCAACAAGACGGTCTCAGCCGGCAGCGCCGAGGGGTCCTCCTCTACACGGACGCGCTCGACAACACCCACACCAAACGAAGTAGAGGCCGGCGGCGCCGCCTCCTCCCTCAAACTCCAAGGAGGTGACATTCACCGCAACATCTTCAAGATCGACGCCTCGGCCAAACTACAACAGCTGCACCGGCGAGCCAACACCTTCCACACCCCGCGAGAGTTCGAGCAAAACACCGAAGTGCCCATGACCGTATCCGACCAGCTCGCCCCCGGCGGCGCCCGCCGCGCCTTCTTACATCGGAAACACGGCGGCGGCGGGAACGACTTCCTAGCCGCCCGCATGCCCATCACCCGCAACTTTGTTGAGTTCCTTGACCTCTACGGCAGCTTCGCCGGCGAAGATCTCGCCGACTCGGACGAGGAAGCCGTCGAAGAAGAAGAGGAAGAAGAGGAAACCCGCATTGGCGAAACCACGGCTCTCCTCCGCCACCGGCGCCCTTCGATGCGCGTCCCCAAAGCCCGTCCCCACACGGCCGGCACCACCAAGACCTTCTTCACTTTGATCAAAGCCTTCGTCGGCACGGGCATCATGTTCCTCCCCAAGGCCTTTGCCAACGGCGGCCTCCTGTTCTCCTCGCTCGCCATGGTTATTGTCTCAGCAGTAACCATGATCGCCTTCCACCTGCTGCTACAATGCACCCACCATCACGGCGGCGGCTACGGCGAGATCGGCGCCGCCATCGCCGGCGAGCGCATGCGCACCTTGATCCTCGCCTCCATCACCATTTCCCAACTCGGTTTCGTATGCGCCGGCATCGTCTTCGTCGCCGAGAACTTGACCTCCTTCCTAACAGCCGTCACGCCCGGCTCCCAAGCGCCCTTATCCTCTGTAGCGCTCATCGCCATCCAAGTAGTTCTCCTCGTTCCGCTCGCGTGGATCCGCAACATCTCCAAGCTCGGTCCCGCCGCACTTCTAGCAGACGCCTGCATCCTCATTGGCGTATCATACATTTACCAATTCGACATTCGCGCTCTAGCGGCAAACGGGATCCACAAGTCCGTAGTCCTCTTCAACCCGGAGCGGTACACACTGATGATTGGCTCCGCCATTTTTACTTTTGAGGGAATCGGCTTGATCCTCCCGATCCAGAGCTCCATGGCCCAGCCGCAGCGCTTCGAATGGTTGTTGGCTATAGTGATGGTCATCATCACTCTAGTCTTCACCTCCGTCGGCGCCCTATCTTATGCGACCTTTGGCACGGAAACGCAGATTGAAATCATCAACAACTTCCCGCAGGACAGCAAGCTGGTTAATGCAGTACAATTCCTCTACTCGGTTGCTGTCCTGGTAGGCACGCCCGTTCAGCTGTTCCCGGCGCTGAGGATCATCGAGGGCAAAGTCTTTGGGCATCGGTCGGGCAAGAGGAGTCAGAGGACCAAGTGGATCAAGAACATGTTTCGATTGGGACTGTTGGTGCTTTGTGCAGTGGTGGCAGTGTTGGGAACGGGTAATCTGGATAAGTTTGTCGCCTTGATCGGGAGCACGGCGTGCGTGCCGCTGGTGTACGTGTATCCGGCGTATTTGCACTACAAGGGCGTGGCGACGGCGAGGTGGGCCAAGGTGGGGGATGTGGCCATGATGGTTTTGGGAGTGGTTTGTATGGTTTATACGACGGCCGTGACGATTTATTATAGTTTCATGTGAGGTGGTGGTGATGTGGGGGTTTGGCTTGGCTTTTAGGGCGTTCTTGTGTGGGAATATGGACGGAAGGGTTTTGGAGTTTGGGAGGAACAGGAAAACATGGGGGAATTTGATATTTGAACCTTTCGGCGGTTCACCCGGTGAGTATAGCTAGGGTTTATGTTTATCATTCGTTAAAAGCGAAAGAGAAATAAAACAATATCTTCAAGTAAACAAGTGTAGCACAATATCTGAATCATGCTTGGTTCTTTTAGGAAGACTGAGCCTGAAACAAACTGTAGAGCGTCTTCGACCTTCCGCCGCGTACTGATCTACGACCCTGAATCAACCAATGTGACGATACCAGATCAGAGGCCATCAACATGCCTTTACGTCCATGGTATCTGCTTTGCGTTATGAGTAACCATATCCACCGCGATTCTCGGCTCCTTCTCCATTAAGCTTGTCCACATCTTCAAGTTTCGGCTCCCATTTACCGAAGATATCATACAGTCGCAAAGATATGTCCTCGCAAAAGATGCAATGTTCGACCTCATCCCGTCAGATGCATCTTGTGTCTTCTCCTCATCCCAGAACCGGCGTCCCTGATGGTAGATATACCCAATCACATCCATCACCTCCCGCCACTTCTTTTCTTCTAAGCCAAAACAGCCCTCAGGTGCAGTAGTAGTAGTAGGACGCCGCATCAGGACTTGAAAAGTAGTCCGTATGTGTTTGTAGGTTATCGCTTGGAGCCATGTCATTTTATAGAACATGGCAAATGCCCAAATCTGCGCAATTTGTCGGTACACGGATCCAGGTGTTGGTGGCTGTACAAAGGGGCTACTTTCGTAGATCCAATATGCATCTTGGTTTTTCTTTCTGGCATCGGTGTAAGTTTGGTGTTTTTGCAGAATGTCTTGTTCGGGGAAAGACATGATGGGCAGTTTGTAATCCCCCATGTATGCGTATTGGACAAACAGGTTGAAAATGTCTTCGTCGATGAAGGTGCTCCAGTCGACTGGCTTGGCGGCCACACCTTTACGGCGGGAAATTTCATGTTCAGAAAGGTCGGCATGAAGGGGGTTGGATAGGCTGGCGATTAGAGATTTGCTGATATGGTATTCGCTTTTAGACGGCCCGATGAGAAACTTGACGAGGTTGGAAGAGCATACGCTTAAGATTGGAGAGGATATTGTCAATATGCATCCTAAATATCTTCATGCGAGGAGTTCTTTGGAAGAGATTCAAGGATTCGACTTACAGTTGGAGATCCCTACTTAGAAGGCCGCGAATTCCAGTATCGAGTGGGCTCCACCAAAGCCGTGGAATATTCCCATTCCCCGCCATCACGTCGTTAGGTTTTCTGCTGTCAGTTGGTGACTCAAGAGTAAGTAATGCTTTGGTGGTCGACGATGAAGATGAGAGGGGTGGTGACACTGGCTTACTATATCGAAGACTAGTCGGGTTCGGAGCCACCAAACTGACATATTATCAGGTAGCCATACATACCTGCCCATCATTCGGTGAAAACGGAAGGCCACTGAGTAACGGGCCTCCAGCAGGCCGTGAACCCGACCGAGCGGTCTAGCAAACGGCGATAGGGACCCTTGTGCATGTGAACAGACTTCCGTTTGTCCTCATCGATGGCAGTCTCTCCAAACAAGCATCGTTCATGACCCGTACAATGCGGCTCCTGGCATAGGAGGCCATCTTGACCTAGTGCTGGCTCACTTGCTGAGACTGACCGCCGGCGAACGACGTGAATCGATCGTAACTGTATTCCGGTATCCGAGCAACCCTTGGGATGGTTGATTGACGAGCAACAACATCTGTGGTCGTATACGCAAACACAGTTGTGAGACGGCTCCCGTCGCCTATACCCGAAAGATTGTTGTTGTTTTCGCCCCTCGTTTATTCTCGGTATTGGGGTGTTATTTTTGCAATAATGCTTCATCACATTGGCCAGATCAATTTGCGGTGAGACTGTTATTGTGCTAGCGGGAATGTTTTTAGGCACGAGCCAGTGCACAAAAAAAAAAAAAAAAAAAAAAAAAAAAAAAAAAAAAACCGATGCCAGCAAAGTCTGCCAGCATAGTGGAACATGTTGTCATGAAGAAGGCCACGAACTGAAGTGTGCCTCGACCTTGCGGAGACTCAAAGACAGAAAGGCACGACGAAAGAGTGAGGAGGTAAAACTCACTGAGGAAACAGATGGTCCACAGTTCATCCTGAACCTTCGAACTTCCATGGTAGGTTGAGCGAAGTGACACTGCGTTGTTCAGTCCCTTATGGAAATAAATTAAAAAATTTGCTTGATGTGCAACTTTTACTTGGTAGGAGAAAAGCAAAATGGTTTGAGATTGACAGGCCAAGTTTACCTTGATGCTCGATGAGTAGTACCTTGTGGAAGACCCGGGTGGGTTACAGTTTCTCCCGTTATTGTCACAAGTATCTCGGCATGAGCTTTCCGCAGATACCTCTTGAGGAAGGAAGCACCCAAAAGTAAGAACATGATGAACGCGACTACGGGCACTGTAGTTTACAGTGATGGAAGGTACCTACGGTTTCGAGATTGGCAGCGGTTGGCACGCCGTTTCCCACTCTGTCTGTCAAATTACCTCTAATTCTCGGCTTATTCACCACGAAGAACTTCCACTTCCGATGGAAGTGTGAGAAACAAAGATGAAATCACTTACCCTAGGTATGATGCACTACTTACTGGATGTAAGGCCCTGGACCATCCTCTCACTTGCGCCTTTCAAAGGCAGTCATCTCCCTAAGGTACCCGACATTCCTTCGTTTGGTGAGACTTCTACCTACCTAGGTAGGTACTTAGTTTTCATCGTCGTCGTCACTTCCCTCCCTCCAATCCACCCCCCCTCTTCCCCCCGAACCTCCTCTTACCTCTACCTCCAGGTAGTTTGACCTCTTTGGCCTGCCCGTACTTCCTTACTCTCCGGCTACGGACTGCTCTCAACATCGTAACGAACTTACCTCTACCAAGGTTTCATAGAGGTACCTCCACGTACCTATCTGGTAGCAACCAGGTACTGTGGAAACACCACCACCCTTGACATGTTCACGCTGAGTAGTAATCTCCCTTTTTCGCCCGAACTCTCTGGCTTTGGCGCTGGTACCTTGAGGTAGTCATGATTTGATACTATCACAGACACAGCAGAGCCAGGGCGTTCAAATGTTACCGCACTAACAAAAACCACCCTTAAATTCCAACTCGCGATCGTACGCAGATACCCTTGAGACACTGTAGGAGTACCGCGCAACGAGAGGTTAATAAATCTTGAAGCCAGTCGATATAGATTGTCACTTATGCTGGCGTCGTTGGTATGCATGTAACGTTCATGATTTCGTGGTGCTATCGCTTTCTGGCTAGTCCAGAGCGACAGCTTGGTTTTGGTGATGGTCGATCTCTTTTGCTTCGATATTCTTTTTCCAGTCTGGCCTGGTACCGTACACCAATAGTTCATCACTTTGCTATGGTCGAGGTGATTCTGAGAGAAATATGGCAGATCACAAATTGACCTGGAGGTCGTACAAAGGGCTGCGGCAATTGATGAGTATGATCACGGGCTGAACAAGGGAATCCAGGGGCAGAACCAAACAGCTTCAACCATATGCTCATTCACATTGTCATTTCTATATGGGGTATCTATATACCTATTTTTCCAGCTCTACCTCCTCAATCTTTTTCCACGTCTTCCTCCTTCTTCCACGCCGTCTCGCTGGTTTTGTCTAGCCATCTATCTCTGGGCGTCCGTACCCATCTAATGATGGTTTTCAATCCAACAGTTTCTGACACCAACATCCCATTCCGCACCATCTGTTTTCCGTTCACCACTTCCCACTGTACCCTCAAGCACCATAATGATACTCTCCTTAAAGTATATCCAAGTCATTAACATTACCATCTCACTTTCATATCCAAGGATCATATAATCTATCTCTACATGAAATAGTTCATCGCTCTGTTCTTTTTTTTCCTCTTCCACCCTAGTTGAGAGGGCAACGGCAGCCAGCAACATCTGGCCACCTTTCAGTCCTTCTTCCCCAAGGATCCCTCAACCGGTACCGGCTTCTTAATGTCGCCAGGGATCGCCGAGGCGGCACCTGTAGTCATAGTCGCGACATCCTCGCCAACTTGCTCTGTAGGCGGGCCGGCGTAGTTCTTGTGGCCCCAGGTGATATACCACGCCAGAGAAACGGAGGTGAAGCCGACGAAGACGACAGGGGCGTAGTTGACGGTGCCGGCGCTGACGGGGATGTAGGCGGGCATGCAGAAGAGGGGAACTGCGAAGAAGGACCAGGCTGTTTTTTCTCGAATTAGTAACTGCCTAGAGCAACTGGGGTTCAGCAAACGGAGAGGAAAACATACCCAAAGCAACGATGTTGCAGAACCACCCCAACTTGCCCAGCGGGAACTTGGCGCCAATGACATGCTTCCGCTTTTCAATCATCGACACGGCAATCGGCACCGCGTACGAAATGGTCAGGCAAATGACACCAACGCCACTGAAGGCATTGAAAGCCGCCGACGAACCAAAGTAAATGACGCCCAGCAAGATCTGGATAACCATGGACAACATCATGGCGTTCAGGGGCAGATCCAAACCGGTGTGCACCTCCTTCCACCATCTGGCTCCGGGAATGGCACCGTCGCGAGCAAACGCCCAAGTGCAGCGAGAGGCGGCGGTGGTGCAAGCAGTGCCGCAGAGGATACCCAAGACCATCAGGGGAATAAGTAAGCAGATGGCTCCAACCGAGGAACCGACCGCGGACTTGAGGATGGTGGGGACGGGCTGTCCGGAGGGCAAGGCGACCAGCATAGCGATGTCAGGGAGGACGAACATGAGGGGAATCATGAAGACCAGGCCGCCGATAGCGTTGATGACGATGGTGATGACCATGGCCTTGGGCACCTGGGTGGCGGGGCGCTGGACTTCCTCGCACATGGAGATGATCATGCCCGTCGACGAGGTGGCATAGCCGGCGTGCAGGAGACCGACGCAGAAGGCCCAGCCCTTGGGCCAGCCGGAGGTGGGCTCGAAATGGCCGAAGGCGTAAGCGCCGGAGTGGCGACCTTCCTTGGCTACGACGAGGATAGTGACGAGGATGCAAATGAGGCCGACAAAGGTCCAGACAATGGCGAAGGTCTGGTAAACTGAGGTTAGCATTGCGTATCGGTTTCCTGTGGACGACGGCAAGAACTTACATCCAAAAGAGGCAGGATCTTGTTGCCCAGCGCCGAGATGGCGTTACACAGCAAAGTGATGGCCAAGAACACCAGGAAGATCTGGTACGTCTCGGCCTGCCAGATATCGCTGCCATCGTCATTTTGGAAAACATTGACACAAGCGACAAAAAACAAAGCAGTACCAAAGTTCACAGCCAAGGTGATGGTAATGTTGCCAACGACATAGGCCCATCCGCAAATATAGGCTGACACTCTCCGGTACTTGGCGGGCGCAATCATGAAAGTCTGGTAGTAGACACCGCCAGCCGTAGGATAAACCGAAGTGATTTCACCAAGAGAAGCCGCAACGCAGAGAATGATGGCACTGATGATGACCCAGCCCCAGATGACAACGACGGGACCGCCGTTTTGCAGCGGGTAGTACAGGGTGGTGGCCAGACCGTAAGGAATCGAGGCGAGGACGAAGGACATGAAGGCGACGTGCCACGTCGAGCGGGTGCGCGCTAGTTCGGCCTTGTAGCCGAGGGCGTTGAGGAGGTCATCGCCGTCGCTGGCCGAGGCCACCTCACCACCGAGGTCGTGGCTGCGCGGGCGAAGAATGTCGGGCGGCCCGGCGGCATAGCTGCCGCTCGCCTTGGCGGCCGTTGTACTCATGGCACAGAAGAGGAGGAGCTGCAAGGGCGGGACGGGGCAGAATGTGATGCTTCCTGTGACGTCAATGCAGATGTTCGTCGAGGCGGGCTCTGTGCGTCGGTGGCCGGTGTTGCAGGTCGCGGCAGGTGGCACTGAGTCGGACAACACTGGATTCCCGTCAAGCCGAGCGAATGTAGTCTAGGAGAGGACAGTGATGGGTGACAGGTTGTTATCGTTGTCGTTGTCGTTGTCGTTGTCGTTGTCGTCGTCGTCGAATGGCAGTGCGGACTTGTCACCGTCAATGTCTCCCAGAGAGGCTGGATTCGAGTGCCAATGGGTGGATGGGTGGTCCAGTCGTTCGTTGTGAAAGTCGGCTGATGTGAGATGGGATGAGTGATGGGCCAAAAGTGTAATGTATGGTACGTACTATTTCAGGTCAGAAGGAAGTTCAGATGATGGGCCTTCCAAACATTTATTTGCCCGAGCTATCGAGTTCAGTTGGTTGCGGTACGGACGGACGGTGCAGCAGCAGCTTCCATTGGGACCTTGCAGGCCAAGCAAGCAGGCCTGAAGCTACCTCTACTACCCTCGCGTGCGCCCTGCAGCGGGGACCCCTGCTTACAAGCTCTTCAGTTCCCTCTTTCCGTGATGTGCCAATGGAATCTCTGGACCCAAATCTTTTTGCAATCTGTGGGGTATTCCGTTCCTTCTCGCCCCGGCCCATCACCTATTCACATCCGTCTCTTATCCATTCTTTCCCCCCCACTGCTGCTTCACCCTTTTGGTGCAATTATCCCATCGAGCCCACTCCCCCACGAGGTTGCCGTGCAATGGGATGTGACTGCAGTGACCCCTGGTAAGCTTTACGAGAGGAACCGGTTTTGTTTTGGTAAGTAGCGTGAACTGAACCATTTGCCTCTCTTGCCCCCATACTGTACATCCAGGTATGTACACCTGCTAGAGAGACGGAGGGAAACTCTCAGTTAACGATAATGAGAATGGCAATGGCAATGGTAATGCTGTTGTCTAACCAAACTCCATTCTGATTTCTCCCCATGGCCTCCAGTGCCCCAACATTGCCAGTATTGCAAGCACCAGCAATCACTAACATCGCTAGCACCAGGCAACTCACACAGGTGAGATGTACTATTCCGCATGGGGCCTACCTAATAAGAGAGATAACAGGGCTGATTGCCAAGAACGAAAAGCTCCGTCAAATACAACAACTTTGTGCTTACTGCTATTTCCAGTAATTCGTGCGCTCATCCTCAGGATTTGCCTCCATCTTGCGAGTTTCCCGATATTTTCTCTTTCAATATACCTTTTTTTTTTTTTTTTTTTTTTTTTTTTTTTTTTTTTTTTTGTGTGCGGACCACTGTTTGGATATCTGTGAACTCTGAACGGCTTTTCACTTTCACTAGTTATCTGTTGCGGATACTCCAGTCGATCAGTCAGTGTCGGTTGTCCGTCCCTTGTCTTGAAGTTGTCTTGTAACTTGTCTTGATTAGGATTCTTTTGTCTCGGCGCGGAGACCGCCTCTTTTGGTGTGACCGCTGTACATAGTTGAGCCTTTAACTGTCAACGCAGAGCCCCTTGATACACTAGAGTCCATCCACAGGGTCCAAACGACAGGACCGACTTGAAAGAAAAGAAATATCTAGAATCTCATCTGTCTTTTGCGCTTCAACCCCCTGAAATCCGTCCCATGCCGTCTTCCTCCCACCATCCCATCTCTCTTTCTTGCGAATTTACTTGACTCAAATTCCAGTCTTCTACCAAACTTTGAAGTTCCTCCTAGGTACCTACGCAAGGGTAATTTGTCCACGACTCGGGGTCGCGGAGAACTGGAAAACCTCAAGGCCCGACAAGCACCCATAGCCCGGGCCTCCTCCACCTTTTTAGTTCCCAGCCCGCCCGGCCCTTCCCCGAACTTTTTTTTACCCGCTTTTCTATCCACTTTCCATGGAACTTTGCAGAAAGCTTAGTGGAGCCATACAAACCGACCGCGACTACATACACTAGCGCTACCTAGTGAAGTCGATATCCCATGAACACCACGCCATTACAAACGACAATTCTTTTGACATGTGAAAGTCGTTGAGAAAACTAGTGGTGTAGTGAAACGTATAAATGGTGCTGCCTGGAAATGGAAAACTCAACAAAAAGTTTGATGCCCGTTGAGGATTGGGGCTGTGTTGTTTGATCGGGATCGTTCCTTGTATCATTGCCGCCCTCCCGGTTCACCGGATGTGAGTGAAGCGCGTCGAGTCGAGAGTGATAACCAAAGGACACGTTCAATTTGTATCTGCGGCACATGTGATTGGACTCATGGTTTTAATATCGTATCGGGGTGTTCAGTCGATGCTCGACATTGACGTTGTCCTCGACCACCACGCTCTTCTTCGAGTAACCAACAATTTCAGCTGTGCTTAGTTGTGCCTGGCAAGGTAGCGGAAAAGTATTTCGACCTTCTGTGGGTTGGGGGCAGAATGGAGGGGGTTTAAGAAAAAGTTGAAGAACGACGACAGACAATGGAAGTGACAGGAGCCTTGAAATAAGCAAATGAACGAGGTTTTAAAGCACGTGCAACTTGCTTGACGCGTGCTGCGGTTCTTCCCGTTCCCGTCCCGTCCCTCCGTCAATCCGAACCTGTGGTGTACGCACGTCCAATGCAGGGGAGATTAGTTGAACCCTTTGACAAAAAAGGACTTCCGTGAGTGGACAGGGAGGAGTTAAAGAGCCGATACGGCGTGCTATCTTGCGCATGGTAATGGGCCAAGAGTAGACATCATATGCGTTGAATTCGTATCTTCGTTAATGTAGGCATGTACACATCTCTTTGTTCCCGCTCAACTGCGATGTCACTTGTACCAACTCCTCGCCCGTCCCGCTACTGAATAACTGGATGTAAGCCCTGCTATGATTTACACCCGCTTGAAGAAGTAGACATAAGCAGTCTTCTTCATCTCCTCAACATCCACCACCTTGACCACCTTCTCATCGTTGAAAAGGACCCAGGAGGTCTCGTCCTCGCTAAGCTTCTTACGAATGAAAGCAACATAGTGTCTGGTTGTCATGGTCAGCGTGTGATTCGGTGACTGAATACGTGGATGGAAACTTACCCAGCGTGAATACTCGTTCCCTTGTGGCACACAATCGACTGCAACTGGAACTTGGCTGGCAACTCACTACTGCCCGCCTCCTTCTTTGGCCCCTCATTGCCAGCCGGTGCCTCCTCTTCAACAGCGTCCGCACCATCATCATCAGGATGGCTGAATAGCCACTCGATGGCTCTTTCCACATCACCACCGGTCTCATTCAGTGCTTTTACAGCCCTCGGTCCAGACAATCCCATCGACTCAAGCATGGCCAACTTCTCCGGGTCAGCCGCGCCAGCGCCTCCTGAAGCCGCACCACCGCTGCTGGCACTGAGGTCCAAAGGCACATCAATATCGGGGTCATCCATGTGAGCAAACAGCCACTCCATGGCAGCGTTGGCATCCGAGTTGCCTGTGGCATGCAGCGCCTTCTCACCACGGACTCGTGGAAATCCCATGGCCTCGAGCATGGCAAGCGCCTCCGCGTTAGGCACAAATGCAGGAGCGCTGCTCTTGGCCGACTCATCCTCGGGCAGGGCTTCTTCGTCAGGCTGCTGACCCTTGGAAAGGTATTCGTCAAGGTTCAAGGGCTCGTCATCAACAATGACGGGAACATCAATCTTGACGGGGACCCAGTTGACAACAGCCATCTTTCGGGCATTGACAACGAGGACATCGGGGAAGGTCTTGAAGGCTTGACGCTTGGTAAACCCATCCTTGCTTCCGCAGCCCGCACAGGTCAGCTCAACGACCTCGGAGGCAGTCAGGCTGTCAAGACACTGCTTGAGCGTGACAGGCTTGTACTTCGGTTCTTGACCCTCCTCCTCGGGTGGAAGCTTCTCCATGGGCACGTCAATGAAGACGCTGTCCTGCTCATTGCTACTGTAGCGGACCTTCTTGCAGTTGAGGCATTGCAGACGCTGCTCCATGACGAAGCGCATGGGCTGGGTGGGATCACCAAGCTCTACTGGATGCTTGGATCGAGTGATGAGCTTGATCAGATGCTGCAAGAGCTCAAAGGCGTCTTGCTGCCGCATGGTCGAGAACTCCTCGTGGCCACGACCCATGAGGTGCTTGAACATGGAAGGCTGGAGACCCTTCTGGTAAGGGACGTTGGGAGTGTGCTCAGAAGCAAAGACATCGGCGTCTGACTTGGAGTACCGGCCGGAAAGAAGACCATCACCAAGCTTGCGAAGCTGTGTTTCGAGGTCCTCGGCAGGATCTGATACGCTGGGGAGAGGACCAAGCTTGTCGCTATAGTACCGTTGTTGGAAAGAGGGCAAGTCGTAGAGACACTGTAGGATACTGGCAAGGTAGCAGCTGTTTCCGAGGTTCTTGAGGCCAGTCAGGCCAGGGCCAAAAACGGGTGTCAACTCTTTGCCGTCCTCAGTGGTCATGGAAAACTCCCATTTCAGGTTCTGCTCGATCTGCATTTCCGTCAAGCTCTTTTCCGTCTTTTCGCGCTCGGCAAGGATAATGCCCCAGTTGGCCAGGTGGGCGCCCAGGTTGTCATCGATGCGCTCTTCGTCGCAGTTGTAGCAGTATACGTCGGCCGTTCCCTCGGGGGTGATGGAACCAAGCTTGACAGCGACGCCGTGTTTGGTCTCGGTCGCGTGAGCCAAACCGTGAGAGTTTCCGCTGACACCACCGAATTGGGCGCGGCCACAACCAAGGTTTCCGCATTCCAAACACAGCCAAAGGTTTTCGTTCAAGTCGCACTTGGAGCAATGGCCCAGATCCTGAGACTCAATCTTGCGAGGCTCTCCTTGCTGCATTGTCAAGATGTGCTCACAGGTAGTGAGCTCTTGTTCCCAGGCCTTGACCTCCTCCTTGCGTGAGAACGTGTTGGCCTTCATGACGGCCTCGATGACGGGGGCGATGGTGGCATCTTCCTTGTTCAAGTTGTCGATTCCGCAGTCCAAGCACTTGACTGTAAGTGTTGTATCGTAGCGATCGCTTTCGGTCTCGGCCGCGATGGCGAGCTTGGACATCTTGAGAGGCGGCTCATTGCGCTCGATGATCTTGCGGGTTCGGCGAATGTTGAGGACGAGCGGGTGGTTTCGCGAGGTGGCATGGAGCTTTGCGTGATTCCGGTCGCCAGCGCAGCCTCCGTTAAAGCACTTTAAGCAGACATCCAGACCAGCTGGGTCGTCCTATTTACAGCGAGGCGGTTAGTTGCTAGGCTGGACATGGTAGATGGGGCTAGAAGAAGAGAGGAAAGGCCAGGATAGAGTACGGACAATGGAATCGAAGCATTGGGTACAATCCTCGCGGTAGACATTGTCGGTAGGCGACGGCTTCGCGAGGTCTGTTAGAATCGGTGTGTCAGAAATACGTTGTCCAGTCCTGAGTTAGAGGCGCACCACACATGATGGAAGCTGAGCTGAGCTCCAAAGAGCATGCAAACATGGAATAAGCAAGACTTACTTGCGGACCCGATGTGGGGGCACGACATGTTGGGCGGATTCGCGATGATGTATGAATGAAATCAACCAAGCTATGTTGTCTGTATTCTTGGTGTGTAGTTGTGTACAACTAGAAAGTCATCGAATTGTTGGATGAAGTCTACCGCCAAGTGAAGTTGTATTGCAGAGGAAGAGAAGATGGAAGAAGCGTGAAGGAAAATGGAAGCTTGCCGTAGCTGCAGGCAGTGAGCTGAGCTGAGGTATGATGTTGTGGGGTAACTTTAGCTGACGCGGCAGGCACTGGACAGCAACCACTCCCCAATCCCCATGTTCCAGGCAACCGCGCTTCATGGCATTCGCCCTGCCGCCTTCCATTTGTTCGAACCCCGCTGCCGTTTCATGGATTGTGACAGCGGACAGGGATGATGTGCTGCAGTCTGGGGACAATGGAGCAGGGATTGGCGCTTGCTTAGGTATCGGTGGTGGACGATCTGTTATGCATTTCTTAACATTGTGGCACGTTACACAGTGACAATGCAGATACGGTTTGTTAAGAAAGTGTCATTTTCCAGTTTGCAATCAAGAGGCAGAGTTTTGGACGGGAGGTACGTTTGACGGCGACAGAAATGCCCATTCGACGAGGTAAGAAAAGAGAACAAGGACCTGACTAAGTACCATTATAGTGTAGAAGCCCGTGCTTAGCATTTTCATCTGTCGTCGGCTGGAAAAAAAAAGTCCAAGGGAAGCGAGTGATCGTCCAGAATTCCAAGTCAACGACGACCGAATCGCGAGACGTAGGTACATTCGGTGTTCCGTAATCTGATCATCTTATCTCCGCGGCAAGTGGAGCTCAGAACTGTCTTGGCTCTCTTTTGTCCAACCGACCAAGCCGACGTCGGGGATGACGCCCCCCATGTCCGTAGCAGCGCGTCTTGTCACTGGCCTAACAGAAGCCTGGCTGTTTTGGTTGGTGATTGTGCTCCGCTTTTGTTAGGAGAGCTC
The DNA here is from genome assembly GCF_000182925.2 of Neurospora crassa OR74A. NCBI lineage: Eukaryota > Fungi > Ascomycota > Sordariomycetes > Sordariales > Sordariaceae > Neurospora > Neurospora crassa. The sequence goes on from NC_026507.1 coordinate 3,798,521, forward strand.
TGACCAACCCCTCTTTTTCGTATCCCAGTCCCGAGTGCAGCAAGTCGCCCCCTTGGGTCATCATCGACTTTTTGGCGACCAAGTGCCGCAAGCCCGCAAATCCGCAGCCAAATCCGCAAATTCCAGCAACTTTTAATCCCCAAGTCCCGTCCGCCGCCAACCTCTTTATCTCGGCCTCTTTGACTTTTCGCCATCCACTCATCACCAGAACTCGTCTCTTGCATCACCGATACCTATCCTACAGAAACAACAAAACAACCCAAGACAAAACGAAACGAAACAAAACAAAAACATCACAATCAACACATCCGCAACCATGTTTTCCAGATCCGTTCGCGCTGTTTCCGGCCGCGTTCTCGCCAACGCCGTCCGCCCTACCGTCATGCCGGCTGCGCGCCAGATTGCGCCCGCCGTTGCCGTCGTCGCCAAGAGGTCCTACCACGAGAAGGTCCTTGACCGTGAGTATTCCCATCGCGGCCACGCATTCGCGCCCTATTCCACCTTGGATATGGCATATCGGCAAACATGTACAGATGCTAACATGTCTCAATATCAGACTACTCGCGCCCTCGCAACGTCGGTACCCTCGACAAGAAGGACAAGTCGGTCGGCGAAGGTCTCGTCGGCGCCCCCGCCTGCGGTGATGTCATGCGCCTTCACATCAAGGTCGACCCCGAGACTGGAGTCATCAGCGACGTCAAGTTCAAGACCTTCGGCTGCGGCTCTGCCATGTGAGTATTGTCTCTTTCGTCACTGATAGACACGGATGCCTCGGGAAGCCATGGGGGCCAAGAAAAAGTGACCGAAGCCACGGGCGATACGAAATTGATACCACACAACGATCAAATGAAACGCGAGCGACGACAAACTAGTTTCATCGACGTATAGTTGCAACTACAACACCTCGGTTCAGCATAAGCAGGGAGGATGAGCAGAGAAATGCGACACCTGAAAGTTGAAACCTCCAGGCCGTTACACCCCAGGTTTCAGTGCTGCTTGGGTGTGCGCGCGAATAAGCGATAACCTCCCCATGCCTTTCCAACGCCTTCGACAAACGGAGAACGATATCGAGAACTACTCGGATTCACTACCTACGATTCCTAAAAAACGACGATAGCTTGATCATTGGCTTCCCAAGGCTTTAGTGTTACCATAACGTTCTGAGCTCAGCTTACTAACTCCCTTCAGTGCCTCTTCCAGCTACGTCACCGAGCTCGTCCGCGGTATGACCCTCGAGCAAGCCTCCAAGGTTAAGAACACCGAGATTGCCAAGGAACTCGTAAGTCTAGACCTGTTCTCCGTACCATGCTCCTATGCCTCTCGTGCACTATGAACTAACCGTGTTACCCAACACCCACAGTGCCTCCCCCCTGTCAAGTTGCACTGCAGCATGCTTGCTGAGGATGCCATCAAGGCCGCCATCAAGGACTACCGCACCAAGAACCCCCACGCCATGCCCACCAACCTCGCTGGCACCGGCGCCAAGTTCGAGACTGCCCAGGCCGCCTAAACCGGTCATCTACTGATTAGCCAGCCAGCTTGGGAGGATCTTAATGGGGCTTGTATGTTGGAGAAAGCTAAAAGTGGATTTTGCACAAAGAGCCGCAAACCTTGAAAAGGTCGGCCATGCATGCGTCGTGGGGTTTGTTGTCTCTTGTTTCTCATGGCGGGGGTTCTTGAAGGGATTATCATATCATCCATTAGCGGAGTCTTTCGGAGTTTTGGATTGATTTGGTGGGTAGTTCTTCTTTCTTGTTGTCGTTGTTGTTGTTTGTCCAACACCACAACCACTTTTTTGGGCTGGGTTGTTGCTGGCTGCGTTGTTATAACAGAAAAGCAAGCTCATTCTCCTTTCTAAACCTTTTATCCTGTTATGCCGCAACCTCATTGTCCCCATTTGTATGTTTATTACGATGACTTATGCGAATGGTATAATGTCAACATATAATGCACCCATACGACTGATTATCATGTGCTTGAAACAGTTGTAGTCATTGTTTCCTTTTAGTTTGATCGAAGCTTCCATCGGCTATTAGCTCACCCAGTTCATCGTTCCTTAACGATATAAGGCACTTCTCAACCACATTCGACAGCCTGCCTCTTCTCTCCCCGGTCCTTCTTCAGCACAGATCACTTTACAACTCCGATAATTCACACTAACCTTTACAACTCCGATAATTCACATCAACCAGCACGTACCCGCCCTTCCCACAAAAGCCATGGAAACGGACCCCGAATCCGACCTCTCCGCCCTTGGCTCTCAGCTCTCAAGCGACGTGGCAGACAACCAGCTCGACATTGAGTCCACCCTTCGCTCGTCCCAGTCCAAAATCAAAGAGCTGAGAAGAGAGCTCAACGCGGTCGACATTGTCATCGACAAGTTATTTGCGAGCTATACTGCCCTAACTAAGGCGTGGTCTAAAGTTGATCAGAAGGCGGGTTTGAGGAGGGAGCGAGAGTCGAGGGAAGGGAACGATAACGGGGAGGATGGGGAAGAAGGTAGAGATGAAAAGGAGGACGATGACGACAAAAAACGGAAACGAAAAGATTCCAGTGAAACAGAAGAACCTACTGCGACTACAAAAAGTAGAAGAAGAAGTTCGAACAGTTCTTCTCCTCCCATAGACGTGTCGGAAGCTACACTCGATGCAGTGGCGAGGATCCTGCCGCTGCCGCTACCGCAGTTGGAAGAAGACAGTGGAAAGAGTGTGGAGGAAGGGGATATGACTGAAGCTGCCACTGGAGGTGTGGGAGGAGGAGGAGGAGGAGGAGGAGGAGGAGGCAGCAGTACAAGTCATCAACAGCAACAGCAAGGAATTAGAAAGAAAATCAACTTGGGTAAGAGAGAGGTGAAGAGGGTTAGGACTGTTAGTCCTGAATCTGGATCTGGATCTGGATCTGGACCTGGATCGGTGATGAAGAGCATTGAGGGGGATGAGGTTGATGGGAGTCACGAGAGGGATAGTCCAACTCTGGAAAGCGAGGGGGAATATGGACAAGAAGAATTGCCCGACAATGGGGGAGAAGTCAACTTTCGAAAGGACTTGCAAGTCAATGTTGTATTTCTGGAGCAGCAGTTCGAGAGATATGAGGAGGACATAAACAAAGGGTTGGAGCTGTATAAGAGCGATATGAACAGGAGGGTCGAAAGGTTGGAAAACGACATGAACGAGAGGGTCGAGAAGCTGGAGAGGAAAGTACACAAGAGCTTCGAGAAGTTGGAGAATTGGATGAGTTGGAACGAATGGGTCGGGGAGACGATCACTTATGGGGGAGATGATGCAGATGATGAAGATGAAGAGGAGGAGGACAGTGAGGAGGACGATGAAGATACTGACGAGCACGAAGACGACGATGACGATGACGATAACGATGATAATGACGACAACTACAACGGAAACCTACCTTCGCCGCCAGACGATCACCCCCTGACAAATTCGGCTAACCATTGATCTGGAGATGACCCTGGTGATGGGTTACGTCCCGGATTGACATTGCAGATGACTCTTATCAACAGTAATGAGGTTGAAGGGGGAAGAGACGAGAAGCATGAGCATGATATCAAGACAGAGCTACCTGAGGATAATAGTAATAATGATGTGGTGAATGAAGAGGCCGTCCGTTAAAGGAGACGAAGTCAAGCAGAGTAGCTCTGAAGTCAAGGTAGAGGCCGGAGGGGACCGTTTCCGCAAGAAATTGCCGAGACTGATTCTTCTAATGATGAAGGTATGAAAAGCGATCAGCACGAGGGCAATTCATAGAGTAACGGAGTTCTGTTGGGAAACTGGCAGCAGTTGGTTTATATGGACGGATGCCTCCAAGCCCCCCACATAGATTAGATCCAAGTAAAGGAAGACGTCGCAGAAAACATCAATGACCGTGTACACCACAGCAGACATGAGGAATATGTTTCTTTTTTACGAATGGACTTTCGATATGGTACAGGGAAGAGCACATGTGTTACCTGACAAATAGATTTCCATTTAGCTCTTGGGCGTTATAATCACAAAGTGTCTTGGGATACCATGGAGTGTGCACCTACACTACGTGTGTAGAGGGGCAGTAGTTCACAAACCAGGAATCCGATCTGCAGGCTCAGCAGGCAAGCAAGTGCGGGATGTCAAGGTTGGAATACCCGACGGAATTCGGATCAGAAAGAAAAAGAAAGGAAACATATGGAATGCAGCCAAAAATGTAGAGACCAATGCCATTTAATGTCTTGTGTGACATCGCTCGGTGGCTTGTTAGTCGGCACTTGGCAACAAAAGGTTGGAGGTTACGAGATGACAACATCCTAGAAGACTTTGGAATATGTTTAGTGAACATCAAGGTCTGATGACCACGTGTCGTTCTGTGAGATTCTAATGAATCGAAAAGTGTCCGACGTCTCAATAGCCCATTGTACGAGGTTGTCGTCGGTTCAAAACGCCGAAGTATGTAACAATCGGCGTCTGTGATGTCCCGAACACCGCGTTAAAACGCCCCAGCTAGGGGGGGCGGCGTTACCATTTCTCCACAATCTTTGACGCTATAACGGCCCAAAGCTTATTTCCACCTTCAACATTTGTCAGCTGCTAGCGAAAGGAGGCTCCATAGCCCGTTATGTAAGCTTATACGCTGCGTGGGGGGTACAAGCTGGGAGTACACCATGTACCTCCTATCACCGAGTCGGTGTTTCCAGGGGCAGTTTCGAGTGCTGCAGAAGCTACCTCGGTATGGTTATGCAGAGAGGACAGGTATCGAGATGCATCCAGTACCTCAAACACCGAAACTCATCGGGTATAAAGTCCAAAGACCATCCTCGTTGTGCACTGCTTGATTTGTTTCCGTAGACATCTTCCACTCATCTTCATCTCAAAGCATCAATACAGACACATACCATCACATTCATCACAATGGCGGACTCTTCCTCTCTCAAGCCCATCAAGGTCTACGGCCACACCGGCCCCAACCCGCCCAAGGTGATCATGGTCCTTGCCGAGCTCGGCATTCCCTATGACCTGGACAACATCCAAATCTCCCAGGCCAAGAGCCCCGAGTTCGTCAAGAACGTCAACCCCAACGGCCGCCTGCCCGCCATCCAGGACCCCAACACGGACCTCACCCTCTGGGAGTCCGGTGCGATCCTCGAGTACCTGACCGAGAAGTACGACAAGGAGCTCAAGCTCAGCTTCACCCCCGGCACCAACGACTTCTACCTCGCCCGCCAGTGGCTCTACTTCCAGACCACGGGCCAGGGCCCCTACTACGGCCAGGTCGCGTGGTTCAAGAGATACCACCCGGAGCCGGTGCCCAGCGCCGTTGAGAGATATGTCAAGGAGCTGAACCGCGTGTCGAGCGTGATGGAGGACCACTTGCAGACGCAGAAGGAGAAGTACGGCACCGAGGAGCCGTGGTTTGTGGGCAACAAGTTCAGCTACGTCGACATTGCGTTTGCGCCGTGGCAGCACATTGTCGGCGTGATGCTGACCAAGGAGGAGTATGATGAGGACAAGTACCCATTGATCCACGCCTGGTTGGAGAGGTTGAGGGCGAGAAAGCCCATCAAGGACGCTTTGGATAACATGATTCCTGCTGGTGGCCCTCCTCCTAAGCAGAACGAGTAAGGAAGGGCTTGTACCTACTCGACGAAGTAGCTAGAGAGGATAATGTATTTTTACAAGTGTGTCTGAGCGAAACTTGCTGGATAGTATAATCTAGACTGTTGGGTCAAGGTGGAATGAATCTTTTTAACATCGAGTAACTGTCGGATCTGTGATGCTTGGGTTCGCAGAACTACCTCTAAAATTGGATGACTTTCTTGTTCTGTTATGGTCAGCTGTAGTGGGGTCAAGCTGCATGCATGAGATCTTGTACAACCCAGCTGCGCTCTGGGATCTTGTCGCAGTCTACACGATACTTCAAGTAAGCAAGACTTTATGATACAAAAGCTAAAGTATTCGACTAAGTGACTTGAAACCACAATATGAATAGCTGATGAAAAGAGAGGTGGTGATGTTGCAACTTTGGTGTTGATGACAACATTCTACACCAACACCCCACCAAGACAGGTACCTACCTAGCTGAGCTAGCCTACTGTAAGTTGCCTGCCGGGACCCTCTTGTAGCGGTACATCGGAAGCTTGGGCCTTGGCACTGCCCCTCCAAAGTCCACGCCAAGCCCACTGTTTGGATTCTGGAGCTCCCTGACAACGGGCAAACGCCCCAAAGTAAACAAATCCCACCAGCCATTCCCGGTCCATCTTCCTGTCATCACCAACTCCAGATTTCAATTGCCAATCAACCCGTCAATCTTCGACACAGTCACGGCCGCCCTAACTGTCCGAACCAATTATTCCTCATCCTCCATCCACATACCAACTAGATAGACCAAGCAAGCGTCGCAATGTCTTCCAAGGCCCCCGAAAAGGAAAAAGACAAGGACAAGTCCAAGGTGCACCGGCTGTCGCTCAAGGGAAGCGCAAAGCTTGTTGCCGAGTTTGTAAGTTCTGCGCAGCTCCCTGAATCGTCTGTCGATGCGATTGCATAACTAACAATAGCCCAATCATGACAGTTTCAATACTCCATTCATACCATTCTGTATGCCAATCATGCCGTTCCCGTTCGACCTCCAAGCGCTGTCGACTAACCCGTCGCATCCAGTTTCCAACGAGGCGTCTACCCGGCCGAAGACTTCACCACCGTCAAGAAGTATGGCCTGAACATGCTCGTCTCCGCCGACGACCAAGTCCGCGCATACATCAAGAGGATCATGTCCCAGCTCCACAAGTGGATGGTGGGCAGCAAGATCTCCAAGCTGGTCATTGTCATTACCGACAAGGACACGGGCGAGCACGTTGAGAGGTGGCAGTTTGACGTCAGTAATTTCCTCGTCCCCCTCTTATAAACCGACTCCAAGCTAATCCGTGGTCTATAGGTCCAAATATTCTCCAAAGCCGCCCAATCCAAGACCAAATCCCAACCCGCTTCCGCTACCACCGACGACAACCAAAATCAATCTCCTAACGAAAACGCAGCCGCCTCCACCGCCGCCTCAACTCCCACACCTCCACTCGACAAGACCGAAGCCGAGATCCAAGCCGAGATCGCCGCCATCTTCCGCCAGATCACCGCCTCCGTCACCTTCCTGCCCCAGCTCAGTGGCGACTGCACCTTCAACGTGCTGGTCTACGCCGACGCCGACAGCGACGTGCCAGTCGAGTGGGGCGACAGCGACGCCAAGGAGATTGTCAACGGCGAGCGCGTACAGCTAAGGGGGTTTAGCACGACAAACCATCGGGTCGACACGTTGGTTAGTTATCGCCTGGCGGATTAAAACGAGTTTGACTAGCTGAGTAGGGACCGTAACGAATAATGTGTATTTTGGCGTTTTGAACTTGGGGTGGGATATGGATGGATGGGTAGGTATTTGCACATATGGCTTTTACATATGGATTGGCATTTTGCTGGCATGGGAGTTTTTGCGGAAAGGCGTTGGAGGGAAGCCGGGTACGATATCAGGGATTAATTTACTGCTGTTCACTTCATTTTTTACAACCCCCTCTGGTGTCTATCGAGGGTTCTTGAATGTCTTGAGATGTTGTACACCACGTCATCATACTCTAGGTACATACGATCAAGCTATCATAATGGTAAGATCAGCGTTAGTCTATTCCACATTATCTCTACCATTACTCATTATAAAAGTAATTACCTATATATTCTTAGTGAGGTCCGCTGGTCCTGAAACTCGTTTTTCGACACCAAACTAGTCTTGTTTTCTAGAGCTGGGCAACAGCAGCAAGGACGAGAGGGTTTGCATTTCTGTTTCGCAATGGGATGGGATGGGCTTGGGATGAGCGGTAAAAACACTGATACCTGGATCTGGACCTGATCTATAGGGAAAGGGTTCGAGCAGTGCGGAGGGCATCTCGAAATGAGTGCCTTGGTGCTTAACGTAGAGGTATCTTGGAGCTCAAGCATACTCTCTTTCAACCCTAACCCCCTGTATCGCGAGGTAATTACGACTCGGGGCTGACATCAAACCATGAAATTACCAAGACCCACTTTGAATCTTCAATACACTACCAGCACGCAACGCCCAGAGGAACCCAGACCGATTAGAATTCCCAAACTCAATGCACATAAGCAAGCATGGCGGTATCTCATATTCTTGGAAAACCAGGAGAAAGAAACAATGCTTCTTGCATCATGTCCTGCTGTTCCTGAATCTCTCACAAGGGACCCCGATGGAAAAAGTGGACCCGCGGGGATCAGACAGGGCCGGGGTCAGTGACAGGGCTTATCGATAAGGAAATTTTCCCAGCCGGCGCAGGTCTGGCGATAACAGAGCGGCACCCTTTTGGCCTCCTTCGCGACCCTTCCCTTCCCTTGAACCCTTCTCTCTTTAGCGAGTGTTGTGTTTCCGACAGTCGCCCATCCATCACCTTTCGCCAATCGCTTTCTGTGCGAGTGCGATCTCAATTCTACCACCATGTCTTCCACCAAGAAGCACTCCCGGAGCGAGGGCGAGGAGAAGGATGCCCGTCTCGCCAAGAAGGTCAAGACCGACGAGACCCCCGTCGACGGCGAGGTGAAGAAGGAGAGGAAGAAGGACAAGAAGGAAAAGAAAGACAAGAAGGAGAAGAAGGATAAGAAGTCCAAGAAGGAAAAGAAGGACCAGGACGAATCACCAGCCACCGAGTCCACCGAGGATGTCTCCATGCCCGATGCCGCCGCCGAGCCCGTAGCCGACAAGAAGGAAAAGAAGGAAAAGAAGGACAAGAAGGAGAAAAAGGATAAGAAGGAGAAGAAGGCCAAGAAGTCTGACGAGTCCACGACCGAGGAGTCAACCAGCGCTTCCAAGGCCACCACCAACGGCACCACCACTCCCGCCGCCTCTACCAACGGCGCCTACACCTACAAGCAGGCCGATGCCCTCAGCGCTCTCCCCGAGTCCGAGATCGAGACCTTCCTTAAGGAGAAGGAGATTGTCATCAAGGATCCTTCCTCCAGCAACCTCCGCCCCATCATGAACTTCTCCCAGCTCCCTCAGTCCAACCTCATCTCCAAGAACCCCTTCGCAGCCTACACGAACCCGACCCCCATCCAGTCCGCTTCCTGGCCCTTCTCGCTCTCCGGCCGCGATGTCATTGGTATCGCCGAGACCGGTTCCGGCAAGACCATGGCCTTCTCCCTGCCCTGCGTCGAGTCGCTGGCCTCGCGCCCCAAGCCCAAGTTCAACAGCCGCGACCGCACCGCCCACCCCCGCGCCGTCATCGTCTCGCCCACCCGCGAACTCGCCATGCAGACCCACGCCGCCCTTTCCGGCCTCGCCTCCCTGGTCGGTCTGTCGGCCGTGTGCATCTTTGGTGGCTCCGACAAGAACGAGCAGCGCAACCTCCTCTACAAGAACAACGGTGTCGACATCATCACCGCCACCCCCGGCCGTCTCAAGGATTTCTTGTCCGAGGGCTCCATCTCGCTGGCCAACGTCAGCTTCGCCGTGCTCGACGAGGCCGACCGCATGCTCGACCGCGGTTTCTCCGAGGACATCAAGCTCATCCTGAGCGGCTGCCCGCCCAAGGAGCAGCGCCAGACGCTCATGTTCACGGCCACTTGGCCCCTGGACATCCAGAAGCTCGCCGAGAGCTACATGATCAACCCCGCCCAGGTCACCATCGGCCACAGGACACGTGCCGGTGGCGATGGTGAGGGTAACGGAAACATCGAGCTGCAGGCCAACAGCCGTATCGAGCAGAAGGTTGAGGTTGTCGACCCCCGCGGCAAGGAGTTCAGGTTGTACGAGCTCCTTAAGGAGGCTCAGAAGGGCAGCCAGAAGGACGACAGGATATTGGTTTTCTGCCTGTACAAGAAGGAGGCCGTTCGCGTTGAGCAGTTCCTTTCTCGCAAGGGCATCAAGGTGGCTAGCATTCACGGTGACTTGAGGCAGGATCAGCGCACGCGCAGTTTGGAGGCGTTCAAGTCTGGTACTACCACCGTCTTGGTCGCTACTGATGTTGCTGCCCGTGGTCTGGATATCCCCGAGGTCAAGCTCGTCATCAACGTTACTGTGAGTTCAACCGCACACATCTTACTTATCGTCAATGGCCAAGTGCTAACAGATTCCCAGTTCCCCTTGACCATCGAGGACTACGTCCACCGTATCGGTCGTACTGGCCGTGCCGGTAAGCTGGGCAAGGCCATTACTCTCTTTACCGAGCACGACAAGGCCCACTCCGGATCGTGAGTTTCTATTCTTTCTTTCTGCCTCTAATATTTCCCCATGCTAACCACAAGTTTTCTTTTCCAGCCTCGTCAACATTCTCAGAGCCGCAAAGCAGCCCGTGCCCGAGGAGCTCCTCAAGTTCGGCACCACCGTTAAGAAGAAGGCCCACGACGCTTATGGCTCTTTCTACAAGGACATTGACCCGAACAAGAAGGCGACCAAGATCACGTTCGATTAAAGGAGAGAGGATGAAGATGATGTAGATACCACCACCATGCCACATGTTGTGTAAACATTGGAGCCATTTCAGTTATTCTTTCGGGACAAAAATTTCATTGGGCGTCTTTTTTTTTCGATCTCTGTCCGGTCTATCTCATGATCTAGTGTTTTCTCAGGACTTTTGTTGTTGTTGTTGTCTCTTACCCTGAAGGGCGCGATACCCGCTCAACAAGAAGTCTCTTTCGGCGATGGCCCTGTCGTTTGTCGTCGTGTTAGCTTTCTATATATATCCAAAATAGATGAATGACAAATGATCGAATCGAACTAACGGATGTGAACTTTCACGAAACTAAAAGGAAACGGAAAAGAAAAGGGAATACTCACACAGCAACAACAAAAGGCACCGCCACCCCTGCAATCTTGAACAACTCCCAAACCGCCTCTTTGGCACCCATCACCACCTCCTCTTGACTGGCTCCCACAACCCGTCCAACAACACTCCTAGCCACAACCGCAGCCGCCACCGCTCCCGGCTTAGGCAAGACGTCCAACACGCCGAACCTGACTTTTTCTTTTTCTTTTTCTTTCTCATCCTCTTCCCCGTCCTTCTTCCCCCCTTTCTCTCCCACCTTCCCATCCCCAGTCCCACTTCTTTCAGCAAACCACCGCCCAACAAACCCCCAACACCACACAATCCGACACGCCATATTCACCGCATTCGCCACCACCAGGCCCCTCGCGCCCATCCCCCACACCTTGAGCGTCAAGTACCCCGTGCCCGCAAAGACAAGACTGAAGAACGTCATGAACAGCGATTGTCGATGGACTTGTGCTTCGGACGCCACGGACGAGACAAACGCTTCGAGGATTCCGTTGAGCGCGAGCAGGGGGATGTAGTACATGTAGAGGGAGAGGGTGGCGGGGGCGCTGTCGACTGGGACTGTGGTGGTGGAACCGGAAGAGGAAGAGGAAGAGGAGGGACCGGAAGTCCAGCGGCGGCCGGCGATGAGGGTCAAAAGGGGGGAAGAGGCGGGGGGGCCAAAGACGAGCAGGGGGAGGGAGAGGAGAAGGTAGGATTTTAGGAGGGTGGTGAGTGAGGAAGAGGCTTGGTGGAGGGCTGTTGATGAGGGTTTGGAGGAGGGTTTGGAGGAGGGAGAGGAGGGTTTTGAGGAGGGAGAGGTGGAAGAATCAGCCAGTAACCGACTAAAGTAACTCCTACTGCTTTCTTCCACGGGCTGGAATACCAATCTGGCTAACAACCCACCATAATTATTCGCCAAAGCGTAAACCCCCTGTGCCGTGGGCGTAGACAAGATGCTAACGAGAAAAGTGTCGCCTTGAGTGAGGATGTGCTTGACGACGCTTTGGGCCATCATGCTGGAGGCTAGGTCGAGAGTAGGGCGGTAGAAGTATCCTAGGACGAACAAGTCCTGTTTCTTTCCTCCCTCCGCCTCTCCGTTCCCCTTGCCATCCTCCCGCTGCTGCTGCTGCTGCTGCTGCTGCTGCTGCTGCTGCTGCTTCTTCTCACCTCCAGACAATAACAACAACCGCCTCGGCCACAGCGAGAACCCTTCCCTGCCCGAAAGTTTCCACCCCTTCCACAAATAAACCGCCAACAACCCCACCGCGTAGACGCACTGCCCAACGGCAAACGGCAACGTCCCCATCTCCCGTCCCGTTCGCGCCCCCCAGACCGCTATCCCCAAGGTGACGGCGCACCGCAAAAAGGTAGCGACGCTTTCGGCTGCGGCGCGCACGCCGAACTGGAAGCGGATCTGCATCACGGCGAAGCAGGGCTCCGATAGCAACTCTAAAATGGCGGCCAGACCGTACAGATACAGACTGGGTACCAGATAAGGAGTGGATTGGAGGGTGGAAAGAGAGAGAGAGGAGAGGTAGAGACGGCCGAAGAGGAAGGCAAGGGGTAGGGAGAGGAGGAGGGAGAGGTGGGAGAGGTTGATTACTGCTTGTGTGGCAGCTGCTGTATCTTTTTCGGCTCCATCTTTCCCATCTTTGGCGGTTTCGGAAGGGGTAGAGGTAGAAGAGGATAGAAGAGAGGCGGATAGAGTGGTGGTGTCTTGGCGCTGGATGGCTACCCTGAGGGATTCGCGAGCGAAGAAGATGACGGAGAGGTAGTATACTTCTAGCTGGGTGGAGACGCCTAGCAAAGAGGCGGTTAGGAAGCGTAGTAGGATTTGGTTGGCGATGAAGGTCAGGGCGCGGGAAAGGATTTGCAGGAGGATGAGGAGGGAGGCGCCGCGAAGGGCACGCGTGGTGGTGGTGGTTGTTGTTGTCGGTGGTGGTGGTGGTGACGTTTGTCCGGGTGGTTCTTTGAGGTCGGCCATGTTGCCGATCGGGTGTTGTAGAAATTGTTTATGAGTGAGAGGTTGAAGAGCCTCAAGTCCGGGGCATCACGAAGCTGAAACTGCAAGAGATCCCATGGACAACAAAATCCCCAAATCTGGCTTCAGTTTGAGGAAATGACGATTTGACAGCTTCCACTTGTGGTTGTCCAAGAGACTCCACCGACCCGTCCCGCCCGCCACGTGGCAGCCCTGCATCGCTGTGGAGTGTTCGCTGAACCCACTGTAATCGGAGAGATTAGAGGCAATTTCCAGGGGTTGGTGGTCCCCTATTTCTGCCTGTTCATCACCCTTTTCCCCGTCCGCCCGTTCCATGTCATGGAAATAGGAGATAATCATTTTGAGAGAGACCTGAGCCTCACTGGTGCATCGGGCAATGGCCGTAAGGGATGGCTCTTCTCTAACGGCTGTCAGGCATGTCCAGCAGTGCGACTTCAAGACTTGGGATCTGGTCAGGTTTCGAGGGGGTGGTCGGAACTACCTTATCGGGCCTCGGGGCAAGAGCCCAGCTGCTGGCGGGATCACAGGAGACCGGCTCCATCACATGGAAGCCAAGGCAAAAAGGGATCCAAGTCTACCTACCCTCCCGCTGGGTATAAGCCCAATCCATTAACTGAGGCAGCCTCTATATTCAACACACAGTACATGGAAGCAGCCCGGGGTTGAGGCGAACAATGGAAATGGAATCCCCGAATCAAATCCCGATCTCCCTACATCGAGATCGAGCCAACGAATTTCCAAATTCTACTCGTCTCTGTAGAGGTGACCGTGGTTGAGTCACTTGGCTATCTCATTGTAGGGCATAGTTGTACAACAACCATACTCACATCCCGTGGATATCCATCTCCCTCAACACATTCGATACATACCGAGACTATGACTCGGCTCAACGGCCCAAACAAACTGAAGTAGCATTCGAAATCGCGATGATGCTTTTCCGATGCCCAACCCTGGACATTCCTTGTCACCATGATTCCAGATGAAAGCCACGCCATACATCAAACTGACCTCAGCCTAGGCAGCCTGTGGCACAGCCCTGCTTGCTTGCCTGGTCTAGCCGGGCCGCAAAGGATGGGTTGGGTATCATTTCTGGTTCACATCTCGGGTCACCTTCTCTTTCAACGTATCTGTCAATGATTTACCTGGTTACCCGATCAACCGATTCAAGCCAGGCCATGAATCACATCTTCATTCAGTCTTACCGCGGCACTGCTTCTAAAGTCAGGTACCAGAAAACGAGGCTTGGCTAGGTAGGTAGTCTTAGAAGAAGCCTAGGCCGACAGACATACACTACATATTTCCACATTTCCACATGGACATACACTACTACTATATCGATGTCTTACTATCCCGGTACATCTTTAGGCTGCAATCTCCACCAATCACCTGGTTCAAGGCCTCTGGTTTTTTAGCGTGGCAGATATCGCCTTCACAGCGATTCAAAACCCAGTATTCTGGTTTGCCAGCAGTTTGTTACAAGCCGAAGCCGAAGCCCGACAATGGCCATCGTGAAACAGAATGAAAATCATATGAACAGGATTTAACAAATGTTCTCGAAGCGGCCTTGTCTCTCTCTTGGGGGTGGGAGAGCAGTGGCTCAGTGGGCAGTTTGCAGCGAACGGCTCATCCGAGCTGGATGGATGTTTCTGAACTCACAACCCCATACCGCCGATCACCCCCAGTCTTTTGAGTCCGCCTTGTGATCATGACTGGTAAGTAGGGTAAGTATGAGCTCAGGTGAGTATGAGGTGCCAGCGCATAACGAACATTCATTCGGCACAACCCCTTCCTGCGAAGAAAAAGAATCCCGTTCAGATCCAAATGTCCACATGTCCCAGGGTCTCTTTGTTCCATCCACGAACCCGATCTCGTAGTGCAGAATAGTGTGGTGAGCCCCGCGAGTCCCGTACAAGCCCCCAATTTGCCACACAGCACAGCTTCGGGTACTCTCGCCCTATCAAACAATTGGTTGTGTTAGTTCTGAATTCGGAATGTCTGTAACAAAGCCATGGGAGTCAGTTGCGTGCTGAGCGAGGTGTGTCCGTCAAATCAATGGGAGTTTCACCGCTCCGCCTACCGCCTAGAAATACCGCCTAGCGTAGAAAGTATGTACCGCCGTACCAACCTACCTATCAAATCAGCTGCTGAGGAGGTGCTTTGGTGCCCGTACCGGGGATGGATGGGCGTTGGCGGCCTGGGGCCTAATGGGTCTTCTCTGTCTGGGCACAAATCACAATTATGGGTGTGGTCTCAGTTCGGTGGTGTAGTGTAGGGGTACCACAACCAACCGCCGCCGCCTGGAGTGAGGGCGTCATGGATGGATCGCCACTTTTGGGCATGCCTTTTTTTTTCCCCCCATTGTTACCTACTGTACGCGCAAAATGAAACTCCGGCTGGTATGTATAAGAGATGGGGCGGTCGCAGAAAGGATTTTGCTTTTTGCGCTTGAACGTTCCGTGACCTTTTGTTGAAAGAGTCGAGCATTATCATCATCTCCACACATCAGTTTTTAAAACAACACACATACTCAACTATAACAAAACAAGACAAAACATTATTACATAAAAAAACATGCTATACCGCGATCTCACCAACATCTACATCAACATGCAACATCAAGAAGATCAGAACCAGGAGGGCAGCCAAAGTCAAAGTCAAAGCCAAGGCCAAAGCCAACCCACCTACAGCCAAGCAAGCGACGACGCCAATTTCAGTCTTAGCAACAGTCGCCGCTACGCCCATCCCCCCCGCCACAGGATGCCCTATCCTCCCTCCTACCATCGTCTCCTCACCCCGCCTAACGAGGAGTACGCGACCACCTCTCAGTCGAGCATGATGACCGAATCCCAGCGATCCATGGGCTCGGCGGCATCGTCGTCGTCCAGACGCAGCATCATGTCTTCGATCCCTACTCTGAGGAGACAGGATGCTACTGTTGGTCAGGGCTGAGGATGAGGATGGACCAAGTGATGGCGAGGACAGACGGATATGCGACTGCTGTTAGTCGACTAGGGCAGCTGCCTACCTATCACTACGAATTCTACCAAGCCTCATTGGAGGCCCGTGGTGTCTGCGGTGGTCAAAAGCGGGGAACCTACCTCTACCTGTAAAGAGACGGAACAGGAATTCATTTTAGCCCACGACACAAATAACGGAAATGAGCTGGAAGGAGACCAGTTGGGTTACCATACCATTCATACCGCGCCCTGTCCGTTCTGTAAAGGGAAAAGAAGAAGAAAAAGAGGAGGAATAAATTCGGAATCATGTGTCAGCACCCCCCTCCATCCGTCGCACCAATCCCATGAGTATATTACTGCGATTTGCGAAGAACCGAGTGCGACACACACCGACCAGACACCGACGAGACACACAGCTGTCACGCTGACGGGATGCGTGGCCCGTCTGTCTCTCTCTGCCTTCCGAGGTAGCACGGCTTACACGGGTAAGCTGCGGCGGGCGGGGTGGGAGCTGCGCCTTTGATGGAATAGTACCCGGACCAAACTTTGAGAAGGGCAGATTCCAGTCATCGCGCCGGGAGATGAAGGGTATGAAGGACGGGAGAAGATTGAGAGAAGGGTCTAAATGGGATGGATAGACGAAGGGGACGGAGGATTGGTTCAATGGTGAATTACCTCTAGGAATGATGGATCATGATGAATCAAAATGCCCTGGCCCGGAACGGATGGAAGTAGTGGTGAATAGTGGGGGTGGGGTGGATTATAGGGCTGTTGGTGCCTGTCAGCCAGTGTTGCATCAGCAACGCCGATGCGACTGTTCGCGACGCTAAGAAAACCACCGGTGGTGCATGTGTAAGATGGGCGGGTGGCAAGGACGGTGGAGGATGAAGGAAAATGGGGGAAATGGAGCTTGCAACAGCGCTCCGGTTTTTGGGAAAGACTCGAATAAATGGTATATATGAAAAGGTTCGAAATGTGAGGATTGTATATTCGTTGGTATTGTGATGTTCAACTACTAGTAGCTTCAACCTCTTGATTGAATCCTCCATGTTCTCCGTCGGCGGTCTCAAATGCAATTGGACTTTGTACCTGCAGACGCTCCAACATTTTCTGCTGAGCATATAAGGTAAGCAGGACCTCGTGTTGGTTGTCACACTGCAGTAGGCAACCGTGACATACATACCTCTACATGACTCGGTTAAAAGGCTCCGGATCCTTTCTGTATCGTGAAAGGAACCGGCTTCACATGTGGTGTTGTTCTGTCTTGGACAATACCGATACCGGGGACAAGGTATAGTACGTAGTGGACGATCGATCTGCTTGCAATGCAGAGAAAATCTGTTTCAACTGTCTGCACCTGCACCTACTCGTGGCAAGACTGAATTCACCTCAAGGAAACGAAACAACAAAAATGGGTGTCGAGTCGGGGCAGCGGCGACGCGATCAAACAAACAGATGGACTTCCGGAGTGAAATGGCGCCCCCCTGAGTTCGTCATCGGGATCGCCCTCAGCACGCTTTCCCCTTTCCAGGCAGATCTGTCTGTGCTCCCCGCGTCTTGGTTGCTGCTGCTGCGTCGATTGACTGGATGGTCGGGATCCACAGAGGCCCTGAACCCACAGAGTGATCTCATCCACTTGCGGATTTCCAATGCCAAGCTGCCAATATCTTTCATTTCAGGGTTTTTCCGCTTTGGATGCTCACCACAACACAGCCACATTTTCCATGTTGCCGTATCCCGTATCAATGTGCTGTGTTGTGTTGTGCTGTGATGTGTTGTGTTGTGTGTACGTGACCGATAGTGCGACGCTTTCGGGGCATGTCCAAGCATTCCAGTCCGAGTATGTACTGTAGCCTCGTTCGTATAGCAAGTGAACTGTGCAATGACCGTGATGAAATAGAGAAAAAAAATGACCACAGGCCGGGTGCCAAGTGGAGTGAGAAACTGGCTCAAAGAAATATTGGCACTTGGCAGCATTTCTCAGCTGCCATTCACATTTGAAGATTCTCACGCATCCGGCCAGCCCGCCAACCTCTCTCCCAAGAATGGATTCCTCTGGGCTTCTTGGCGTGAAATTGGCCTGTCCTTTCCCCACTGTACCGCTAAGGAGGACCGCACCGGGTCGCACTGCTGCCCGGGATACCGACTGGAGTGCAGCATCCAGCTTCCCAGTTCTCTCTCCACCGCACATCCACTGCCAATTCAGACCTGTACATTTGCCCATCGGCCATCCTGTGCCCACTCCAACGCCGGTGATCCATCCACTGCTGCTCACTGCGCTGCCCACTGCGCTGCCTTGCAGGTGTCCATCCAGTCCCTCTGTCCCACCCCGTCGTTTCCATTTCATCAACTTCGGGAATCCACATCGCATCCATCCATCGTGAGCACCTTCGCTTCGTTCCACCATCTCAACGCGTGTCTTGCTCCCTTTGCCGGAAACACCACACACTATCGGAAAACCACACCATCGACAAGTGTCTCGTCGTCGAAAGGGGTCAACAGCACCAAACACCGTGCCTTTTCCAAACCTACGATTTGTTGGCAGATTTCACTCGCTACTATCAACAAAACTTGGTTTCCTGCCTTTCCGCCAACTCGTCCGAGTTTCTCGTATCTCGTCACTCGCTCGCCTCCTCCTGTCGCTCCTCATAACCACCAACACCCACTCACTCTCCGAGAGTCCTCCCACCACTACGCAAATCTCGACGACAAATCCCATTTCGGACGTCGCTCTCAATTGCCAGACACGAATTCGATACCGATACGTTACGATTTCCACATCCGCTTGATACGATACCGCTGTCGTTTGTGCATCCTTGATTGCCTAGGCGTTGCGAATCTCCCGAATACCGATTACAACAGTTGGGTGGTTCAGTACGATAATGTTGGATTTGTGAAGGAAAAAAAAAAAACGAAACAAGGAAAACGACTATTCGGGCATTGATCGACCATCAACCCTTTTTTTGAGCTGGGAAAGTGGGAAACTTTGGACGGATTAGAGTAGGACGAAAATCACAAACCGCCGACGACATGAAGCTTTGGTCAGCACGACCGCTTGCGGTCCTCGCATCGCTCGCGACGTTGGTCGCCCCCTCTTTAGCTCGCGATAGGGAACTACATTCAAACTCGCTCGCCGCCTGCCAGGAAAACTCGGGCTTCACGGCCAGTCTCTTCGACGTCATCTTCTTCCCCGACAATGGAACAGTCAACATCAACATGCTTGCCACCTCGTCCATTCAGGGCTACGTGGTTTTCGACATCCGTATCTTGGCTTACGGCTACCAAATCATGCACGAGGTTCTTGACCCGTGCAATATCGGCGTTGGCCTGGGCGGTTTGTGTCCCATGAATGCCGGCAAAATGGGCAATCCTTTCAGACTGGAGCTTGGCCCGGAGGTCAAGGATAGAATTCCAGGAATTGCCTACACATTCCCCGACTTGGATGCCACAGTTAAGGTCTATGTCAACATGACGGACGGAGAATTGGCTGGAGAAACCGTTGCCTGCATTGAGGCCAATGTCTCCAACGGCATGACTGGTAGGTTTAGGGGTTGCCCCCATTATATGCAGGAAAAGTGCTGACTCGGCCTTGTCTTCTAGTCGATCTTGTTGGTGTCAAATGGGCCACCTGGGCTGTTGTCTTCTTGGGCATCTTGTCCTCTGCCCTGCTTTCTGGTCTCGGATACGCTAACGCTGCCTCCCATGTGGCTTCCAACACGCTGTCGCTCTATGGCTACTTCCAGGCCCAGGCCATGATCGGTCTCTGTGGTGTCCATCTTCCTCCTGCTGTGCGAGCTTGGACCCAGGATTTCGTATGGAGTATGGGTATTATCAGAGTCCAGTTCATCCAGGATATCCTCACATGGTATCAGCGGGCTACTGGTGGTACCGCGTCCACCGTGCTCAACTCGCTCGAGACCGTGTCCGTCCAGGTCGAGAAGGTGAAGCGTGCGCTACCGGCCGAATACGTCGATCCCGCTATCAACCTCTTCAAGCGGGCGACCGCCATGTTGCCTCGTGCCGCAGCTCATGTTGGCAGCAGAATTGCCAAGCGAGCCAACGTCCAGACTTCTTTCGGCAGTTACATTGTCTATGGTATCCAGCGAGTTGCGTTTCGCGGCAAGATCGAGTCAACCAACTTGTTCATGACCAGTTTGACTTTCTTCTACATTTTTGTGGTATTTACTGCCATCCTGGTCATTTTGTTCAAGATTGGACTAGAGCTCTTTGCCAAGTTGGGTTGGGTTAAAGGCGACGCCTTCTCCGAGTTCCGCGCGGGTTGGATTACTGTTCTCAAGGGTGAGTTACTTTGATTATTCAGGTTGATTTCCGTCTAGTACTGACAATTCCGTTAGGTATCCTTTACAGAGTTGGACTTGTGGGGTTCCCTCAGGTTACGGTTATGTGCATGTGGGAGTTTACCCAAAATGACTCTCCTGCGGAAATGGCCCTCGCCGTCTTCTTCTTTTTTGGTCTCTTGGCTACCCTTCTTTGGGCGGCCTGGAGGGTCATTCGGATTGCCCGCCGCTCCATCTCCCTTCACAGGAATCCCGCCTACATCCTGTTCTCGGACCCTCAGGCCTTGAACAAGTGGGGTTTCCTGTATGTGCCGTTCCGCGCTTCAGGTTACTACTTCATTGTGCCTATCCTCTTCTACATTGTCATCAAGGGCATGTTCATTGCCTTTGCTCAGGCCAATGGCACCCTTCAGGCTATCGCGCTTCTGATCATTGAAGCTGCGGCGCTCATTACCGCTTCCGTCATGCGCCCTTGGATGGACAAGAGCACCAACACGTTCAATATTGCCATTTGCGCCATGAACTTCCTCAACGCCATCCTCCTTTTCCTCTTGACGGACGTTTTCGACTTCCCGCCCTTGGTTATCGGTGTGGTGGGCGTGGTTCTCTGGATTGCCAACGCCATCGTTTGCTTGATCCTCCTTCTCATGCTGATCATTACCACCACGATGACGCTGCTCCACAACAACCCGGACACCCGCTACCAGTCCATGAACGACGACCGCACCTCCTTCATGAAGTCGAATCCGCAGCTGCACACTCAGTCGGAACTCGAGGCTCTGGGTGTCACGGCGCGTGGTGAGAGCAAGCTTTACACCAAGTCTCCCTTGAGCTTTGAGGATGACGATTCGGCCCTTTCGAGCCCAAGCAACCCGCTGAACCGTCCAGAGACGGCCGATTCCAACGCTGGTAACCCTCATTTCCACTCCAACAGGCATTCTGGGCGTTGGAGTAACGACCCGTCCCTCATGAGGGATGAGCCGTTTGTGCGACATAGGCCGAGCGGAAGCATTCAGACACCGAGTCCAATGACGGATTCGGCCTCGAGTCTGCCAGGAGGGCAAGCATCGACTCACTCGATGGTTTCAGAAAAGAAACCACACAACACAGCGAGGTACGTTTGATGGGGAAATGGGTTATGTGCTATGTTCAGTTAGCTAACTTACGACAGTCCTTGGCAACGCGGTGCCGGATATGAACCAACCAACAACTAGAAGGACAAAACACTTGCGACGGAAGGAAACACCCCCGGAATCTATACCCAATTATCTTGGCTACCTTAACCATACCTATTTCCCCACCAACTCTTTTTTCTTGTACATTCTTTTATAATGACGGTATCGTAATGTCTAGCCATGCTATGAGCTAATTGTTGCGTTACGGTCTCGAGCACACACACACGCACACGCGCGCGCATCTTATCCTTCTTGAATTATCATCTATAACACACACTATCGTCGGGTTTATGGTGGTAAAAAGAGGGATTGCTTTGCTTTGCTATATCGATACCATGGGCATGCTCTGGGATACTACGTAACTAGATGCCGACATGGGATCTTTTATTTTTGGCGGTGGCGGCGGGAAATGGATGGGTGGAGATGATGTCCATTCATTCACCTTTGGTTGGGGTCATTGGAGGTAGAGCGAAACCCTCATTCGTAGGTTTTTCTTACACAGAACAGATATAAGAATAGACAGAGGTACGGATTGAACAGCGTCACAGTATTCCCAGTTCAGAGGTTTGTAAGTTGAGGCTCGTGAAATTGAGGTGGTTCTATGTGGTCGAGGTGGTGCAAAGAACTCGCAACTAAACATACCTCTATGCAGGCACACGCACACACAGGGGCAAATTCTCTTATCCATTCGCTTCGTTCACCCGCTCACCTGCTGTGGTGTATGAATGTCCGGTGGCTGTGATTCTGGTGTAGAGGTACCTATGGTATATCCCAAGATCGAATATGATTCGCTGTGGTTATAAACGAACCAAAAACAAGGATGAAACAAGGAAGACCTACATCAGCTGAAGAGAAGGCCGAGATACCCCACTTTGGCGCTGTCGCAAGAAACCCGAAGGGACCTGGAGCTTTCTTTCAGGTACACTACAGGGGCGGGCATTGGGGCAGTGCTAGGTAGGTCCCCTTCCTTCTCTGCTGCCCACTGGTGAATGGTTCGTTATCCGTGAAAAGGGTCCAACGAGGTCCATTTCGTTCCTTGGCCAGGGCAGCAGCCCGGGCAGCAGCAAGTGACGAATGTGACGATCCCCCGGACTGATGACGATAAACCTGTAGAGGTAGGTCCAGACCGCTCCGCTTGCTGGGCTGCTGTTTGCCCTTGTCCTTGCCCTTGCCATCTGTTGTCTTGCGACAAGACGAAAGCGCGCGTCTACGCCACTTCTTGTTGTAGTGTAGCACGCGGGTACCTGTTTTGGATACCTGACTGAGGTGACTGGATGGAGTAGCGTAGTCCCCGGGGAAGTGAACTGGTCGCTGCCCTGGATGGGAGTCCTCAGACAGCGAGCTTGCTGGCTTCCACTTAAACTTTATTTCAACTGCCGATACCGTCGTCACCTTTTTTTTTCGCTGTCCTTGATCTTACCTACAACCTAGGTACCTACCTATCCGCCTACATCCCGACCTTCCCTACGACCTCAAACCAACCTGCTACCAGCCACCTTGATAAACGAGACGAAACTACCAGATTGCTGAATCGTCACCACCTACCTACCACCTACGAAACCTTTCTCTGGAAGCTCTCACATCAAACCGAATTTATTGATTTCTACAAACCTGAACCTGCGATCTGCCATATAGTACACTATTCACTGGCGTCGCGTCGAACGACAGAGTCTGAATCGAGATCATCGCGAGAGAGTGTGAGAGAGAAACGAAGAGAAAGAGAAAGGATAAAAAGGGAAGGAGAAAGAAAGAAGAACAATATGGTCGCTACCACCACCAGCTCGTCGATGGAGGCCGCCTCTCGGGTGAACCTCCCAACAGCGCCCGCTGCCGCTGTTATTGCTGAACAACCCGTGAGTTTATCTCCTTCTTCCCATCTTCCTGTTTAGGAACACCATCAATCAGTATTACCATCACCATCCCCTCCACTATATCGACCAGCAACCCCCCCTCACCACACCCTTCCTATCGGCGCGCAATACCGTCGCACATTCCCGTCACGCACTTTCATCGCAGGCAGGCAGGCAGGCATGCAAATTGAACCATGAACACATGCTAACAGATACAACCTTAGAAACCAAACACCATGCTCCCCCTCCCTACCACTACCACCACCACCAATACCAACGACCTCAACCAGCTCGACGTACAAGAAGAGCAGGAAGCGGGAGTGGGACTCAGAGGCGGCTGGATGACCATCGGCAAACACTTTAATTGCTGTGGACTCAACTGCGGGTTCAGCAAGACTTTTTAGAGAGACCTTTGTTGTTCTTGTCGTTCTTGTTGTTGCTGCTGCCGCTGCTGCTGTGATGATGAAGGGTGTGAAAGGGGAGATTACTGGAAGGGAGAGTGGAAGTGGGATGCGAGGATGTGTGCGATGCCGATGGCGGGTGGGGTGTTTACTACTGCTGGGGGTAGGGATGGGGGTGGGTTGATTTGAGACGACGACGACGACGACGACGACGACGACAACGGTACGATCATGGAGGGCTATGATGGTACGAGTCCGTATGGGGATGCAAGAAGGAAAAGGTGAAAATGGGGGGGAAAGGGGAAAAGGCGAAGGAAAGGCGAAGGAAAGGCGAAGCAAGGGTGAAAGGGACAAGGAAGGGTGAAGGCGAACTGAAGCGGAACAAACACATGCCCGCGCCGCGCGTTGGGGCTTAATGCAGTGACATGACATGGACGAACAAACCGAATGCGACGATGAATAGGAGGACCGGATTGCGACAACGGTGGAAAAGCCTTTGATGATGACGATGGATACTTTTTCTTAGTGGTGCTGTTACGCAATGGGTGGTTGTCTTTTCCAACTTTTGTGCGGTGCTTTCTGGATGGTTGGATGACGGGAGTTGATAAACCTTAGGAATTTGATGAATGACGAATTGGAGAATGTTTTGATCTCATTTTGATCTTGATATTTGATAAGTAAGACCTCCAGACTGAGCCGTGGTTGAAAGGCGTTGAGATTTGTAAACATTTGCGTTTGGTTTACCTGTTGGAGAGGGGTCCAACGGGTAGGAAATGGGGGTCTTGAGAAACGTCTACCGGTGAGTACGGCCGTCTCGCCTTCGGTATGTGACTAACACAAGTAGGCTGCAACTAACGACGTTTATTGAATGCATGTTGGGTATTTCTGGGCCCGATTTCATTTTCGTTTTCTTGTTTTTGTGAGGAGATTTAAGCAGTCTTTGCATGTTGAATGTGCTTGACAGCTACCTAGCTGTGCCTACGAAATCCCAAGATGAGGTCATCGGCTGGACTTATAACAGTTGTCAGTGCGATACAGGGTTAGGGTTGATTGATGAATCAGGATCAAGCTCCAGATCGGAGAAAAGCAACAACTTCGCCGTGGGAGAAAACGAAAAAACACGACTACGATCAGGAGTCATAGCATATAACTATACGAATTCTCTCTCTGTGAAAACCTGTGTTCTTTTTGTTTTTGTACAGTTGGTAACATCAAGAAAAGAAGATGCAGCCCCGCGCCAAACAGGTCCTGGCACACCCGCAGCATGAATGACCTCGCTCGGTCCCCTCCCACTTCGGTTTTGTCCAAAGTCCAACGAATATTTGCGTCACTGCACGAAAATCGACCATAGCGATGTGCTTTGTCTCCCACAATAATTTTCCGTATCCTGATGCCACTTTGCGAAATCAAATACCAAGAAGGAAGTACTTATCGAACGAGCGAATTTGAAGGGGGAAAATGTCGAAAGGACTGATGTGAACAAGAACGATGACGACGACAACGACGACGGCGCTGGTGATGGGTACACCATACATGCTCCATGATCATTTCCTGCTGTACTTCCAGTAAGCTGCGTCCCGACCGAGCCATCAGATCCAAAAAAAAAAAAAAAAAAAAAAAAAAATCGGGTTATATTCCTCGGACACGTTGTTACGGACCATTTACATTTGCCTTGTCCTGGCGACGATTTTAACATCTTGCCTTTTTTTTTTTTTTTTTTCTTTTTTTTCTTCATTCTCTGCGGACCGTGGAAATAGCCCGACAAGTATCCATCTCCAGAGTACAGCATGGTAACGGCACAGAAGCTGGCACGGCGATGCATACCGCGGACCTACTAGCTGGCGATGGTACCAGGAAGAGCAACGGCCAAAATGATACAATGGTCCAACTACAAGGAGAAAAAAACACAGGGATATCGAGAAGCGAATAAGGGTTTGGGCGAGTGGAAGAAACACAGAGATGGATCCATGTGGAATGGACATCTTTTCCAGAGATGGATCGAGTTTGTCGGTCATCTCGAGGCCTACCTCCCCCCCACAACGTGAAGGGAGGACAAGTTCTACGACTGGCAACGCCAAAAATCGCGCGCTGTTCGCTCAAGCTGTACGTCGACACTGTCTATACCTCCTCCTTGTCTTCTTTTGACCCAGCAAGCAGAGACCTGAAATGATGTGCAAATGTTTTCCTATTCTATTACCTGATACGTGGAACATATATCCGTGGATGAAGCTTCGATCTGAGATCTGAAAACTGGTCCTCTGTTCACACACAACTTGTTGCTTTCCCGCATCATGGTCCACAGAAATACTTTTGAGGGGCAATGGGTTTGCTAACCACAAGCGTGTTTGCAGGACCAGATGCGATGTTTGTGTGGTGAAGCCTCTACAACCGGCAACCCTTCTGCATACGAATTTCTTGAGACGGAAGTGCTGGCCATTAACGGAGAGGCTTTGATCCAACAATCAACACGTTGGACTTCCAATCTTTGTGACACAATTTCCCGTGTCTTGAGGTATCAGGCCGGACAGGCACTGTTCTTTATCGAACCGGCTTGGTACCTGCGTATGCGGGTCGGTCGAGAGATGAGAGTGTCCTATCCTCGATTTACCTCTGGCATGACCATGCAACAAAGCACGCCCAGCGAGAGATCCAAAGAATCTGTTGTGGGATCGCGAGAAATTGAAGCAACATCTTCTGCCAGACTGCCAAGTCTCGATGGACGTCCCCAAACCATGTCAGAATCGGCCACATCTGCGCACCAGGCTTGGAGAAGGGAGATCGAAATCCTCATGCCACGATCCTCAGACAGTTCCAAGATTGAGCTATGAAACTTCGGCCTCAAGGGCTTCAGTCACATTGTTCAGGTGTTCGTTCCGGTCTGCCACCATCGTGCCGCCTCTGACAATCTTCGATGAAAAAAAAAAGCGGCCTTGTGTGGCTGTGACTTCCCGATTTCATGTTTTGCCAGTGCAAGACTGCCACACGGGGCGCCATCAGGAAAGTGCTCTCCTGTGGTGTCGTGCCTCGGCGCCCGCTTGCCCCTCTTCCTCTGCGCGACATTGGGTTCCTTCGCGAAGCTCTTCAGGGCCAGGAGTTCTTCCCCGTTCATGAATCGACTCTCGGAGACACCATCACGCCATGCATGTCCGCTGCCTACCGCCCGACATGCGAAGGGGCCCCGGCTCCTCCTGCCTTTTCCATCGGTCGCCAGGTATGGCTTGAGGTTACGCTCGACGGATCGCCGGGCTGTCGAGTCTCGGCCGCTAGTTCTAGAGCTGACACTGCTCGCTTCGACAACGGATGACCGATGACGAGGACTTCAGCAACGGATGCAGAACTGACGACTATACCCTCCAAAGCCAGCAGTACATGAGTTGCCATGGGCTTGCTACTTACCTCTAGGTAAGTCTGCCGGTCGGAAACCTGCTCGCAGTTGCCCCAGCTGCTCGTCAGTGCGGCTTGTGGTAGTAGTCGTAGCAGGACCTCTAAAGCTTCCAGTTTGGCACATTGTGTGGGTTCGTGGCTGAGAGTGGCAAGGTCTTGTAGCTATTTGCTGAGGTATTTGCCAAAAGGAAGCAGAAGGGAGGCCGTTGTTCTGTTGGCCTGAACACCGTCTGCTTGGTTGGGGCTTGCCTAATACACAAGCCATGTCTCAGCAATTTTCCAACACCAACAACACTGGGACGTCCCCGGCCTCATTCAAACCCGAATGATCCAAAATGACTCTTTCCCGTCCCAAGACCGAGAGTCGGCCGGCACCGGCCAAAAGAGTCGTCTATTGAGATGAAGGCAATTTCAGACCTTCTGATCATCACAAGCGGAAGGCTGAGGAGCAAGCTCCTTTTAGGCCGTGAAAGCCTCGGAGACTGGAGAGATCTCAGGGGAAGAAGTACGACGAGGAGGCGCTTTTTGGAGAAGATACGTTCCGTCTATTTGATTTCTATTGCAACTGCTCTTTTGAAGACTGCCGCTTTCGCATCGTCAACATCAATTCAAGCCACGGCCTCTGGCCTTATCCCTTCGATTAGAGGAAGTTCGGGCTTTGGCAGCGCCAGCATCGGCAACAGAACTTGTTCATTTCCTTCGTTGTCTTTTTGTTCCTCTTGGTTCTCCCTATTTGTTCATTTTGTCATGATCCAGTTTGTCATCATCAATCATCATTTCTATCATTGCCCATTATCATCGTCCATCACCCTCTTAACACGGCCGACCATCGCCTTCACTGTACTTCTCTCCAATATCTTTGTTTCTGTCGCCTTCCCCTTCGCTTCATGCCGATATTCTCTTGTAGTGCTGGTGTGGTCAATGGAGTGTAATGCGGCTGGATCAGAGCTGACCGTCATAATAGGGAAGAACATGTCATCACCTGAGCGAAGGCGCAGGATGAACGCCATGATCGACAACCTCAGGCTCCGGGAAAATGTCGAGATGCCAAAGCCTAGGGTAGCACATCGACTTACAAGGCTGTTTGCTAAACCCGTCAAGTCTTTCCAGCAGAGGATCCCGAATTCCTCGACTCGCGACCCTCGTCACCCAACGCCTCCCGACTCATCCTCCGACCAGGACGATAAAGATGGGAACAAAAAAGGTTCTCCACTACCCACTCGCGGTTCAGGTCTCCTCTCGCCACCTGTCCCCGACTCCGTCGCTTGATCCGAGTCCGGCCCGTCTCCTTGGGTTTGTTCCTGCCCATCGATCCTGTTCCCGTGCCGGCTCGTATTAACACTCCCGGTACTCTTGCTCGTACCCCAACTCTTGCTCCAACACCTCATTCTGCTTTCTCTGCCCCCTAGCCGGCCTCTGTGCCCACCCCTGTGGCCCCTGTGATCCCTGACAACAATTCATCGAACTATTGGTGTTTATGGCGATCTTGATGTCGGTGTCGCCAACCCAGGCACAGGCGCGGTGGTGGGCTTCTTTATCGGCTTCTTTAAATTGGCCGACAAAATCGACAAGAAGAGGCTTTTGGTATCTACTTTGGTGCTGGACTCAGGACTTCTTCTCCCCCAACGCCTCTGGTCTACCCACTTCACCCAGTCGTTCATCTAGCCGACAGATTCTCGACCATGCAAAGAGGGTGGAGTATATCAAGTCCTGTAACCTCTGCCAGGGATTATATCTCTGGGATATCGGTATGGTTGGGACGAGGTCCATGAGGGGTGCCGACGGGATGAGTGGTGTTCTGGGTACAGAACAGTTTCAGCGATGCTTTTTTTTTCTTTTTTTTCTTTTTCTTTTTGTTGTTGTTTTATTATCGGTCGTCGTCGGGTCAACCTCGACGACCTGACGATCATCTGCCCCCAAAGATGTCGGACAACGCAAACACCCATGGCCTTCCGCTGTATGCCCTTGGGAGTTATGGAAGTTCCGCAGCCAGCCGCCGGACGCTATCTCAATGGCAACCTAATTAGATGGGGTTCATCTCGGTACACCTTCATAGGCCGTATCGTGATACTAGGATCTTCAAAATTCCCAGACCCGAGGGCTTCGAAGAGCTCAAGGTGATGGCTTGCCAAAAATGTGGCGTTCTTTCCCGACCTCGTGAGTTAGTGTTCTTCGTGAAGTACTGTACTCAACTGGGGTCGGGGCAATATAGATCCTTAAATTGGGTCCGGTTCGAGGCTTGGAATTAGGGGCAATTCTGAGATTCTTTAAGTAATTCTACGACTACCCGTATAGTCAAGATTTTCTGGGAGCCCAGCCGGGCAACTTTGCGCGATCTGCGTGACACAACGGCATTTTGTATCTATTGTTTCTTTACAAAGTACTTGCAAATGAATAGATTTGGTGCTCTTCCCAATGAATTCAAAGATTTTGTGTGATTCCATCAAAAAAGTCACACAACATGTCGTGAATGCGTGGCGACTGGACGTATCGAGACTGGGCTGAGTGCTGGCTTGAGGTTGGAGGGTCGACGGAATGAGAGAGAATGAGGATGTCAATTGTTGGTTTCTGTGATGCGACGCAATCGAAAGGTGGAACGTGAGATGAGATTGACCTTTGCCCCATTCAGCATCTCCGTGATGGGAAACCCTTTGTGTTACGATGAGAGGCCGTAGATGGAAGCTTACCTACCTGCAAAGTCAGCTTATCTACCTCGCGTATAACCAGATCCCGGCGGTGAGATGACTGGAAATGGACGCATCCAATACCTGATTGACCGAAGGATCGTGAACCTGGATGCGAATATGCTTAGCCGAGATCCTATGCTACTTGTCTCAATGCCGCGGAGAAGTTGTGAGTTTGTCGATGCCCCCTTTCTTGAGGAGTATATAATAGACGTCGAATTCCAACCTTGATCATGACGAACACCGGCATCCTCACATCTTGAACACCTTTTACAATCACTCCAACTTGGCAAACGCACATCATAGTCTCTTGTATAAATTGAGAGCAGCCACCATGGTCGCCATTTCCCACGCAGTCCTCTTCGGCATGGTCGCCAGTTTCAGTGCCCTCGTGAGCGCAGACAACTGCAAGCCTCGTCTGTTTTACTGCGGAACAACCCTTTTGCGTAAAGGTATGTCCTGTTTGCCCGACTGTACATGTTTTTGATAACATCCAAGAGAATCTGCTTTGCTATACGTGCCCTCTCATCCATGGAACCTAACTTGATAATGCAACCAAATGGACATAAGCTGACACTTGGGACCAGGCAACTATTACGACCAAATCGAGGGGGCCCTGAAAGCTAGTGGGCAGTCGACCAACGATGCGCACATTCACAATGGCTTGTTCTATTGTACTGGAGGACCGAATGGCGAGATTACCTTTCAGGCTTTTTGTGGTAATGGGTGTGTGGATGGTGGGAATGGGAAGAGTGATCATTGCTAGTCGCTGCTTGTGACATGGAGAGAGAGGTTGTATCGATGTTGATCGGAAACGGACAGGTTGTATCTTGAGGTTGATCGGGTTTGGATGTAGGCGAAATGATGAACGTGGTTGAAGTATCTTTTCTTGGTGCAGTGGGATAGGAAATGTGAATGTTGGTTCAAAGCGTTGATTATGGTTCCTCGCCACGACGACCCAAGGATCTGGATGGGTGGTGATCTGCCGTGGCCATGTGCCTCAAGTCTCCGCTTCCCGGTTTAGCAACAAGGTAAGAAGAATTATCTCGAACAAAACCATATGAAATATCAACAGGGCCGTAACAAGTGATAGGGTGTGGTGTTTCTGGCCTGGGCACTGAGTAGGGATGAATTGGGGATGGCGGATATGGTGAGAACGCGATAGGAGGCAATGAGCCAAGGATGTAAGGTGTATCTTGTTGACAATTCTGGACAATTGATGAAACCACACTATTAGTAAACCATCTTGTGCTTCTTATTGCACTTCAGCCGCGGAAGGCTTCCGGAGCTATAGATTGGTTCGACAGGAGCGTTGAAATGATGTGATGGCAACAGCGTTCATCCTTGTTTGTCACCACCCATCACTTCCGCGATATCGTTGGGGATGGATGAACCGATGGTTTGGGCTGGCTAGGCTGGCTGTGAAGTGTATCGTTCCAAGAGACTCAAGAGACCCAACTGCTGTGATGCAATGCCGGTGTTGTGCAAGGTGAGAGGCTGTCAACCGCCACTGCCGTTTTAATGCCGAGCTTGGATTGCTGTCATGATGATGATGAAGATGATGCATTCGTGCCTTGACATATGTATTGGAGAGTTGTACAGCAGACGACTGGAAGATGGAAGAAGCAATCAACAAAGAAAGAAAAAAAAGGACGCATAAATCCCCAGTGACCAAAACAGAAAAGCTAGAGTTGCTCTAGGCTGTTTCAGATGGCGTGAGGTGGTGGGTGAGTGGGAGGCTTGGCAGGTACCGGGCGATTGTGGAATGGAGCTCCGGCGGGGCTTCATTGGTTGGAAAGGAAGCTTCAGTTCAGTGGTGCATTTTCAGATGTCCGTGCGCTGCTTGGTGTTATGTAGTGGGTGAGTGGGGCGGGCGTGACGGGACTACCCCTTGAGCCTACCGCTCCATCCGCAGCACTGGCTTTTTTTCCTCCTTGACTTTTGTACATACATAGTAGGTTGCCTCTTCACATGCAACTACATGATGACAACAAACAAAAACACCATGAAGCGCTCACCTTAGTCACCGCGGCTAGAGTTAGCTCACCTACCTACTAGTGGGCGTCGAGATCACGGTGAATCGGTCAAATACACACCTGGCGCTTCTATTGCCGCCGCCGCCACACATGGCGTAGCAACACTATTCTAACCCCCGGCGACGTGCTCCTTGGCTCGCGCTTGTTTTAGGACAACACCAGCAAACCGGTGACTGCCGAGAAGACCATCACACATCATTCAGCTTTTGCCGCGAGAGCGGATTCCAATATTTCTCCACTGAACCCGCCAGAAAAAGAAGTCCACCTCAACACCAGGTTTGATCCGCACCCCTCAGTGATCCCCCCCCCCTCCCCTGACTGCCCCGGCACATCGCACATCCACGCGAGCCCCGGAAAGATTCTAGACTTCTCAAACACCACCACCGGTTCCAAGCCATCGACTGGACATGGGCGCCCTGTTGCGCCAATGCTACCTTGTTGCTTGGTGTTTCATCCTTGTTACTCTCCCCAATCAATGGCTGAGTCTCGCTCCTCGCTTAAGGACGACCCTATTGTTGTCACCCACTGCCACCATTCATTCATGCTCCGCTATCTGCCATCCCATCCGGGCCCAGATCAGATACCAACCATATCCTATTGTAGTCACCAATGGGTTCCTATTCTGGTCCCTCCCCATGTAGAGGCATCGCCAGGGTATGTATGTAGTATCCCAGGGGGTGGCCAACTCGATACAGTCTGCAGAATCTATATATCTCTTCATGCCTTCCCGTCTGCTGGCTGTGCCGTTCCATCATCCTCAAGATATCTCGTTGCCGTTCTCTTCTTACGCATTTCCCCGTTTGGGACTTTTCCACTCCTTCTAACCTGCCCGGTCTGGTATTTGTTTCCTTTTCGAACTTGCTATTATACATTCCTTTCGACAGTGTTCCTAGTGAGCCATTACCTTCTCTACACTGCTTGACGTTGTTGTACCCTATAAATACAACATCACGATACTTTCGACACTCCTTCATAGCAAGTCTATCGAATCGGATCTTACTTTCAATTTTAACTACTACGACTCCTTCACGATATCCAACCACTCCATCATACATTCTGGTCATCACCAACTCTTTGAAACACCATAACGAATTATATCTTGAAGAACGACATAACATCACTCAAAATGCATTTCTCTGCTGCCACCGCCACCGCCTCCCTCTTCGCCTTCTTCTCCCTCGCCTCGGCTGGTGCCGTTCCCGCCTACCCAGGCTACAAAGTCATCTGGTCCGACGAGTTCACTGGTGATGCCGGCGCTACCCCAAGCCGCTCCAAGTGGAACTACGCTCTTGAGTAAGCCTCTTTCCTCTCCATCCTTACTCTTGTCCATCAGAAACTAACAAATACCCTCCCACAGCACCAACACCAACAACGAACTCCAAGCCTACACCACCTCCAACCAAAACGTTCAACTCTCCGGCGGCAACACCGTCCAGTTCGTCCCCCGCAAGGACGCCTCCGGCAAATGGACCTCGGGCCGTCTCGAATCTCAAGCCACCTTCACCCCGTCGCCCAACCGCACCACCCTCGTCGAAGCCGCCATCCGCTTCGGCGACGCCTCCATCTTCCAAAAGCGCGGTCTCTGGCCCGCCTTCTGGATGCTCGGCGACGCCATCCACCACGGCACCCCGTGGCCGCACTGCGGCGAGCTCGACATCATGGAGACCGTCAACGGCCTGATGACGGGCTACGGCACCGTCCACTGCGGCGGCGACGTAGCCCTGGGTGGACCATGCAACGAGCCCGTGGGCATCCCGCATACCGCGCTTTTGCTGGATTACGGATGGCACACGTGGAGCTTGTCGATCGATCGCAGCAACCCCGGCGGCGATTGGCGGGCGGAGAAGATCAGTTGGATGTTGGACGGCCAGGTGTTTGGAACCCTGACGGGCGCGGAGATCAATGATGAGGGCGTGTGGGCGACGTTGGCGCGGAGTCCGCTGTTTATCATTTTGAACTTGGCGGTCGGGGGTGATTGGCCGGGCCAGCCGGATGCGAATACGGCGGATGGCTATGGGAATATGATGGAGGTGGAGTATGTGGCTGTTATGGAGGCTTAGAAGGCTTTATTGGACCATGACGGACTGCAGCAGAACTCGACTTTGACATTGTGGAATGGCGGGCGGAGCTGGAATCAGACTTTTGGTGTGGATAACATCGACCAACCATATCGGCATGTTGTTGACCAGGAGGCTCGCCACCATTGAAGAAGAAGAACATGAAGAAGAAGGAGGAAGGAGGGAGAAAATCGGTCGCTGGCGCTTTGGAGTTTTTAGGATTCACATCACACACTCTTTTTTTTTTTTTCCTCACTGCCAGATACGCAGAGATGGATGGATAGATGAAGAAAAATGACGACGGGTGGAAATTTGCTCGTTTGGGTGCGTTTTTGCACCCCACGTATATTATATATATCTCACATGTACTTGCCTAGCCATGATACCTCTTTGTCATTTACGCACAACTAACACTACTTTGTTTTTCAAGATATTCACATTCACGTGCAATGTCAAGATAACCAGCTTTGTTGCCATGAATTTGTTCACGTAACCGGCCGTACTTGCCCTTTTTTTTTTTTTTTTTTTTTTTTTTTTTTTTTTTTTTTCCTTCTCTCTCTTTAAAATCCCAGCTATCCATCGAATGTCAGTTCCTGACTTCGTGACGACGACGACGTGTGCCATATACTCACACGAGACTTTCGATGCGTAGGTATGTGATGGGTGACTTGCTTTCACCCGCTCTGCTATGGTTGGAAATTCCATGTGCGTACGACAAAATGAATGACGAATATGAAAAGCGGGAAACAACGGAAATATAGAAGCGACGAGTCAGGCAGCATTTGCTACGAGTACCAGGGAGGCGAACATATTATGAAAAAGAAAAGAAAAGGAAAAGGAAAAGGGAGGAAACAATGTCAAAACATCAGCCAAAAATGATGGAGAGAAAGGGGAAAGAGAACCGCTGATGAAAGAACAAAGGGAAAAAGAAAAAAACATGAAAAAAAAATATGATCAGATGGTCATTCGTGCGACGTGGGCCTGATTCGAACAGACGCTCCCGAAGGAACAAGATTTCTAGTCTTGCGCATTAGACCACTCTGCCACCACGCCGAGTGATTGTTGTTGATGATTGGCGTTGGTTTAGCGCTTATTAGGGGGCAGCTTTAGCTTGTGGGTACCTCCTGGCTTTCTTTGAATCGCACCGCCATGCTCTGGATCCCAAACTGCAGGACAATTGAAAAGCCAGTGCTTTTCTCTTTGCTTTTTTCTATAATGATGTATAGTTAGTATCTGACATGCAAAATCCCAAATTCCTCCTTGGGTCGAGATCGAAATTCCCGTACACCCGGTGCACTGATGCCGCTAAGACGACCGTTGTCCACGACCCTAAAGATGCCCACTGCCAACTCCGAAAATCATAAACACCAACAATTCGCCCTTCATCTTTCATCAGCACACTATTCCCATAAGCGAGCCCTTCACTCGGCATCAAACCACCCACCAAGCTCAAACCTCTTCTCATCATACACACACATTCTTCTCGCATTGGGATCCAGCCCTCCAGCTAGACACCGAACCAACCGCTTCATGTCCACCGGTTTAGGCATCCAGCCGTCAAACCCAGCTTCTTTGCATTGCTGCTCTTGACCGCGACGGAGCATGCCCGACACCGCAAAGATGGGAGTCCTCCCGCAACACTGCACGACGCGCGACGGCGTGGGGTGGCTGTACTCTTGATCTCGGATCATGCGAATGGAGGCGAAGCCGTCTACTACTGGCATCTGTGGGCACATGGCGTGTGAATCAGAGAGCCTGGTCGCAAAAAAGGGGGAGGGGGCAGAAAAGAGACGTACGTTTAGGTCCATGAGGACAAAGTCCACAGTCGAGCGATTCGAGGCAAACAGGTTGAAACATTCTTGACCATCGCGGCTGACCAAGACACGATGGCCCAGCTTGGTAAGACGTCTTTCCAGAATCTGCACGTTTATCATATTGTCGTCGGCCACAATGACAGTGTAGTGATGAGGGCTCGGCGTCTGAAAGTCCCTTGGCGATGTATCAGCTGTGCTCGAGCCCGGGCGTATAATTGGCGGAGACGGTTTCGAGTCCCTCGAGGTCCCAAACGTACTTCGGTCGGATGGAACGCTGCTGCCCGCTCCGAATGTCAAAGGTCCAGGCATTGTCAGCACCGGCAACGGAGAGGCATCCCGACGACGTGAAGCTATCGATGAGCAGTGGGATGATACCGCAAATGGAATCTCGAGGGTGAAGGTCGATCCGCGTCCCTTAGTTGATTTCACTTTCAGTTGTCCATTCCGCTGCTTCACGAAACGAGCTACGAATGCCAATCCGACGCCAACGCGAAGCACGTTATCCCTGACAGCATGCGGTTTTGAAGTTGCCTCGTCGAAATCTTCATCGGGAACCTGCTCAAACTCCTGAAACATGTCATCCAGCTCACGCTCCGAGAAACCGGGCCCCGTGTCCGTGATGGAGATGTGTATCACGGTATTTTCTGGGTTCATAGCTGTCTCATACCATTTCACAACGACTTGGCCGCTTGTAGTATGCTGGATAGCGTTGGCGACCAGAATGGATAGACTTCGTTGTAGACTTGTTGGATCCCCCCGAACATACTGCGTCGGCCCTGTAGATGGGATCATGATAAGTTGAATACCCTTCTCCTGACCAAGCCGCCTTAGGGGACACAGCACCTCTTCCAAGCAATTTGGAAGATGGAATGGTTCGTCCAGCAATGGAACGGATCCTGTTATGCTACCGGTCAAGCTCAGAAGATCATCAATGACATAAATCAGAGATTTTGATGCAGTGTATGACGTTGTCAGGACCTGCTTTGTGCCATCATCCAGGTGCTTCTCCAGGGCTATCTCAAGACAGTTTATGACGGCATTTAAAGGATTTCTTACTAGAACGACAACGCGTCAGCTGGTCGACATGGAACACATGAATGCCTGGTTCCTACCTTGATGTGATGCATCGTGCAAGAGTAGTCGCTTAAGTCGGGTATCGTTGATGGCTGTCTCCTTCTCCCTCCAAACCTGTATGAAGCTGCCGTAGAGCAGCTGAGCCATTGCTGCCAAATTGGCTGGGAACTAGTGTTAGCAGTATTGGCAGATGCTCGGTTGAAGAAGTGAAATCGTACTGTGTTCTATTGACCAGGCCTTGCTCGTGCCGTCCACTACCTCTGTCCATTTCTTGAAGCTGTTTCGAGGCTCCAATCTGCCTATCTTACCCGCCAACGAAGGCCTCCCTGCCCAATGTACTTCTCGGATCTGGTTCTTGCGGTAAAATACCACACAGTCATCTGTGGTGCTGGACAAAGGTATGTAGAGAACGCCTGCGATGGCTTTGAACCCGGAGGGGAAATGGAGATCTTTAAAGTCATCTCCGATGTTGTGTGAAAACAGTATCGTGCGCGATCCCCTGAAGAAAAGATATTTGAGAAGCGTTATGGCTTCGATATAGGAAGATAGCCGTCCAATAGTCCTTGCCTCTCCCTCGATGACCAGAAAGCCACAATCGCAATCGAAGAGGTTAAGTAGCTCGTGGGACGAAGAAGTAATACACTCGTCAGGCCTGCCTCTCCCTCTTAGTGTTTCGATAATTCGATGCGCCTGCAGCCTTTCGGAGTTGAGCAGCTTTTGGAGGCACGTAGATGCCGCCAATCCAACAAAGAATGATAGCTCTCGGATCGAGAAAGGCACTCGAGTTGCAGCCGGTCCATACGAGTGGCAGACGATGAGCCCCCAAAGCTTGCCGTCAGACTCGAGAGACATGGACATGGATGATCTTACCCCCATATTGGATAGATACTTGAGATGCACAGGTGACATTGCGCGCAAGTAAGCATGAGTTAGATCGAGTGGGACGTCCATATCACTGACGTCTCTGCCAATGAGTCTCGAGGTCCTTTGGCTTCTATCAAACAATACGCGAACCTTGTTGATCATGTACAGCTTCCGGGCTTGCGGCGGTATGTCACTTGCGGGAAAGTGCAATCCCCTGTAGACATCATTGCTTGCTTTCGGATCCATGAGCTCAGCGACGACGGTGCCGTTATAATCCCGGTCAAACTGATAGACCATCACACGGTGGAAACGGGTGACCTCCTTGACTATCGAGACAATGGTCTCAAGGAGATCAGGCACGGTTGCTGCCTCGGAGAACTGCGTTTGTATCTTTGTAGCCATGCCAATAACCTCCACTGAGGACGTGCTTGGGTCGAAGCCCTTGGAGATGAGCTCTGGATTTGGGAATGCCGGTTGGACCTTGGATTGTATGCTGCAGGCTGTGGCAAAATCCAAGTGATCGCTACCGAGAGTGTCGATAGGGTTCCCCGGATCGGACATTGCTGGAGTCGCCAACGGATGCATCGAGTAATCTGGCTTTTCATCAGAGGGTCCGTCTTATAAGATGATTTCCTGCTCCCTTATTACGCACCTTGCAACTCGAACTCGCATATGAACAGATCAGTGTCTCCCCCTAGATAGTGCGCGGCACACCAACACGGAATCAGTCGGCCATCTGGATCGGAAAACGAGAAAGCGAAGACGACAGGCTCCTGTTCTTTCTTGGTGCTATCGTATCCTTGACGGATGTGGCGTAGCTGGACATCGAACAAGTGACGCTGAAAGTTGGGCATAACCTGGTAGAAGCTGTCGAGAGAAAGGAGCTCGGAGGGCTGGTAATGGCAAACGAAAGCGCTGTTTTCGCTGCAAATTCTGGGTAGGTATCTAGAAGGTCCAGCAACTCGTTCATCGACAAGCTTCAATGCAACAAGCATGCCGTAAGACTGAATAGCGCCAGGTATGTGAATCGGTTCCTCATCGCAAGTAGTAAATGCGCGGCGGGCTTTCTGGATGACACCATGAGATCCGTCGGCCAGGAGCGCATACTCGAAGGTTTCGGAGAGTAACGAGTCATCTCCGCCGTTGCCTTTGTTGAACGACGATGGGTATGTATAATTATAAGAAGATGCAGCTGATGAACTGTCTTGAGGATTGGCTTGCCGGTCGGTTGCTGAAGGTAGCGGTTCACAACGAGATCCATCGGACGATGGCGGAGATAGATGTTGATTGGAAAGCTGCTGAGTAACAGGAACGACGGAAAGTAAATCATCTGCGTCTGCTTGGGCATATTAGCATTCGACTTGCTCGTATGGAAAGATCTGAAAACACATGGTGTGATGGACCTTACGTACCGGATACGTTCCGAAGAAAGGCGGAACTTTCAAGAATGGATAGGCGTATGGGGAATACTCGTTCTATGGGCTGTGACATTGGGTCCATGACAAGGAAGTTTTGGACTGGACAGATCAGTTGCGTGAACGGTTAGGAGGGGAGAAAATGGGATAATAAGAAAGGTCAAGGGACTAAGGGTCCAATGTAGACGGATATGTTGTGTGCCCAAACAAGTGACTCGAAGGACTGTTCGCGGTTCCAGGTAGATTGGACCAAGCCAGCGTCCCGCGGGAGAGACCAAGGATCAAGCTGGGTGGCAGAAGGGCGGATAAAGGAAGAGAACATGTCCCGATCGCGAGACATTTAGGACATGGGGCTCCACGATCGAAATTAAATGCACCGAGAAGAAACATAACACCAAAACCCCCATATCACACATCATAGTCCGAGGTTCAGTCCTGACGAGAAAAAAAGGGGTGGTGATAGGGCTAGTAACTTGAAGCTGCTACAAGCGGTGACAAGTGTGTGAAAGGAAAAGTGACGGATTCGGCCAATCCCAAACACTACTGTATTGAGCTCGTTGTCTGTCTTCTGCTGTGACCGACTGCTAGTGATGGGTCGGGCTTGGTGGTTGCCGAGTGTCCGGGAAGCTCGACGGTCGCAATGAGATTGGGTTATCGTGAGACATGGTGTGTTCAGTCGGTGCGTAAAAGTATGTACAGTAAAGAGCGTACTGGTGTATTGTCGGTCCCTACACAGACATCAAGGGTCGTGGTGGTAGGGTCTAGACTCCTTCGCTGCAGTGTTCAGCCGACTCTGTGACACCCGACCATCCTCCACATCGAGCCCCAGAAGCACGGCATGATGATGAAGAGGGGAAAGTATGCGCGGAACGAACCGGCCGAGTGGTACAGTTGTATGACTGCACGTGTTGGACTGCGTCTCGAGCAGGGGCGCTGGGGAGATTAAATAGATGGTCGATGCTATCAAAGTGAATTGGTGGTAGCGAGTTGGTGACGATCGACTCTCTGTGACATTCGTCAAGAAGAATCGAATTGAAGATAGCCTCAAGCCCCAGGGTGTAACGCCGTCGACTTTTGGATGGAAATTGCTTCATTGACTCGACGGTGCTCGAACAATTTGGCGCAATGACCGGTTTGAAGTTGTAGATCCAGAAACCGCGCGCAGGACACTCCATTTCTCCTTGGTTTAATCCAGGACCAGCTTGAAAAATGCCACATTGATCCATCACTCTTTCCACGCTTGCGGTGCCCTTGTCATTGTCCAGCTTGAGGTTCATTTGGAGACGAGGAACGCACGGTTGGACGCGTCACATGCCTGGTCACCGGCAGGCAGCAGGCCCGGGGTCATCATATCTCTAGTCATTCAGCTTCGCATTCCATAGAGAAATAACCTGAGAAGACTATGATACCCAACTTCCATCACCCACGTTTTGTCGTCTGAAAGGACTGCACGACGTCGTGAGAGCATGAGAACGGAGGAGGGTACGGCCATAAAAAAAAAACTGGCTGTGTTAAATCGATCGACCCAAATAGCGACATCAAATACACGAAGGACACGGCGAATCTAGAGAAAGTCGAGACAGAAAAGCATGACTAATGCGTGATAGCCATCTTCTTGTGGTCCTCGTTATTTTTTTGTAATGCGTGTACTTGGCTGTACTGAGCGGATTTATCGCACAACCATTCAAGGGACATCCAAGGAGTGACATCCAACAAAAATACAAGCGGCGTCCGTCAACTGTTATGCTTGTGAACTACTCCGGTTTAACCATCGCCACCACCATCCAACTACACCACCACCAAATGCCCAGCCAAACCAAGTGGAAACATCGATGCACAAGACATACAGTAACTTTGAATGACAACCAGCCAAACACCTCGCTCAACCTCAAGGAAGGAGAGACATTGGTGCCCATTTGCCTTGCATTTGCGCGCGTAAGAACCAATCGATTCGATTATGTTCCCGTCTCATACGACGACCTGGTGATACCGAAGATGAGTTTTGGTGCAGTGCGGAGAAAACTGAATGAAGAAGGAAAATTCGCAATGGCGTGAATAAAAAGATTTAAGTTACACAAAAAAGAACACAAGCTGACGAACAAACAAATCCGCCAAAGAAGGCAGTAAGTGGTGGTAACCAGGCCTAATATAGAGAGAGCAGTACGCGTGCGAGCGAATGAGTCAAACATGGAAGGGGACAATGAAGAGAAATTGTAAAAGCAAGAGGTACGTGGAGTAACAAAAAGACAAGAGGGTACCAAAGTGTTCCTCAATCCCCATCTATGAGTCCCTCAATATGACTGGCAAAATGGGTGGTGGTATAAATGTCGACCCCGGTTCCAATCCGCCATATCCTGTCCCCATAAGGAAAATCCTCTAAAATGTCCAGAGAAGCCTTGAAGAGAGATGACCACACAAGAATGCCAACTAGGCATGCTGACCCTGCGTGAGCGTTGAAACATTTGAGAAACAACGAATCCATCATATTCTTCCTTCCTCCTCCGTCTTTTTTTGTGCGAGCACGTCGCTTCCACCAGATTCATCGCCGACGAGCGAAATTAGAGAAAAAGCGGTAAGTTATTCCGAAGAGCGTATAAGACCAGACGCAATTCAAGAGAAAAAGTACCAAGTAATACCCAGAAGCAAGAAGCCAAACCAGCTCCAAAGCCGCGATTCATCGTCTCCATGAACGCCTCCATGCATGTGTCCATAATGAAATAATGCGCCTGTCGATGCCAGAAACCCCGGCCCGCACGGATCAGGGAGAACCAGAAGGTAAGACGGAATTCTACTCCGTCGTTCCGATCTCGTTGCCATCCAGAAACACGCCGGCATTGAAGTCGAAAGTCTCTCCGCCATTGTCATTATCGTGCAAGAAGGAGTCGAAATCAAAGTCGTTCAGAACATCGTTTGACGTGAGTGGGTTGGCAAACTCAACATCGAAGTTCTGCAGCTTGCTGGTTAGCACCCTCCGCTGGGCAATGAACAAAGGTTCCGGACTTACCATCATTGGTTCGGCGAAATTGTTGTTCTGGGTCGGGTCCGGGTGTGGCGGGGCGGCGACCTGAGGCACGGAGGGCGGCGGGACCGGGGCAGCCGGCTGTCCATTCTGTACAACCTGGTTGCCTACTTGGTTCTTGTTGAAACTAGCTGGGTTGACTGGGGTGATTGGAGTGGCCGGCGCCGGAGGTTCTTGCGGCTGGTCGGCATCTGCAGCAGGTGTAACACCTGCGTTGAGGTTCTGATTGGATTTCTTCTGCGTAGCAGCCTAAACCGGATCAGAATCGCAACTCAACAAAGGACGAGGGATTAGTTGAGAGAGGGGGGATTCCATACCTTGTTCTTAGCATTCTTGGTCTCCTTCTTCTTGGGTGCCGGCTTGTTGCCCTGGTTGGGGGTTGGAGGAGCAGCGTTGGTGACTTGAGGAGATGACGTCGCGTTCCTCGAGTTGGCAGCGTTGGTCATCGCCGCTGCCGTTGGGGGAGCAGAAGGTGGCGGCATGGCTCTCTGCTGCGCTGGACCCTGAGCCTGCTGAGCTTGAGGAGGCTGACCAACCATCTGGCCATTGGGTCCAGGCTGCTGCCATTGCATATTAGGGCCCCCTTGGTTTTGCTGCTGTTGAGCCGCTTGTTGCTGCTGCGCTTGTTGGGCTTGTTGCTGTTGTTGTTGTGCTTGCTGCTGAGCCTGCTGTTGCATTTGTGCTTGACGCTGCTGTTGGGCAGCCATCATCTGTGGGTTCATTTGGCCATTGAAGGGCTGTCCTGGGTGTGCGTTCGGTGGACGCATACCGCCTCCCATCTGATTGCCCATGTTCATGTTCATGCCGTAATGGGGCTGTCCTCCGTTGGGATCCATGTTGCCGCCCATAAAGATCGTTGGATTCGGTGAACTGCGGTTCTGGGCGCTATCCGGAAGAGGGGAACCTATGTTCTGGGGGTTGTTCAATTGCTGGTTGGCACGCTTCATCTGCTCCGAAGGGTTAGGTGATGCTCCATTGCGCTGCCCAGGTGGCGAATTGCCTTGGAAGCCTTGAGGATTCGGTCCCTGAGGTCCTCCCGGGCCGCCAGGTCCGCCTGGACCGTTGGGGCCTTCAGGTCGTGGCATCCCATCCTGCTCCTGTCGAGCCATCATGAGACGCTTCTTGTTTTGTTGCTCGAGGAGCATCAGCTGCATCTGGTAGTCCTGAAGGGCATGGTTACTTGACCCGTTCTGGCCGTTACCAGGCCCAGCTCGCATGTTTCCGGCGCCCATTTCCTGGTTGTAAAACTGGTTGATGTTCTGGCCATCGGGTCCCTGCGGCAGCATAGGAGAGCCCTGGTTTTGCGGACCGCCAGCATTCGCCATCGGATTGGTGGGCATCTGTTTACCGTGGTGCTGCTGGAGGTTAGCGGCGTACGCTTTGAGCTGATTGGGATTGGCATTGATTAAGACCTGGAGTTGGTCAAGAGTTAATGAGTTTGGGCGGATTTGGTTGATGAAAAATGCTTGTGCTGAATTGGGGCCACCTCCTACCTGCTGCTGGCCTGGCATGCCTTGCATCTGTCTGCCATTGGGCACCATGACACCCGCGTTGGGGTTGAAGGGGGCCCCCTCGAGACGTGGCCGCTTGGATGGGGATGGCGCGTTGTCTGCCGATCCTGGCGACGCCGCCCTCACTCGGTTTCCTTCCATATCCGAGGGATCTCGCTGCATTGAAGCAGCTTTCTGTGCCTGAAGCATGTGCATGGCTTGGGGACTGGGCAGCAAACAAGGGTCAGCTTTGAACAAAGCACATGGTAAAGAGGATACGGGACTTACTTTTGGCTGTTCGCCATGGCTGCCCGTGGCAGCTGGTTTCCGGGCTTCATCATGCCGCCCATACCATTCATGTTCCTCATCATTTGCTGCTGATATTGCACGTGGGCGTAGTCAGGACGCATTTGCCGCAGCATCTGTTCCTGACGCATGCGGGACTGGTTCTAGCGT
This sequence comes from Neurospora crassa OR74A, assembly GCF_000182925.2. Taxonomy (NCBI): domain Eukaryota; kingdom Fungi; phylum Ascomycota; class Sordariomycetes; order Sordariales; family Sordariaceae; genus Neurospora; species Neurospora crassa. The sequence continues at coordinate 3,842,283 of NC_026507.1, forward strand.
CGCTGTTAGCTAGGGAACAAGCTGCCACATCAGAGAAGGCAGTTCTTACCTGGTTGTGTTGCACATATTGGTTCACAAGAGCAGGGCCCTTGCTCTTTTGGCTGTTGAACATATCCCAGAACAGTGAGAACCAGTCGAGCAGAAAGGGGTTATTGCTTGTCGAGGAATTCGGAATCGCAGCTGGGGGTAGGTCGTCGGGACGCTTTTGGTCCAGGTTGTCCTTTGAGTCGGTATCCATGGGATCGTCACCCAGGCCATTCAAGTTTTGACCAGGGCTCGCAGATTTGTCCGTCTTGATCTGAGGGTTATTTTGTAGCATTGTGCGGGCAACGTCGTACATGCCTTGGCGGATGAAATAGTCGTAGATGTAGGTCTCGAGCAACGAACGGCCGCCATCGATAGCTCCAGCCCCAAAATGCATTTGCTGCTGCTGCTGCTGCTGTTGTTGTTGCTGTTGCGGTTGAGGTTGTGGGGGCTGCTGAGGACGGACGGGCATTGCGCCATTATTCATCATTGGCATAGGGGCGCCGCCGACGGGACCGCCCATGGCGTTCATCTGCGCCATGTTACCCATGTTGTTCATGTTCATGGTTGATTATTACGGGCAGACAGAGAGTCTGCCGGGGCGAGAAGCGGGATTCGCAAGAGTTGAAAGCAATAGAGTTGGGTCGTGTGTATGACGACGGAGCCTGAAAGCATGAAGAAGGGTTAGTGTATCTAGGTTCATGTGATGTGATGGAAATTCGGAGGGGGTTCGGCGCAGGAGGGCACAGCCTTGCCGACCAGGTGCGTACAAGTGCCACGACTGCGCGATGCGCTTAAACCCGGCAGGCGGCGGACGTGTATTGAAATCGGGGTAAAGTGATGGCGAGGTGATTGCCGGAGAACATGTCAATGGCGTCGAAAAGGCGATGCGGTGGTAGCAGGAAAATACTCTGAGACGTCGACAAGCGACGGCACGGCACGCGTTGGGGGGGCGGAAGATAGATAGACAGACAGACAGACAGACAGACAGACAGGGGCAGGCTGGTAAGAAAGATGTCAAGTACCTCGATACAGGCGGGGGAGCCTGGGCTGTTGGCGCAGCAAGTAGCGTGTCGGTACCGATTAGACGGATGTTGTGCAGAGCGTGGAGGAAGTACGACAGCCAGAAGAGCGAAACAGTCTAGAAGTATGTTCTAGCTGAAAGGCGGGTGAGGTGCAGCTGGGAGAAATTGCAGCGACCGAATCGGGGGCTGGGCGACCGCGGTGAGATATTCCGGGGATGAAGATTAGTGTGTGTGGCCGGAGATGCACGTGGGTGCAGCGATAGATGGTCTCTGTTGCACGATCCCCTTTCTTGGTGAGTGTCTGCGTGCGTTGTGAGAAAAAGGTCACAGAGACGGGGAGGCGTTGGGTCGATCTGGAGAGTATAAAAATACGGGCGTGTGTGTTTTGAAAGAGAAAATAAAGGAAGCGAGGCAAGGCCGCGGAAACGGGCTCAGATTTCGGTGCACGTAGACTTCTACCGCAAGCCTCAGGTCCGTAGATGTACCGGCGCACTGGCACTCGAGCACGCCAGATGGGAGAACAGGGAGGTTCAAGCAATAGCGTAGGTAGGTAGGTAGGTATATATGGTACCTTTTGAGAGCGCGTTTGACAAGCGATATCCCCGATGTCCCGTCAAAGGCCGGTGCTCGGTGTCAAATGCGAGATGCAAGGTCGAGGCAGGCAGCCAGATCTCTGCCCGGCAAGGCTGGATCTCGAAATGATATCGCGACGGCGGCGATGGTAGGTGGCGATGGTGCTGCTGCTGCTGCTGAGTTCCACGGGAACGGCAAGGCTTCAGTTGCGCGCGGGTGCACTCCCGTCCCGCTTTCCAAGGATCCAACAGCCTTGGTCGTGTAGAAGTAGGTGATGGTCGATTATGTGCCAAATCGTCCCACCAGAGTTTATGTGGCGGTATATGTGGTGTCGCGTCGTGTCGTGGTGTAGAGACCGGAGAGAGTGTTGTCGTGGTTCGTGGGTGGTCGCCGCCTGGTTGCAAGGAGTGGACGTCGAGGTTAGAGTGAGGCAAGGTGGTGTTGGTGGTCCAGGCAAGTAGTTGGAGAGGTGGTGGGAATGATGATCCGGTCCACGTCGCAACAGGAAAGCGTGCAGTGCTAAAGTAGTCGTAGGGATGGGAGGAGGAAATGGGGAACGGGGGTCCGGGCAAGTCACAGTGTGTGTGGTCTATGTCTAGCTACCGTGGTGGTCCTCTTCAGGCGCAGGCGGCGGCGGCAGGCTAGGTGGCTCTCGCTGGTGGTGGTCTCGGGGCCGGCGACCGTGGGATCTCTTGTGGGCCAATCCGCTCAATCTCAGGTCGCTGGTGAATGGTCGGGACGGCACAAGGGCGATTGGGACGTCAAAGTGGCGTGCCGCAAAAGAGGAGAATTCCCGACACGAAACTCAACGGTCGTAGGACGCAGAAGAGACGGAAGAAGCGAGGAGGAAGATGGGGGGACGGGGGTTGGGGTTTGGGGACCTTTTTTGGCCGACTGCGCTGCCTTCTTTTGCTTGGTGCTCACGCCAAATCGTATTGGGGGGGGGGGGGGAAGTGGAAGCAGCCAGGAGCCGGGCCTGGGGGGTGATGGGCGATGGAGGAATCGCGAGATGGGAGACCGAGCTTCACAAGCCTGCGCAGTCTGGAGCACGCAATCGCACCATCCGCCGTCTTGGCATGCGTACATCTCAGACCGTCTCATGTGTTGCCTCGTTAATCAGGCAATTCAGGCACTCTTGCAGCTCAAATATGCACCTATGCAGCAAATGACGGCTTGGCGCCCCTGTATCTGCCACCAATCTGCCTACTTCAGGATATTTGGCTTGTTCCACCCTTCTCCCATGACAGTCATCACCAAGATGGCCGACGCGGACACCTTTCTTAGTTCCCAACTCTTCACTTGGCGCATTGCTTTTGCTGCAGCCTCACTCTAACTCATTCTTTTGGGCAGACCAATCGAGGTGTGAATTGGCCGTTTTGTCACTTTTTGAAAAACCATCTGTCCACGCGACGAATCGGTGATCTAAGCGAGGAGAGCCTCTCCGAGAGCCTCAGACATTCACATTGGATGTTTAGTTGGAAAAAATCTGTCAACTTCTCTTTTTTCAGTCTTTATCGACCAGATATTCGTCGTCTCTTTCGTGTCTGTTCGTTGGGCGTTTCGCTGTCGTTGGCCGTGTGCCTTTAAACCAACAGAACACACTTGGTGCAGGCCAACTCGTATCCAACAGTGATGATACCTTGCCGAAAGCTCCGGGAGTCCCCAGACTTCTCGTGTGGCCCCCAGCCATAATCTCAACCCATACCTTCCCTCGTGGCAGGCCTTTGGCGATTGTGCAACAGCTTAGGATGAGCAGCAGGTGAATGGTTACCAGTGTTGAGTTAGATAGGTACTGACATGCGCAAGTGAGATGACTAGCATGTCGCCATCCACATGGCATGCGACGCGAAGGAGTCCATGGCGTTGGACAAGGCCGTCAAGACTTTGATGCCACGTTTGGCAGGGATCCGGCGCAATATGGTAGGCAACGAAATGATGTTGGGCATCTCCGACTCCCGTCTCATGGGTTTCTTCTTGCTGAACAGTCATAACGATTCAAGAAACACTACATACCTTGGTAGTATGCCAGAACCTTCACTGAAACCCGACTACTACTCCGTCCTCTCCTAGGCAATGGCTCGAACAACTCATTGGTGAGATGAATCATTGATTACTCGAGATCACCAGATGGTCATCGAGATTCACCTCGAGTGTGTGTATTATTTCTCCGAGCTTAGCTGTACCTGATTACATAGCAAACCCATATGACCTACCCTAGGTAGGTTGGACTGCAAGGCGAGTGGACATCGCGATAAGCATTGGCCTTGTGGGCTCCAAATCTCCACAGGGTCTTGGGCGCCGCGCTAAGCCACTAACAACACGATCTGCCGGGTGGCAGATCCAACGCCAGGGCAACGCCAACAACCTCAACGGGCGCCAACCCTCAGCAACTCTCAACGAACCCTAACCCGTACAACCTCAAGCAAGAATTTCGAGGGCATCATGCAATTCACGTGCAGCCTAGTATCCGTAGCAGAGTGAACAAAAGCTGTGGAATCGAAACAAAGCGGTACTAGACGTCACGGTACGTCAAGGTTGCCGCCCTCAATGAATCTGTCACCTATGTCGTGATGCGCCGCTGCCGCTGCCGCAGGTAATCTCCAAGGGTCCCGTTAGTGCTGCCCTGGCTTCCTGGTCGGTGGGACCACAGCCGTTCGGGAGTTGCCCAAGGTCTCAGGGTTGTTGCTGTCAGACTGGATCTGCTGGTCAGGGTTGCAGCACCGATATGCTGCTACCTTAAGGTACCGTTGCTCCGTCCCGGCTGGGGATGAAATAGATCAAACCCACAAAACACAGCATACACCGACCGGATCACGTACCTGCACCTGTCAATCATCATCCTGCCTCGTTTTCTTCATAGTTTCATTTACTACCCAGGCAAAGTGACATAGGTCTTGGTGCGCCACAAGTCAGGTAAATGCAGCGTCCCTTGCATTAGCTAGGTACGGCAATACGCGCTACAGCCGGGGGTGTGTTGTTGTCGTGGATTTGCTTCGTGGATCGCGCTGGGGATCTTGCGTGCGGCTTGCTGTTCGCAGGAAGCCTCGTTGCGGCCCCTGCGTTCGTTCCTGTACAATTTGAAAATTCACTTTCGCCCTTTGATGAATCCCGGCCCAATGTCTTGAAATGACATACAGAGAAAATGACGCCAAGTCATGTCGCCTTCAGGGGATAGAAGATTACCTACCTATTACCCAAAAGGCTTGAAGTATTAGAGGGGCAAGCAATGCCACAATGGCATGGAAGCGTGAAACTGCTGGCACCTATCATGATGAACTACCCTGCCGAGCCACCAGACGAGCCTACCATGGCCGCCATGACATGATCTACGGCGCCATGCAGCAAACGGTTCTCCTCTCCCGCCCCAGTCTCAATCAGCCCAGCCAGCGGGCCAGCGGGCCAGCGACAACACGCAAGCCCGCAATCCACACAGTTAGAATCTGTTCATGGAATGGAAAGATGGAAGGGAGCGGGTAGGTAGTGTACTATGGCAGCTGGCTTGACGCCGTTAGACGCGGCAGAGCGGGAAGGACAGGATCAGCAATTGACGCTGCCGTGGCAAAGGGAGAAGACGGGAGCACGGGCCACATCAACGGCTACTGCTGTATCGAAAGTACAATGAATCGATGCCCAGAAATGATTCCCTTCCTCGCCATCAACACACTTGAATTGCATCAAGTTCAGCATTCCAATTCTTTTTGTTGATCTCAGAGATGCCGACAGCCACACCGACGGCGTGGCCGCATCTTGACATCCTACTTCATGCCATAGTTTTTTTTTCAAACCCCGCGTCACATCTCGACACACTTGTACCGCTCCTGGTCAATTTCGACAATTTCCCCGAAGCAAAAAGACGAGGGCGGCAGATCGACAGCCTTTTTTCCAAGACATTTCAACCTCGAAAGTCTGCAACAAAGGTTCGAGACATTCGTCAACACAACTGGAATTAAACGAGAGACAAAACACCCCGCCATTGTTGCTGATTTCTAACCATACCCTGAATGCCCCCCCGATCAGCCCCGGCATGGTTTCGAAGGGTTCATCGGCCGGCGGACAGGGGTCGCATGGCATGCATGGGTGAGGTTGAGAGGGTTAGGGTTCTTTCAATGATCATCCCCCTGAATTGGTGACCATGAGGTTGTCGACAAGACAGGAACGACAAAACACGATGGAGTGAGAATGTGGAAATGAATCATTCTTAATATCATTTCTCACCCTAGGAATTAGGTTTGGTATAACTTCCACTCACAGGGAACTTCACAAGGCGACGGTATCGCCGAGTGTCCGCGCAGCGTTCTTTCCCGCTCTGGCACAGCATGCCGAACAAAGCAGGGCAGGTACCACCAACAATCAACAATCAACAATCAACCGTATTGAACAAACACCAATGGAAATTTCGCACGCCACCAACATATCATGAGACACATCCGATCAGATGTCCTCGCTCTATATTGGGGTTCCCGTCTACTTTTCTGGTGACTATGAGCTACCGCCAATTCCCACCGTAACATCCGTTCCCGCTTTACACTCTCCAAATTGTGTCTATATTCGAAATATTGGGAGATCATTCACGTAGAAAGTGAAAAGACTATCTCGTCATTTTGAACTGACGCTCTGATTGAGGCTGCCACTGTGGGACGGCGAAGGGAATGGTCAGCATTGATATCGATTGAGAAATTCACATGTCATCCCCAGTTATGTTCAAGCGAACAACTAATTCACCAAGCTACTTGTGACATGCTCAGCTCAATCCAAAAGTAAAACTATAATAGTTGCATGTGAGCGGCTGCTGGCGCAAAGTCAAGCACCTCTAGGTGATGCCGAGCTCCTCCTGCCTTATGCGGAAACTCCCGCTCGAACGTCAAGATACCTACAAAAAAAATCTTTTTCTGGGACGGACCAGATTCCCGTTTGGACTCGGACACGATATTCGCGTCGTCCGTCCCACCAGCCACCCGAAATTTCCCCGATGCAATCCATGCTCAGCCACCGACACAGCACTCGCTCATATCATTGATTATCTTTGTGCCCTTTCGACCAAGTCTACCTCTACTCCCCATTTGTGTGCGCTAAGCAACTTGCAATCCATTCGCTGAAGCCATTGAAGTGGTATCAACTGAACAGATGTTAAAGGGGGGAAAAAGGAAGGAAAAAGAAAACAGACACAAAACCCAAGTATGCCATTCATCCCTACGCGTCACCATATCCCTAGTGATTCGGTGGTTCTTCCATGATCCAATGACTGTATGTGTAGTACTCCCTCAACTCTTTCGGATCCTCCCTTTTGGGAAGGCCCATGACTTGATTAGGGCTGCATATTCCACCGCGGATGAATTACTGCTCCATCCGACAGACTTGATTGTATTCCTCCGGATAGGTACGGTAGGTACTATGTTTGCGCACAACGGGCTGGGTGCATACAGCCTTCATGCGTAGTCTGTAAGTCTCCGGCCTCATCACCTATGCACTCGACCCTCCTCCTATTGCACCTAAGTTGATTGTAATTTCATGAGGTTGGCTATAGGAACGAGAAACAGGGGCCGGGGGGTTTTCCGAAGGGAGATTCTATGCTCCATATTAGTACATACCTCTAGGTATAAATGATAAAATGCATGTGAGGGATGAAGGGACTTGCCTCCGTCAATTCTCCGGCCGTTGAATAGTCAGGCTGTGGAGGTGCCTAGTCAATGTTAACGGGGAATTGAATAGGTAACAATAAATTGAAGGGAGGGATTAACCTACCTCGTTTATCACAGGCTTTGATGTACCGCAACCCATTGTGGCTTTGGTGAAGTATGATCGTGGAGAGGGAATTGCTTTCAAGGTGTTTCGCCGCACGGATTTCAAGCCGGAGATAGTCGTCCACGAGCGAGGTGTGCTGAAGTCGTAGTATCCTTAAGTAAACTGGTGGGGAGCCCACCAGGTCATTATAAGTGAACCGGCCAACGGACTGTTGCTTGTCATTGTATGTGCCTCTAACTTATTGTCTTGTTGGTAGGTAGTCTTGGCGCATACAGATGTTGGATGAAAGACGGCCGAGTATATGTAGCTACCACGTTCGTGATTGGATGTTTGCAGAAACGCCATCTACGTTTTTCTACTTCTAGGGTTGTTTCTACCTTACCTATCTTCATTTTGGCTGAGCGCCTTAGATACCTGTCGTATCTCTGGTGTTTAACCGCTGATTAGCGGGTCGTTGGGTGTAGTGAGGAATCAAGAAAAAGGAGTGGGTGGCTGCCCTTAAGAGCAGCGCATACAACGAGGTGCCCGACTTATTGGAAATTATGGTTGACCCTGTGCGAGTTACGAGCACAGCGGCACGAAAGAACCAAAACCGGTGATAACAATTATTCGTAGAATTAGAAGCTGTACAAGTAACCGTAAATCTTGTTCCTTAGGTGTTGTTGCTGGCTACTGCGAGGAAAAAAAAAAGGAAAAGAAAAGAAAAAAAACAAGACCGTGACAAAGTTCGAAGACATACGCTTCCAAAGATCATTTCTTGACCAATACACCATTCGCTTTTCTTCCCAACCAAGCACCAGCTCAACAGGCCCTTTCCAACTCACCTGATTCTCTCCATCAGTCCTGTCTCCTCTTGATCGAGTGTTGATCGAGTGGAAACTCGTTCGGCATATACCGCCTGGACGGAGCTTAGGTAGAGGGTACCCTTCACAGCACCTACCTCTAGGTAACTATGAAATTTTAATGCCATACATAGTTGAGGTCTATCCCCCTGAAGCCGAGACCTTACCAAGACAGACTTCAACATTGGCCTTCGCAAGCGCCTCCATGAGCCCTCGTAACTCTCCTACGCGAGTTTTATCCGATGGTCTGTCCCATACTTGTACTAAACCCGCCTTTTTCGAAAACTCGTTCAGAATATCCCTTCCCTCATGATTCCACTGACAGAATGAACCACGTAACTCCAACCCGCCAATCACTATTCCTTGATTTCGCTGGGGAGCAGGAAAAACCTGCGGCTTCGCGCGCATGTATTCCTCGTCGACGGACATCCAGCGGTCTCCAAAAGCTCCGTGCCAGTAGCAGAGATTTTTCTTGTCGTTGCAAAAATCGCATATGAATCTTAGTTTGATGAAGGCGTGTTCCTATGTGTGTAAGGTCTGTTAGCTGATTGTTTTTCGTACCAATATTGCTTCTTCAAGTAGATACAGGTACCTAGGTAAGGCGAGTGTTTAGGTAGTTAGAGGTAGGTACCTTCTTGGACTTTTTCCGGGAAAATTCTTGTGTGCTGACACAGCTACCCATTGTGATGCTGTATGTGCGTTGCGAATAATGTAAACTTCCAAAAACAGAACTTTCGAGTCTATTCATTAAGGCTCTCGCTTCCGCAAGTTCCAAAACTGAATGATACCTAGGTAGTCGATGTGCTTGCTAGAGGTCTGTAGAGGTAGGTAGCCTTCTTCCTCGGAGCCAATCTGGTGGGAAGGAACCAAACCTCCCGTCATTATAACTACCTCTAGCAAGCAGACTGCTCTCTACAAAAGTACCTAGGCAAATTGCGCGCCATAGGTACCACCCATGTTCCCTTTTTTGCTGTTCCGCGTTAGATGTCTTCGTTGGTTGTGTTGGTGCATATGGGTATTGAGAAACTGGGCAAGTGACTAGAACATGGTGTTGGTGATTGAAAAGCTTAGGAGCACCAACTGATTTTTTTTAAACTTTGTCTTCCTTGTCTCTGTGGATTCTTGTGGTTGAGTGATGGGCTGGACCATCATTGCGAGAAGAACAAAGAAATTGTGGCGCGATACTTCTCGGTAGAGGTAGGTACAAAGATCAACCGCTCGGACTTGATTCCGACTTGGAGCGGCAAATGGGTCTCTTTGACGTCTGGTCCGGTAGTTGGGGGGTCGGTTTCGAAGCTACCCTAGGCTTGGAACTGTTAGGTCTACATAGGTATCTAAAGAGGTGATGGGTTGACAGGAGTTAGGAATGTGGGAGCGCTTACATTCAAGGAGACATTAGGTAGCCATACGGCTTTTGGGATTTTTGTACTTCTCAACCCCGGCAAGATACCTAACCGAACCCCTCCGCCTCGATGTGAGCGAGGAAGCTCTGACGATAATATAGGCTTTGCGACTTCGATTCACCTACTGCTTTCATACATTCGGAACCATATGCTCCAAGTTCGTCACCATGCTCCCAAACAGTGAATAAGCTATCCGCTCAACTACATTCCTCACGCGTATCCAACCAGTCTCCCGTCCAGCGCAGAGCTAATGGATTGGAATTTGAGGCAATTATTTATGTCCACTACAATCTAGGTTGGATAAAGAAAACCCTCCCTCTACCATCTACCCCCTCCCACGTCTGAAAACACTTGATCCCATAGCTCATCATATCCCTAACCAACCGGCACGGACTCAACGACCGATCTTCCTCATCCTCCAAAGCCTCTTGCACCACGGCTTCAACGTACTTCTCCGGCCCCGAATGTCCTTGTGGATTTCCAAAGTAAGCGCAGAAATCACCTCGTAGCTGAACACGCAGATTGTTGTTCGGATTGTACTTAAGGTATTTCTGCAACTCCTTCATCCCATATACTTGGGTATTTACCGCTTGCTGTAGGGCAGTCGGCGATACGGAAACTAGCCGTTCAAGCATCCAGGCGTTTCCGAATTGGTCGGAGCATTTGGTTCCTTGAGCGTTTAGGCGGCAGGCACTACAGTAGGTAGATAGCGTCACTTTATATGTGCTGTCTGTTTCTTGGATGGGGATGATGGGCTGGGATTCTGGCTCATATATGGGCTGGTACATGGGCTGGTGCTGCCACGTGGATCCGTATTGAGAGCCGTGGAAGATCAGGGTCTATGGTTCAGGTCAGTGTCAGAGGAAACCGCGCTGGTGACCGGGACGTTCGCACAGAAAACACTCACATCTTTCTCATCCTCTCGATATTCAGTTGACATTCCACAGCCCATGGTAGTAGTTCCTGTAGTGTAGAGGTAGCAAATCAAGGTACGCCTTCTTCTCCCGTTGTGTCTTGTAGGATATTGAGTTGAAACGGGTCGGTCGTCGAACGTAGCCTGGCTTCTCCAACCAAGACGGACAAAAGAGTAGTAAGCCCATTATAAATTAGCAAGCTGCGCGCTAGTATGCTCACCAACTCTGACTCCATTGTTTGGCGGTTCTGTGTTTTGACATGACGATGGTCTTGTTGGTAATCTTGGTGCTTCGACACTGAAAGAGGGACGTGATTTAGCCATTATCGTGTTGATCGTGTTGGTGATCGTAATAGAGCAAGGCGCTTACGATGTCTCTCTCTCTTTTCTCTCTTTTCCCCCCGAGTGTGTCATATGACATGGCGTTGGCGAGAACAACAGCGGGCGGTAGGAAGGGGGGATGCTGCGATGATAAAGAAATCCTCTTCGAGTAAGCGCCCGGACTCGTGGTTTCGACAGCGACTGGAAGCGGCATCATGCTTTCTTTGACATGCAGGTACTCACTCATCCGTCAAATATGTGCCAATGCGTTCACTTGAGCCACATCTAAAGGAACCACCGAGGACAGGGGCTAAGGTCTGTCAGATAAAGATCTGTCACCAGTAGCTCTGTGCATGGGCGATGCGAACTGGACCTGGAAGAAGAGGTATATGTATCGCTATCATTTGTAAAACATTATAAGCCATTGCCTGATTTCGCTCGGGATTTGTGACTGAACGGACGCCCCAACTCCATCCTTCCAGAGCCTGATATGCTCGTCTATTACTGTTCATACCCTTCTCTCTTCATCATTGGTGAATGTGTTTTCCATCTTTCACTCATCCAAGTGCCGATCCGCAGCCTAGTGGTTGGTTTGTGGAACCGAATGGGAGACTCCTGCGGTCCGAGTTCCACATCCTCAAAGACCTCCTCTCGTGGGGGCAGGATTTGGGCATCGGTCATTCCAGGTGGTTCCTGCTGCTCATCCATCTCGTCTCCTTTTTTGGTGCGGATGTCCGTCAAGAAAGCCACAAAAGCCTCTGCCGTCACCTCGTCTGCCGTGGCCGTATTATCGCTTTCGGGCGAGACTTGGCGAGTGTCGGCTACTTCGGTGCTCGCATCCTCATGGACCAACTCCTAATTGTTATTCGATTGTATGGTCTCCTAGTCGTCCTCGGGTGGAAGTTCATCGTCGATGTAGCGTACGAGCGTGACGCGCATCTCGGTCGTATCGTGGCCCCTGAGCACGTCGCTGATGAAGTGGGTCTCGACTTGCATTTGTACCATCTCGAGAGCACCGCGCAGCACACCACACAGGATGTTCGAGAACCAGAGCTGGTCTTGAGCCCGGCCGTCATCGGGCAGTTCGACAAAATCGGCGAGGGGGTTCTCGTCGAAAACGAGGGAGAACTGCTTGTTGTCGCCTGTCCAGTTTGTGATTGTTGGGGTGACGTTGAGGAAGATCTTGAAGCCCACCTGCGACAGGTAGTGTTAGCAAGAGGCATTTAAATGTTGGCACCGGGGAGGTCTTGCCTTGGCGATCATCTCTGCGGTTTCGCGAAAGTTGGAGCACCGGCGCATCGTGTTGGACTTGGCCAGGTAGTCCTCGATCAGACGGAGGCCAATGTTGTATCCCATTCTATCCAGCTGCTTGTTGACTTCGGCATAGTCATTCTCAAAGTCCTTGCATATCTGCGCCACTATGGTTCCGTAGGTGAGGACGACTAGTTCGGCGTTAACTTTTTCGATCCTCGTCCTGCCTGGCAGTTAGCACTGCGAGGGCATCTTGTTACCGAGGGGTTAGGGGCGATCCTACTTCCAGATCCTGTAGAGTAACAACCGGCCGTTAGCAAACAAGAACACATTGTCTGGTGTTGGTTAGGACCCGACTTACTCTTCCCCCAAACGGGATGCTTTGCTTGCTGACGACATTGCGAATTCTGGAAATCAGAAGCTCGGCGAGCCTCTGTATGATCTATACCGTTCTCATAAAACAATGGGGTCAAGAGGGGATACAATCGGGGCGCGGGCCAGTGCTTCAGACACGATGGTAGCGACAAGACAGAATGATGAGCGATGATGTTGTTTTTGTTACAAGCCAGGCGGTGGGATTGTACCGCGAGACAGAAGACGGAATGGAACTGGAGTTCGGTTGGGGACCTCGATGGAACTGCGTGAAGCTGGAGTGGAAGCTCAGCCGCGGGCGACCTACTGCCCCGCTGACACCTTCAGCGATCTGTCTGCCCCGGGGCAGGCACCACAGGGCACTGCCGACGGGAGCTCTGGGCACCAAAGGGAACCGCAAGGGTTCGACAGCGGGAGCTGGGGCCCCACCCGCACATTCCCTTGTGGATCCACTTGCTCTGTCATCTAGCCTGATCAGGCTTAGCCTTTCAGCGGCTTCAAGTGTTGCAGCAGGGAACTGCCCGACGTGAAGTCAAAATCGCCAAGTTCCGTCGCGACGGAGAGCGGGCAATCAAAAATCCACTTGACGTAAAGGTATCACCAACTCCAATTGCTTTGCTCTGACATCAACTCGCCTGCCGTCTACCATCCCGATTACTGCTACGATCACCCTGAATACCAGAATTCCGAGCCACACACCATGTCCTCCGAAAAGAGACCTGCGTCCGATGACCCCAGCGGGGGCCAGCTCGTCAAGAGACCCAACCTGGGCTCGAGTCGCGCCCTCACGAGGACCAGCGCGACTGGCAGCAGCGGTGACCTTATCCAGACAGCGCCCCGTACGAGCAGCCTCCAGGCTCCGGTGATGGAGCTGTCCGGCCACTCGGGCGAGATCTTTGCGGCCAAGTTCGACCCTACTGGCAACCTTATAGCTTCTGGTTCCATGGACCGTACCATCAGTACGTCCCAACTCACATCAGCTGCCGGCATTGACAATTGGGGACCAGTTACTAACAATTGTCTACTACAGTGCTCTGGAGAACCTATGGCGACTGCGAAAACTACGGTGTCCTCAACGGCCACAAGGGTGCCATTCTCGACCTCCAATGGTCGCGCGACTCCGAGATCCTCTTTTCCGCCTCCGCCGACATGCACCTTGCCAGCTGGGACCTTACATCAGGCACAAGGATACGGCGCTATGTCGGACACGAAGAAATCGTCAACTCACTTGACATCTCGAGACGCGGCGAGGATCTGCTCATCAGCGGTAGCGACGACGGGACGATTGGCATCTGGGATCCGCGAACCAAGAACGCCGCCGACTACATCGAGACCGATTTCCCCATAACCGCCGTGGCCATGTCGGAGGCCGGTAACGAGATCTACTCGGGTGGAATTGACAATGACATCAAAGTCTGGGATGTGAGGAAGAAGGCCGTCGTGTACTCGATGATTGGACACCAGGATACTGTCACCACATTGCGGGTGTCGCCAGATTCACAACAGCTGCTCTCGTACGCCATGGATTCGACAGCGAGGACATGGGATATCAGGCCGTTTGCTCCTGCGGATAGGCACATTCGCACCTTTGATGGCGCGCCGCTGGGTATGGAGCAAAACCTCATCAAGGGAAGCTGGGACAAAGATGGCAAGAAGATTGCGGTGGGCGCGGGTGATGGCACCGTGGTCATCTGGGGTAGTGACACTGGCAAGCTTTTGTACAAGCTTCCGGGCCACAAGGGAACGGTCAACGTAGCCGAGTTCTCTCCCGGCACTGACCCTCTTAGTAAGTTGATTGCGTTTTGGCTGTCATCTGCAGTAGCTTACCATGTTGTAGTTCTCTCTGCGTCGTCCGATAGGACCATGCTGCTCGGCGAGCTGAAGTGAGGAAAGAACATGTACATGGGCCAGCTCATGGGGCTCCCCTCAAAAAATGAGGATTTTTCGCACCCAAACCCGGGGAATCCCATCATCTGTTGCAGTCTATGGCAAAAATCACCATTAGCCGTACAGTTGCGTGCAAGATATTGCCGGCTCCAAGCTTGCTGCTAGCAAGACGTCATGGGCTGGAGGCCGGTGAATTGGGAAGAAAGAGTCTGGAATTGGATAAGGTTACAACGCTGGTGTATCAGCGCACCCCGCTAATGTCACAAAAGGAACAGGTCGAGGGACGCATGGCGTAAGGAGTTATTGACAAGTTGCATTCATAATTTACATACAACTAGATACCCAGCCTGAATGGAACTGGACGAAGCTCAAGCAAGAATACATGGCTCAACTGAGAGGCTAGACAACAAGGGACTGGATTTATTTGCGTCCACTGGCAACGTTGACCTTTATTTACTCGAGGACGGCGAGCTCTGGGCGCATGGCATTCTTCAACTGCAATCCCTATGGCTCGACAATCTATCTGCCTCGGTTCACCGCGCTGATGTAGTGCACAACCCATCTTCTGGCTCTAAGGCTCCCTCAGTCTGCCCATCAACCAATCTGAAACGAGCTTTGGCACTCCCCAACGTGCGCCTGAAACGCCTCACAGCCCCGACCGTCGGTCGCCCAGTGGCCGTGGCAGTTTGGCCCTAAAGACTTGGACAAGAACTCCCAGCCAATCATTTGCCGCTCGACTTGCCCCTTTCTGACGCTTCCAGGGGTCCATATTGGTCCGGTCGCGGTCTTGGCTTATACGCCCCTGGTACCGTCGAAACAAATCATTTTGGGAAGAGGGGAGGCATGTCAAACTGGTGGGTGGGTGTGAGTGGTAGTCTAGATGCAGGCTGTACCATAGTGTATGTAAGGTACAGCTTTTTAGGGTTGCTGTTGTTCCTGCTTCGTGTTGCTGTGATTGTTTTAAAGTCATATACATATGTACATGCAGCAGCATTTTATCACGGTTGTTTTTTCTTTCTTGAGTGGTAGCAGCAAGCCCAATGACTGGTCTCAACGCCCATCCCGAATACTTGGTTGGTTCATATGTCTTGTTCAGCTACGACCTTGACGTGCAACCCAAGCCAACACTTGTGGTCCAATTCAGGGACTCGGAAACTGATATGTATGTAGACTACAAACTTTATTATGGTCCCTTGACCACTCTCGTCCATCCGTCTGGGCTGTCAGTCGTTGAGGCCCTGAGAATGATCGATAGCCACCATGCAAGGCAAGGAAAGTGGAAGGCGTCACATCCGCTTCCACTTTTTTTTTTTTTTCCCCGTCGTCCTCCTCCCCAACAAAAGCTTGCGACCCAAACACCCAATACAATGAATCCGATCAGCGCGTCTTCTCTTCGAGTGTAGATTCACATCCTATTCCTTAGGTAGGTAGGTACCCCTGCTGCATGATACATACATAAGTAATATCCCTCGACCCTCGACCACCCCTAGCTGGCTAGCCGACTGGCCCGTCCGTTTCGTCATATCCAAACGCCCGTCATCCATAGGATGTCAAGCACACACACAGCCTTGTAGTGTACATACATAACCCATCCATATCCATCCATCGGTTCCCCGTAGTAGTCCGTCACCCACATGGAGACTCCATAGGTACCCAAAAGAAGTGTTGTTGTCGTTGTTTCTATCCCTCCTGAAACGAAGCACATCATTCGCTGTCGAGGTTTGAAATTTGAAAGGGGACGGACGGATTGTTCGTCTTAGTGTGTTTACCACGTCGATTGTCTGTCTGTCTGTTTGTCTGTCTGTCTGGTTGTCGACATCCACGGCATCCATCCACCCACACTCACCTACACTATAGTACTTCCTCGGTGATTTTTGTTTTTTGTTTTTTTCTCTCTCTTCTTCAAGTCACTGCACACACACTTCCTTGACGTTGTGCAACCAACCCACCGACACCGGGAAATCCAGTCAGTTATCGAATTGGTCACACAACACACTGCAAGCTGTCAACCTATGTACCTACACTAGCTGGCTAGGAGGAACGGAGGTTTTCACAGCTTGATCCATTCATAGCTTGCATCCCAGTCACACATACACACATACACATTCTCTTCTAGTCCATCTATTATACCTACCCCGGATTCCTGCAGTCACTCCTCCTAACGAGCCGTTTCTTCTTCTTCTTCCTCTTCTTCTTCTTTTGCTCGTTTCATCTTCTCTCTTCTCTCCCTCCTTCCCTTCTCTATTCTCTTCTTCCTCTTCACGTCGCACACTCTGCACCTCTGCGGACGCAGTTGTTCTGTTCACATCCACATTTACATTCAACACATTCCCTTGTTCTTCGTGGCCAGACACCGAACATCGAATTTTTCTTCGAGAAGAGTTCGCTTTACCCAATTTGCTCTTATCTTCCTCCATTCCTTCCCTTCAACTTTATCGGATCTGGACTTCGGAAAAGAAACACGGAACGACGACGAAGACTACGATTACAACAACGAATAGCGATACAAAAAGTTCAAGCCTGGAGCCGGACATTTGGTTACCTCAGTGATACCCCAGAGAGAGAGAGAGGAGAGAAAAAGAGACAGAGACAGAGACAGAGACAAGTGCGGGAAAAGGCTTGTCAAAGACAAAACCGAGGAAGTAGGACATACTTACAACAACAACGATAACGAACCGATCACATCATGAACAACTGAAGCAAGATTAAACGGCGCGACGATCCTTACCTTCACCAACACCACCACCATTACCACCACTTATGCGTACAACTTTTCCCAAAGCCAATCGATAGATCAACTCATTCGGTTCAGTTCAATTCATTCTTCACTATCATAACAACTTTTACAATCACACAACTCACCCAATCTACGGAATCCAAAAAATGGACCGCTTCAACTTCCTCCCTCAAGGTCTTCGGCGGAACAGCCCTGCTCCTCCCCCTGCTGCTGCCGCCGCAACCACAACCACAGCCCCAACCGGCACAGCCGCCGACCACCCTCACAACACCGGACAACCCGCTCCCCTCCCAGCAGTCTACCGCCAAAACCAAAACCAGAACCACAACCGCACTCAAAGACCCTACAACTACCCCGAATCCGCCTCATCTTTATCTTCTGACGACGAATATGAGACCGATGACGACGACCTCTACGAAGACGAAGAAGTCCGCTCCGTTTCTTCCCAATCCTCTCGTGACTCCGACACTGCTCCCCTTTCGCCCAGGAATCGTCATCAGCAACGAGCTCAATACCCATCTAGCAGCAGCACTCTGAACCGACGCTCCCACCACAATAACAACAACAACAACAACATGACCACAAACATTCAGGATGATCTCTACTGCAACCTCGAAGCCCAACTAGGCATCCACCCTGCCCTGCGCGTCCCGCCGCCTGGGCCCGGGAACGTCCCAGCTAATTTTCCGGCACCACCACCCATCCCCCAGCAACAACAACAACAACAACAACAACAAGAAGAAATGGCAGAAGTCGAACGCCGGTCTTCCTCGCGCTTCTTTCTTCCTAGAATGTCTTTCCGCTTCTTGGGCGGAGGCGGCGGTAGACCGCGCCCGGCATCAAGCCATTATTCAGGTGATGGGCTACCACCCGCTACCGAGGTGAATTTCCCAGTGTCGCCCAAGTCACCGGCTTTTCGAATTGGGGAACAAGAGTTGCCGAGTACGAGGCTGCATGTCCCTGGGGTGGAGAGGACCTGGAGTAGGGGGAGTAATGGGCCGCCTACGAGGGATGGGACTGGTACTAGGGATGGGTCTTCTTCTCATGGGGGAAGAGGGGGAGAGGCGGCGGCGAGGGGAGCTTCGAGGTATGGGTTTGGATTACTGGGCGGGAACCGGGGCGCGAGTCGAGATGGGAGGACGGTGCGAGTGACGGAACCCAGGAGGACAGCTACGAGACGGCATCGGGGTGAGAGGGATGGAGAGCGTAGTGAGCGCCGTAGAGAGGGAAGTGGTGGCAGGTCGAGATCCGGCCGGTCTGGAACGGGAGCTGGAGCTGGCTCTGGTCATGGGAGTCGGGGTCATCGCTCGAGAAGAGATCATGGCAGGTCAACAACGTCAGGGAGACATAGACATGCGCGTGATGAAGAGAGGAGAAGGAGAAGGAGGAAAAAGAAGAGTAGCAGCTCGAGAAGGCATGAAGGTTCCGGGTCGGGATCTCACTCGAGATCGGCGAGGACGACTGCTGCTGGAGGAGGACACTCGGGGCGGAGGAAAAGAAGAGCACCACCGCCGAAACACTTCCTCTTTTGTTTCCCGTGGGTGAGGTCGCGGACAAAACGGAGGCTGATTTTGCGATCTGTTGTTTCGGGGATGATTCTGGCTTGTTTGCTCATCGTCTGTAAGTTCTCTCCCCCCTCTTCCTTATCATGTTTTGTTTGGGTCCAACCATACTAACAATTTCCAGATCTCGCCCTTTCCGTCACCCATAAGGTCCAGGGCAGCGGATTCACCATCGCCATGATCCTGGTCGTCGTCTTGGGAGCCATTGTTTTCTTGCACAGTGTCGTCCGCCTTGTGATGCTGGCATTCAAAGGCGGACGCAGCAAGCGCAGAGACTTGGAAAGCGGACTGGCCCATCATGAACGAGATATCCATGCCCCCCAAGGGCCATACGCCATTCCGCCTACGCCGATCCGTGTTGTTCTGGCGCGTGATGAGGAGGCTGCTGGCCTTCCTAGTGCTACGGCCGTAGCGAAACCGCCCGAGTATGGAGAGTGGCGGGAGTCTGTGGTAAGTTGATATACCTCCCCCCTTCCAGACAGATGTACGAAACAAAATTGCTGACATGGTCCTTCCAGCGAGTCGATCCCAACCGCATCTACTGGATGCGCAACGAAGGGGCTGTTACTCCCGCTCTTCCGGACGAGGAGGCCACTTCCGAGGGTGCTCGGTCCAGGGCTGGCAGCAGAGACGGTCCTAATCCGGGAACTCTCCGCCGGCCTCCGTCGTACAGCTCGGATGACGGTGTCAGCTATGTGGTTGAGGCGCAACCGCGGTCCATCGCGCCGGCCACTGACGTACCAACCGGCGGCAGGGCTGGTAGGCGGTTGGCATGAGAAAGGTGTAAAACAACAGATTCAGCTTAGAGTTGGATGTATGGTGGTGCTGGAATCGAGTATGAGAAACGATTACTTCGCTTCAAAATGTACATAAGCTTTCATGTCAATGTTGTTGGAGTCTCGACTTGGTAGAGTACAGACGAGCTCTGGTGGTGATAATTGTGTTCGAGATATGTGATTGGTTGCTTCTGCTTGCTCCGTCGCATTATGTAAGCTGGCCGTATGTACACAATGTCCCGAATCACGCCCAGGCCGGCCCGTGGTGATGACTTGCTTCTTGAGCAACTTCGGGTATCGATTGTGAAATTCGATGTTCTGGTGGTAATGCTTCCGTGTAACCCTTGGTTATACACGTCTCGCGCCAGCAAAAGCCTCCGCGTCAAGGTTAACCGGCGCGTACGTATCAGGCAAAGCATGAGGTGAGGCGTACCAAAACGCGGGGAAACTGGCGAAAGCTCGGAAGCTGATGCCGAAGCTTGAAGCCGTGGCAACCGACGCCTTGATGAGAAATCAAAGAGGCGATGTTTTGCAAGCCATTTCCCACTTGGTAATGTAGACTCTTTGTGCCTTGATGAGCAGGTCCTCGAATCCCGTGCTATCGCCACACTCTTTGGCGGTTTTCCGTGGGGTTCCCCTTCCAATGTGTCTTCCCAGACAGAGTTCATTACCAATCGCCCTGTGACCGCAGTGCCCTGCATGTCGGTTACACCACACAGCTGAGCTTGGTAGTGTATCACAGACAAGACTGGCAGGGATGGTTTCCCCAGCTGTCCAAGGACCTGCAGCGGGGTTGAGTGGGTGGTCGTACGGGACAGAATGGTAGCCGGTCGTTGTCGCAAACTGGTCTCCATTCGAGTCAGTCCAGCCCAACACCACCACCGACACGTCCACTTTCCACTTGAAGCTCCGAAAACATGTGAATGTGTTGAATCATCAGTCGACTTGAAAAACATGACATTGCCGTGGGTAAGATGCCAGTGCTGTACTATCTGTTGAAACCTGAGTGAAGGGGCTCACTGCTGATTTGCTGCTCTCGACATGTCTGTTAGATCGATATTTCCCATTCGAAGATGAGTGGATCAGCTCTTTCCCCGTTCTAGAAGATGCGATCATGCAAACTGCCTGCCGCCAGCCGTTGTTTCCTGTCGGACTGTTGCCGTCGTCGACATGCCTCGAGGCCCAGATGATCCGTAAGAAAGAAAGTGATCAGCAACGTGCTGCTGGATTCCTTTTCTTGGGACATCCGTCCATGCCATCCAGTCGCAAGCAATGGCAGCCCTCCATCCGAGCAAACACGACAAAAAGACGTGGGATGGACACAATGGTGGAAAGTAGACCTTCTAGGCGCCGACCGGGCAGGGCATCGAGTCGTCGGTGCCATGCGACGCGACGACAGAAATTGGAATTGGAGACGAAGTGATGAGGCTTGGCATGTTCCTGCGACTGAAGGTCGGGCGAGTGGAGCTCTCAGATTCCGAGTTCAAGGACTGCAGTGGTCCGGACCTCCAGCTGCCAGTGCGCGCGGAGCAGCAGCAGCAGCAGCGAGTCACTGTCACTGGAGAGGCCACCACTGCAGCATGGAGCGAAGGGAAAAGAGGCAGAAGTGGAGCCTGCCAAGAAACTCGTAGAGTTTTTTCTTTAGCGTGTGGTTTATCAGTGACTGTTGTTCTAGGAGGAAGCGAAGGAACATGATGAGGTTATCATCCGTGGACGTGATCCATGACTTGGGTAAGGTACATGTGGTGCTGGAGGGTCTTGGGGCGGTTATCAGTTCTTGTGACCGCAATTTATGGACAATGGTTGTAGGCTTCCTTGATCCCTCTCGGAAGACGACGGGGATTCGATACTTTACTATGTAGTTTTCGAGGAAGAGACAACCAACAAAGAGAAAGGAAATTGCAGAGGCCCGAGCTGAAAGACAAAAGGAAACCTAGCAATCGAGACTCGGGCCCACTCATCTCTCCGAATCATCGGATGCCCGCTGAAGAGGGAGGCAGAGAACAGAGTCGTCACAGCTTTCATCCCCAACCACTGGACACCTAATTTAGATAGTCAGCATGAGATACGGGGAAACCTGTGGCAGAGAGAGAGAGAGAGGCGCCTTCCCAAAATCACAACTCGAGGCAGGGGACATCTGGGTACCTCGTCTATACTTTGCCTCTATCCCATCATTAGCCTGGTATGAGACCCATGCTCTGCTTAAACCCGCGCACAAGGTAACGCTGGGACTTGGGAGGAGGGGGCGGGGGGGAGAAGCACAAGGTTCCTTTCAAGTCTCTTTCAGTTGGGAAAGGTCTCGAGTGAGGTTCCCTGTCTGCGGTGCCTGTCTGGCGTCAACTGCTGCTGCTGGCTGGCCAAGAATCCCGAGCGCATGAGGCACGCACACTGGAGAGGCTCCATCCAGTCTTCTGAGGTGATCCAGCACGCAGAGAGCGGGCAGCCGTGGGTGGCCCAGTCGTCTCCTACCTTACTCGTCCTACTTGTGTGTTCCGTGCTTTCCGCCCCCTCTTTCTCTTTCTTTTCCCTTCCTCCGTCCAGCATCGCTCCTTGATCCATAATCACCAGCACAGGGTACGCTCGCTCCCGGTTTTCTCTTGGGTTTCTCTCTCTCTTGGTGTTGAAGTTGGTGAGCCGGTTGAAGAAGAAGTTGAAGTTGAAAAGAAGTTTTGTTGCAGGTTGTCAGAGAGAGTCCTTCGAGTTCTTGTTTGGGTATCTGTCTTCTTTTATCAAAGGTCAGTTCAAGCTGCTTTTCTTTTCTATCCCATCACACGGCGTCACGGTGTGTTGTGGTGCCTTCAAGTTGGTCTTCAAGTTCTGTCGCCTTGGAGTCTGGTTGCCCTGTCTCAGGTCCCCCGTTTTCCCCCGCCCTCCCTTGTGGTACTGCTCGTCAAGCACGTTGACGACGACGACAACGACAACAACAACAACAACATCGACAAGACATATCAGAGACGAAAACTGTCCGACAAACATTGCGCACACAATCAGCTTTTGCCCTCGCTCCCTCTGGTTGCTGTCGCAAATCATGCGAGCACCATCTGCTTACCAAAACGACGGTCCAACCCCCACTTTACCGCGCATTATCGCATCATCGGCCAGCACCTTTTATTCGAGCATGACTGCACCTTGAGGCTTGAACCTCTGCCTTTCATACGCCACCACAACCACAGTCGGACATGGGAATTGTGCTGCGCAAGCCCAGGTCACTGGAGCTACTTATCCAAGGCTTGATGCCCTCGCGGACCGGGAAATGCTGGCGCTCCCTGCTTCGCATTGTCCCAAGCAGCTGTTATGGTTACCTCGGCTGTCGGCGGCATTAATTCAGCGCATCCAACCGTTCAGGCGTCGAATCGGCAACTGAACCGTAACGGGTAGTGGTGCGACCTACACTGGCCCGGCACGACCATCTGCCTGCACTGTTCAGCGCCGGATCGGACTTGAACCCTTCTTCCGGCGAGACTTATTATGTACAACGATGAGGGCTGGGCGCGGGGCACAGAAACTCGACCAAAAGGCGACCTGTCAAGATGCCGCCACAGCCCTATTTCAACGGCAGCCAGATCTTTTCTAACATGACAACTTCGCAGACCCTCCATATATACATCAACCATCACCATGTCTTCCCTCTCTCGTCGCGCGTGCTACAAGTGTGGTGAGCTCGGCCACCACGCCGAGGCCTGCTCCTCCCCCCACAGACTCTGCTACAACTGTAAGTTAAACAGCCCGACCCCTCCGTCCTCCCGTCCCGCCTTTCGAACTTGAGCTAACACTGTGACACAGGCAAGCAGCCCAGTACGTCATTTCTCCTTCCCTGATTGGTAGCTTTATATCGCGATTCTCTAACCTCCCATCGACAGACCACGAGTCCAGCGAATGCCCTCTTCCTCGTAGCACCGAGGCCAAGCAATGCTACCACTGCCAGGGTCTCGGCCACGTCCAGGCTGACTGCCCTACCCTCCGCATCAGCGGCGCCGGGTCTACCAGCCGCTGCTACAACTGCGGCCAGCCCGGTCACTACATGGTACGAAGCTCTTGATGTCCGGTAACCCATCGTGTGGCCCTCTAACCATGTCTTTCTTTCCCACAGCGCGCCTGCCCCAACCCTCCCACTGGCATCCCCCGCGGTGCTCCCGTTGGCCGTGGCGGTTTCGGCGGTTTCGGACGTGGTGGCTTTGCTGGCGGTGCTCGCCCCGCTACCTGCTACAAGTGCGGTGGCCCTAACCACTTTGCCCGCGACTGCCAGGCTCAGGCCATGAAGTGCTACGCCTGCGGCAAGCTCGGTCACATCTCCCGCGATTGCACCGCTCCCAACGGCGGTCCCCTCAACACCGCCGGCAAGACCTGCTACCAGTGCAGCGAGACCGGCCATATCTCGCGCGACTGCCCCAACAAGCCCCACACCAACGGCGAGATTAAGCAGGACGACCTGAACGCTGGCCACCCTGGTCAGGGTCTCGCTGCTGCTCCCGTTGCCCCCGTGGCCCCTGTTGCTTAGGAAGCCGAACAGACCAACGGTGACGGCGGAGCTCACACCAAAGGTGACAGCGGCGCTTACATCAGCGGTGACGGCCATGTTGCAGTGAACGGGTTCTCGCACTAGCCATCATCATTACCAACTTGTTATATTCCCTTCTTAATACGCTTATGTATGTCTTTACGAACGAATGCAGCGGTCAAAATCTCGGCGTCCACGGTTCTCGATATATACACCATCGGCTTCATGCTCTTTCAGCACAGAGACACGACGGCACGGAACACAAAACTTTCGGAATGGGAAGGTTTTCTCCACTTTTATGTCAGCTCACGTAGGCACTTCACGGCACGGTTTTACCTCTCACTTGGACACAACTTCATGATACCCCGAAATTGACGAAGCGGTGTGGGTCGACAAGATCAGGCCACTGCGGAGGATGATCTCGTCGTCAGTAGGTTGTTGGAAGGTGGCCCATGTTTGGAGGGGCGAGGGCTGGCTCGTTGGAGGTCCTGTTGGTGGAAACGGCCAGCTCGGAGAAAATCAAAAAAGAGAGAGCAGAGCTTGAGGATGGAAGGCAGCAGGTTTAAAAGCAAAAGCCCGATGTGTGTGTGTTATCTTGGGTTACTCATGGGCTTAGGCGAAGAGATGTCAAATCCAGACGTATCAAACTACCTCCCGCTGACGTTATGTGTGTTGTGTGTGTTGTATGTGGTGAAGAGATGATAAGGGTGTGCAATGTCGAAGCGCTCGCTGAAGGCTTCTAAGCCGGAAACGGTTACATATGAGAATCTGCGGGTTAACGAAGCACAAGAGGATTTCGGGTTTGAATCGCGTTCGATCTGTCATTCACAACGAAGGCCTGTATCTTTCGAAGTGCGCTTGGTTGCCGTAGGTGTTGTGCAGCTACAGAGACAAGAAAAACTATGGATTGAAGCACGTCGTCGGTAACACCAGAGAATTGTTTAGAGTCCAAAGACAATCAACTTGCCGTCGAAAATATCGCTATCTATAGACCTCGGTCCTCCAGCATGTTGCAACCTCGCAGGACGTGGACGATAGGCAAGAAAGAAAGACAAAACTATACGTCTACACACCTTTCCACCTTTGAACAATTTTGGAATTCGTAGCTTTACGGTGCCCGTTGTCTATCGTGGCAGCACTAACCGTAGGTAGGTAGCTCTTGTTTTTCCATGAACCTGACTGAACCTTGCAGCAAAAGAAACATCGATTGGGAAATGAATTGTCAAAAATGAAACAAAAAAGAGTTAGTTTCATCAATCACCATCCGTGATGGAGAACTCGAAAAAAATTAGTTGTTTGGTGAATGCCCCCACGCGGGATTGAACCGCGGACCTCATCATATCGCAAATGTGGAATACGAGTGATGCGCTCTACCACTGAGCTATACGGGCTTCGTTATTTACACTGCTTGCTATTTGCCTTTATGTATCTATCGGTAGTGGTCTGATTGATTTCGGTTACAATGCAACCAAACGTATGATTAGTTGTGCACCCCCGGCAGGCAACGGGATAACAACCACTGCATCTTCCGTCAACATCAAGCCTTTTTGGTCCTCGCTTTTACAAAAACAAGTACAGAATCTCTTGTTGACCTTATATGTCGCTGTCGCGTTTTGATATAAACATACATTCGTTGCTTCCATCGCAAGTGAGCTTTTGGTAAAAGAGGTATTGTATGCATAACCGGACGAATTGAGATTGGTAAGTAGGTAATCCCTCGACGTTTTGACGACAGACAGCAAGCAGTCCAGCATGTCCACCCCCCCTGTCCATCATCTTCTGTATAGTAGGTACCTCCATGTACCTCATACCAATCAAAGGGAGAAAAGGGGAGACGGCGCGACTATACATAGTAGAGCGCAACTTAGCTGTGTATTAGCATCGTATCAGCATCTGGGTACTAGGGAGTACTGCGCATTCGCGACAACATGAAACATCAGTGATAGCATACTTAGAACCTGCCACGTACCCAACATGGGGAGGAGTCCAACAGCTGCCCGATTGACATGAAGAACGGAACAGCGTCTGAATAGCACAAGTATCAGACGAGTGTATTGCCTATAGTTAGGTACTTTACTGATAAACTCAGGCTCGGACGGACTGGACCAAATGGATCAACCACATACTTCAAGGCTGGTAAACCCCATCATGTCTTTTTTTTTTTTTCCCCCAAAGCACTGGAAATGAATGGGAGAAAAAAAAAAAAAAAAAAAAAAAAAAAAAAAGCTCAATGACTACTTACTGTATGACGGATCTGGAATACTGTATGTATGTACGTACGTAGGTGATAATATCATTTTGACGCCTGGAAGCAACAAAAACAAAATAATTGACAACAAAATACTTGACAACAACCTAAATCATCTCGAGAGGGGAGGATACCTCTAGGCAGGTAAAGACGAGAGGGAGGGAGGGAGGGAGAGTATTGAACACTGCGAGCGGCTTGTACTTCGTTTCCTTTTTTTTTTCTCCTTTCTGTCGATAGCGTACCTACCTACTAGGTACCTACTTACCTACCTCTATTCAATCTCCTTGCACTTCCCGGGCATCCAATAGGTAGGTACACAATGTCTCTGTCAAATGCCTACCTACCTCTAGGCAGCTGGACACTATGCAGTTTTCGATTGCTAAAAATTTCCCAGTAAATGTTCATAAAAGAGTTATTTGGACCTCCATGCCCTTAAATAGATGTAGGTACCTAGGTAGGTAGGCAAGTGCATGCCATCCATACTAAGAACGGATGGTGAAAACATAGGTAGGTAAAGTAGGTAGATGCTGATGGGGTAGTTTATTCCTTTTTCTTATATTTGATGTCATCGTCTCGCACAAGGGGTCATATTTTGCACTCGTCTCATGCTTCTTCATACCTAGTCTTTGCAATAATTTGGGGGTTGTGCAAAAGACATGCTTCCTTCACTGTTAGTTGATACCATAGTATAGTAGGCAGTGGTGTATGTGAGGAATATCTGGTATATGATATTTGCTTCCTAGGTGTAGGTCTGATCATGATGTGAGTGTGCCCAGTCAAATACTACTAACATGTTTCAAGGGGTAGGAACTTATGAGTAGACATTTTAGCACCATGATGCAGTATTCAAAGTCACATATCATATATGCCATTAGCACCCGATATTTAAAACTCAATTCCCTCATCAAACCCCAAAAGCATCCCACAGACCAACACACCCACCCCTACTCAACCCCCCTCTCAATCTTCAACGTGCCCCCCTTCCCATCCAAACTCCCCTCCTCCGCACTCAACCTAACCTTCACATACCTACTCTCCCTCTTCTTGGCCTCCAAACTCCTCAAATCCTCAAACCGCTCCCTCGCATCTTCATCCAAGCCATGGAACAACATGGCCAGCGCGCTCGTCTTCCACAAGCTCGCCCCGCTTCTCTTGGTCTCCCAGGCCGCCAACCCCAAGAACACCGCCGCCAGAATCACCGCCGTGACAGGCAACGCCACGAAGCCCCACCTTACAGAAACAAACGTTTCGTAGCTAAGCGAGGTGCCGTTGATGGGTACGGCAGTCAGGGTCCGAAAAGTAGAGGTGAGAGCGACGGCGAGATCGGACATGAGCATTTCTAGACCCTTGGGCGGGGACGAAGGGGAGGGGTATTCGTAGTAGTTCCAGTAAAAGGCCTGGACGATGTCGGTGTCGAAGAAGGTTTCGCCTGAGGAGATGCCGACTGTCAGGTTTACCACGACGTTGGGGGAGGAGTTTAAAGAAGGCAGTTTGGAGATGGTCTGGTTGATGTAGTTGGGATTACGGGAGGCGGTGCCGTTGGCGAATAATCGGGAAAACCAGGATTGCATGGCCAAGATGGATTGCATGGACATGGAGTAAGTGAGGGAAGAGTTGGTGGGGGATTGGATGGATAGAGGCTCGAGGGCGTTGATGCTGCTGGAGAGGGAGGACAAAGAGGGGACTGTGTCGTTGGTGATGGGCTCGCCGAGATGGGTTTCGTGGAGGAAGCCGTTGGTGATGTTGGAGGTTAGAGTTTGGAGGCAGACGGTTAGGGAACATTGTGTTGCCCAGGGGGCGAGGACGCCAGGGCCGGTGGCGTTGGTTTCGGTGCCCATGAAGATGAGTTTCATGATGGTGCTATAAGTAGCGTCGCCTGTGGCAGAGCCGGGAAAAAGAGAGGTCATGCCGAAGACGTGATCCGAGGAGTTGAGTTTGGCGGCGCCCGAGGGTAATTGCCAGCCACAGTTGTCTTGATCAGAAACCCCAGGAGGGCAGTACCGCGTCATGTACTCGGACATGTCGACACATTTGTGGCAGACGCCCAGTGTCTCGATGGGCGGGAACGTGCAGTTGCCTGTTGAACACTGAAACGGCAAACCCATCCATGGCCTACCGTCCTCGGCGAAGAGACCTTTATACACAGCCGCCTTGATGGGCAGGATAGGAACAAAAGCCTGGCCGAGCTCTCCCTTACCGTGAAGGGCCAGGCCGTACGTTTCGGTGCGGTAGTTGACTGCCCCGGACGGGTTCTCGACCATCCGCGTGGGAAAAGTAGCAATCTGCTGAGCAAAAGGGCTGAGAAACAGCGCAACGATCATAACCACGGCACCAAAACTACCCGCGAATCCGCCCCGCGCGCGGACGAGCATGTTCACGGCTCCGAGGGCGCCGCGGCTTGCGTCGTCGTAGATCTCCATGTCGCTTAGCGGGGCCCGGCCTTGCTTGAAGCGAATCCATTTCAGCTGTCCCAGCCCGCTTGATAGCGGGACACTCATGCTAGCTGTGGCGACGGTGGCTAGGATGGCAATGACGGCGTTGAGAGTGATCCAGTGCGGCCAGGAAGGAAGGGGTTGGCCGTCGTAGGTGGCTAGGACGGCAATGATGGAGGCGACGGCGCCTAGGGCGACCAGCATGCTGATGGTTTCGTAGGTCCAGGTGCCGTTTTTGGAGAAGATGGCTGAGAGCTTACTGTCGGACTTGGAGGAGGAAGTGCTGACGTCGGACTGTCGGTTGGCGTGCTTTCGTTGTTTCTCCCAGGAGGCCGGGGAGGCGGACATGGGAGAGACGGCGAAGGTTGCTGGTTGTTTGTTTGGGGAAAAGCCATCTTGAGTGAGATATTGGCCTTCGAAGGGCACTTGTTGGATCGGAGGGCTTTGGTAGTTGCCATTGTTGTATTGGTAGTCATAGAATTGCTGCTGGTCGGCATACAGAGGCTGTTGAACCGGGTGTATCTGGTCTGGTTGTTGAGGAACGGAGCCGGCATCAGCTTGCATGTCGTTGATGTTGACATATGGGATAGACTGGTGATTGTTTTGGTTGTCATCCCCTGATTGAGGCTCTATGGCCGCTGTGAGAGGAGTCAGGCTGTCTGCGCTTATTACGCGCTGATGGCGAACTGGTTGATACGCCATTTCTTCGGAGTGTTGTTGTTGTTGTTAAGAAGAAGAGGAGAAGTAGAGTTGAAGAGGTATAGCACTTGGCAACCTCTCGTGGGACAGCAAACCCAACCGTAAACAACCGTTCCTATCAAATACGGGTGTGTGTAACAGAAGAAGAAGAAGAAGAGGAAAAAGAAACATCTTCTCAGAGAACGGGGGAGGGGAGGACGGCAGACCGGACCATGGTTTTTGTATCCCATCATCCACTGTGCTCCCAAATGGGGTGAAGAGGCACACCATCAATCCTGCATCTTGGCAAGTAGCATCTTGTAACCCCAAGCAAGCCATCGTCGATATGGCTTCACCCTTTTCGTCCTTGGCTGTCACCCACCCGCCACTCCTGGGCTACCAGTTGAAGGACCCGAAGGGACGTTGTCAATCTTTTTTTTTCATGATGACCCCCCATTTGGAAGAGAAGGCCGTTGATATCCCGCTTGACCCCCGCAACAGAGTGGTATCCAGTGGTACATATCCCACCGGTCTCTCAATTGAAATGATAAAGAAAAGATGGTGTGCCCGATAAACTGAACGAAGCCTCTAGCTTCCCGGTTCTTGGTTCGTACCACAAACCCGTCCAACCCTACAGCACGTAAGACTGGAAGTTAGGTCGGTAGGTAGTGCGATGTGGTGGCCTTGAGGAGCTGGAGCTCGGTGGCCAAAAGTGAGGGAGGGTATGGTGAGAAAACACATATGTAAAGGTCAGCAAGAAACTGAACAAAAACCGGGAATTTGGATACCTGGCTGGTGAGACTCGAAATCAGACGCACCTAGCGAATTGGAGGCCCGGCGGCGGCGGCGGCCTGACTGACGAGCGACGGCTCGGCTCACTCCGTTCTACCATTTGTGCGGACTGCCGGGGAACTGCGCCCCGCAGGTGCATCTGGGCTGCTGCATCGCGGCTGCCGTTGCACAAACGAAGAAAGAAGGCAGTTCAGTCAAGGATGAATGGCTTCGCTCGCTTCCTTTTCTTTGTGATTCGACCACCCAAGCGGCAGATAGATTTAAAACAGGCGCGCCAAGTCCACAGCTGAAAGTAGCGGCAAATTTCTTCATGATTCAGAGGTCGGGTTGTCGTTGGTTGTCGATGGTTGTGAAACGATACCAATAAACATCCAAATAAAAGACGGGACGCCCTCATATGAAATGGGCAAGTCTCCGCCCCTAGTCTACTATATTATCTCGGCGATCTCGAATGACTGGACTTGATGATTGTTGAAGAACAAGGCCACCAACCACAGCCTAGTACAATAACCGATCGACCCCCATCGTCCTACCCCATCCTACAATCTACCTAACCATCACCATCATCAACTTAACACCATCAATTCGGCCATGAGGCCAGCCACTCACAGCCTTGAAGCCTCTCTCGTCCGCTCCAGACCAACGCCGCAAAACCTTGCGTGGGCTGACGACATCATCGCACTACCGTGTCCCCCATCGGTCGGCTCTTTTTTCGCCTCTCTCTCTGATGTGCTGCTGTGCTGCTGTGCAACTACCGCAATATGTGCCCGTGTACGTGATGAGAGGTTACACAATGGCTCTTCGTTGTCTTCTTCTTCTTCTTCTTCTTCTTCTTTTTTTCTCTCTCCGGATACCTTCACCTGTCCGTAAAAGCTACGTTAGGGTATTTGTGGCGAATTGGAAGTTGTTCGTAGTTCTTCGTCGATGTTCGTAACATAAGGCTGGCAGGCTGGCTGTAAATAATGTAAACCTTTTTCTTCCTCGCTTGACTTCTGAGACTTGAAATCCGAGCTCGATGTGAATGAGCATATATAACGAACATCAACACAACACCCAGTCGCGACAATAGAAAAGTAAAAAGTGCCTGCTTCTGTTGCAAGCTACAACACCCGACCGGGCCTCTGATCCTCAAGTGTTAACTATCCCATGGATCATCATCGTACACTACATAGTACATTACACCACAAACAGCCAAGCATGTAGTTGTTACCAAAGACCGAGTAAACCCCTGATTGGACAGTGATCCCTTTAAAAGGACAACTTAAAAAGAGGGCCGAATACATAGTGTACCTCTACCGACTACCTCTAGTATGGAGAGCTATTTATAGACAACAAGACCTATCTATGTATACCGAATATGATAGGTCCAGCCGGACT
The DNA here is from genome assembly GCF_000182925.2 of Neurospora crassa OR74A. Lineage (NCBI taxonomy): Eukaryota > Fungi > Ascomycota > Sordariomycetes > Sordariales > Sordariaceae > Neurospora > Neurospora crassa. The sequence continues at coordinate 3,873,736 of NC_026507.1, forward strand.
GGACTTCGAAGCTCAAGCTGGACGAAGGGACGAAGGGACGAAGGGAGGGTTACACAATATGTCATCGAGGCTGACTTTGTCGATACCAGTACCCAAGAGCAAGACATGGAAGGTGTCGAAAGAGATAGAGGTAGAGATAACGAGTGCGTCGATCAGTAAAAAAAGTTCATCATTTCGAGCAATACGTTATTTTTCTCAGGGTTCACCTAGTATACTAAGCTTCATCGATGTATGTTAACCTCAAGGGTACTTCCATGCCGATGAAAACTTCGAGGGTTTCACTCATTTGAGTTGATTTGATATAACCCAAGAACCCATTTGGATCAGGTATAGCTTGATAGCTCAATTGGATTTAATATAGCTCTATAGTGCGGTTGCCTCCTTCATCATCTAGGTGTAGACTAGTAATACCACAGGTTCAACCGCCCGGCAAGGCTTCCTCATCTCAGTGATATAACCGTATAATACCATCAAAGTATTCCCCAGTCAACTTTTTCCCTCAAGCGCCTTGGAACTTTTTGGCCCATATATCCCTCTATGGGTAACCTGTACAGTAATATCCGCCATATGACCGACCATATGATAGGTATGGAATGGAATTCTAGCATGACCACCCCATCTACTTGTAGGCATCCGAAAAAAACTTTTGCCAAAATTGGTGTGACAAATCAAGCTGATAGCAAAAAGACAGCAACATGATTCCCCCTGCCTTCAGTCATTCTTCAGACCCTCTTCACTCTCAAGCCTGGCTGGCGGCTTGTGTCTAAGCAGCAACCGAAACAGTCGAAGCCGTAGCCGCCGCCTTCTCCCTCTGCTCCATCGCCATCGTAAAGATGCGCTGCCAAACCTCCAGCCAGCGCTCATGCTGCGCCGTCGGCAGCTTGCCGGGGTTCTTGAAGCTGCGCGCCATCACCTCCTTGAGTCGGGTCCTTAGCATCTTGACCACCAGCATGGTCTTCCAGTCGGACACGGCAAAGCGGGCGCGGTTGCCGTCGAGCACGAGCACGCCCGAGTACATGTCGGCGCGGACGTCACCGCAGAGGAGAGCGACCGCAAATGGATCCACGGCGGTGGTCTCATGAGCATTATAGACGCTTCTGTTATCCATCAAGTTAGCATCTGAAAAGAAGGAAGGTCAAGAGAGAAGAGGATGATGCAACGTACCCTTTGGTTTGCATAATATTATAGTAACTCAACCACCGCAGCTCGTTATGGCCCTTGTTCACACTGCTAGGATGCAAGCTAATGTTCTGGTTGTTACCCACGTTGCGCAGGCCCTTGCTGCCGGGCACATCCCTCACCAGGAGCTTGGGGTAAAAACTCCAGGCGATTACCGACTGAGCAATCAGCTCATTGTCGCTGTTGATATTGACCCGCTGAGGCACCTCATAGAAGGCTTGGTACCGACGCTTTCCACCAAACCGGAGCCTGTTAAGCACCTGTCTCTCTTCAGTCGTAAGCTGCAGGAAGCCAGAGTCGGCAACCGACACGAGAAGTTGGCCCTTGAGATCCTCAATGTTCGCCAGCGTCTGGGGCGAGAGGAAGTTCTTCCGGCAGTACTGGAACTCGGCGCCACCGCTAGTCGACGACTGACACACACGCTTCCAAGACTGGTATGCGTTGTAAACGGTCAGAAGGTCAGAGTCACCCTTGCGGAATCCCATCCGGACGGTGTTGGCTTGTTGACGCTGTCCAAACGGCGCAACGAAGGGGGACTTGGACGAAAGAATAGCGGCCACGGTAATGGCCATGTCAAGACACTTGAAGATGGCGCCGAGAAGGATGAGCTTGCCCAGGAACACGTCGAGCGGTAAGCGGGCCAGCTGAATACCGAGCGGCGTGAGCTCCTCCGATGAGGCTGTAAGAGCACGAACATCGACAAGGGCATCAATGGCACGGCGAATGTTCTTTGCCGAAGGTGGATCGAGCGCCTCGCCCAGTGTCTCTTCAATACCACCAATCTTGCAAATCTTGACCCGAATAGCGAGATCCTGCAGGGAAAGACGCAGCATTTCGGGAGTTTGCTGGTCGCTCATGATGTTGTCATGGCGGTGCTTGGTGAACATGTGGAAGCAAAGACCCTCCTGGACACGACCGGCACGACCACGACGCTGCTTGGCGTTGGCACGCGAAATGAAGGTATCAATAAGTCGGGACAGTTGTCTCCGTTCGTCGAATCTCATCTCACGATGCTTGCCAGTATCAATGACACAGGTGACATCGGGAATGGTAATACCCGTTTCGGCAATGTTGGTAGCCAAGACAATCTTTCTCAGACCGGGAGGAGGAACAAGGAAGGCGGCTTCCTGGTCCTCGGTAGCAATGGTAGAATGCAACGGGTACACCAGCCAGTGATCAGCAAAGGCTTTGTCGCCGAGCAGCATGTCGTTGAGTGTCCGGATCTCGGCAATACCAGGCAAGAAGACCAAAATGGCTTTGCTGAAATCGACATAATCCGGATGAGTGGCAATCGTAGAAATCAGCTGGACTATCAGGTCAAAGTCGATCTGATACTCGTCCATTTGCGCCAGCGTATTGCGAGTTCTGGCAGAGTAGTTCCTGAGCGACTGGATCAACTCAGGTTTGGAAGACGTATCAACCTCGGCATCCGCCTCGTCATCAAGCTCAGTAAGCTTCGATGCGACGGGATTTCGCTGGTCGAGGGTATAGCCAGTCAACTCGACGGCGTCTTCCAAGTAGGCCACCTTGACGGGGAAGGTTCGGCCGGGAACGCTCAGAACTGGCGCTCCGCCGAGGTATTTGGAGAATCGCTCGGCATCCACCGTGGCTGACATGAGAACCACCTTGAGATCCTTTCTCCGAGCGAGCAACTTCTTGAGAACGATCAAGAGGAAGTCACTGTCGATGGAACGTTCATGCACTTCATCGAGAACCAAATGGGTGATCTCGTTGAGGTCATTAGAGCCCTCCAACATACGCATGACGATACCCGTGGTAGCGTAGACAAGGCGAGTTTCCCTCGAAGTGTTTGCCTCGAGACGGATCGAATAACCCACCAGAGACCGAGGTGTACCCAGGTCACCTCTACCCTCACCAATTTCCTCGCTGACTCTCTTGGCCAAAGAGAGGGCCGAGATACGACGAGGTTCCGTGCAGTAAATCTTGCAGTTTCTGCCCTTCATGAGCTGATCCTCCAGCAAGAAAGAGGGCACCTGTGTACTCTTTCCGCAACCAGTCTCTCCGCAAATGATCACCACCTGTTCTCTCTTGACAGTGTCGACAACCTGTTGCCGGAACTGCCACATGGGAAGCTGCATGCGAGACGCCAGCATTTGCTGGAACCTAGGCGTGCTGGCCTTTTGCAACCAAATTCTCTGGTAATACTCGGGGTCCTGCGCGTTGCGCTTGGCCCGCTCTTGGTCCGATTCCGAGTCTGTCTGAGCCCGGGATTGGCCACGACCCTTGAAAGCACCTTGAATAATGACACCGTCCTCCAGTTCCTGGTCCATCCGCTTCCGAACCAGATCGCGCAAGTGTTTCACGACCGCGCGGTCTGCCTCGTCAGCCTTGCTCTTCCTGGCTTCGGCCATTTCTGACCAAAGATCCTTCCAGGCGACAGGTAGCCGCATGGCTACCTTTTCTTCCTTGGCTGAAGAGCTAAAGATGAGGAACAAGGCAATAGTGGCAATGTATGCCTCGGACTGCTTTGCATCAGGCGTGGCGATGGACACCATCTTGAACACGAACTGCGTGGGCGCCGTGAAGACCTCGATATCATCCGAATCCGGAGGAGCGGGGATCTCCTGGGGCTTGGACCAGAGAATCTTGACGGCATGTCTGCTGGCAAATGAAACGTCCGACAGAACATGATAGGAAATCTTGACAGCATTGTCCCTAGACCGACAAGCCTCCTCTAGCGCACGCATTGGGCTCACGCCGGTCCATTTTCCAAAGTCCCTGATCTGAATCCTGGAACCATCGGCATTGTTCATGACCGTGTTTGTCTTTCCGGTTGTGGGATCAACCTCATTTACGGGAAGACTTGCAAACAGACCGGCAAGAGCCTCGTCATCATCCTCGGGGTTCTCGGCAAGAAGTTCTGCGGCCATGCGCTCCGCTTCAGCAGCAATATCGTCCACCTCGGTTGGAGTAGAAGTTTCCTCTTGGGCCTGCTTTTTTTCCTCTTGTTCCTCCTCCACTTGCTTCTTCTTGTTGGCCGCATAGTCCTTTTCCAAATCGATCTTCTTGTCTCTCCATTGTTGCTCGGCAACATACTTGTCAAACAAGATATCCTTTTCGACTCGCTCGATCTTGGCCAGCAGAAGGGCCTCTTCTGGATCACTCGGGTTGGCCTCGGGCTTGCCCTTTTTGCCCTTTGCGGTGTCCAGGCGGGGGCGTTGAATTTCGAACAGTTTGGTCTTGGTTTCCAGATAGAAGGGGAGCAACTGATCGGGCTCAATGTACTCGTCAAAAACCACCTTTGATCGTTTCGGGGAGGGGGCTCGGGATGACCGGGAGGTTTGATTGTTCTTGGCCTTTTTGCCGCGCGGGCCCAGCTCGGGAAGTTGAGGGGTGACTGCGCCGGACGGGAGAGGTGTTTCCGAGGGGGTATCTGTAGTAGGAAGTTTGTTAGATCAATAACAGGAGAGAGGGCGCGGATGTGTTGGTGTCCACGTACCTATCTGGGACTTCTTTGCGCGACCACTGTAATCAGGGAGCTCCTCCTTGGAACATTCTCTGGCTAGCCAGTCCAGCACTTCGTCAAGACCCCAGACGGAATCGCTCTTGACTGTGGAGGAAATATTGGGAGCAATGTCCAAGGCAAACTGTAGTGCGGGCTGGATCTTTTCTTGTGGGAAATCGGCGCCCTCGAGGGTCTGCTGGAGGGTCCATAGCTTGATGATCAGGTCTTCCTCTGGGGGCAATCTGCTAGTTGCGCCCTCGGAGGTAAGACTGGAAGCAGCAAAGCGACTTTCGGCCTGGATCAGGTCCAGGACATGGTCCATCAAGTCTTGGGGCAGCCACTTTTTCGCATTGACGGAATCGGCCTGGCCTCGTAGCAGACGTCGGTCGGTCTCGAGACGGGTCTTTTGGCGCAGCGCATCTCGGCGCACCTTGGGCGCATATTTCTCGACCAACAACTGTAACTCGGATTCTTCCAGCTGGCGCTCGAACTCTTCTGGGCTCAAGGTCTTTTCTGGCGCAGCCTTGGCGGCCTCTGTGGGAGCGGTCGTTCCGTTGGTCGCGGGGGCATCTTTGGATGCTTGGACATTGTTCTTGGTGGTATCACTGTTGGGTTTTGGTGGCGCAACGTCTTCGGCGGCCTCTCTCGGCTTGGAAGGAAGGGACGTGGTAGCAAAACCACGGGCTGGGTTGGCCGCGGGCTTCTTGGACTTTTTCTTGCCAGCCATGGTGCTGCCGTACTCGGTATGGTCTCTTCGGGGTCTCCTTGTAAGGTGTAGGTAGGTGTGAGTACGCAAAGGCGTTTGTGTAGAGGTAGTTCAGTTGGATATCAAAGAGGCGGCGGTGGTGGTAAGCCGAAGGGACCCGGTCGATGAAAGATGCAACAGTCGTAGAGATGGCCCAAATATTAGTTGGTTTTACTATGCAAGGAGAGAAAGGGTCAGGTAGCGCGACAGCCCGGAGGACAACGGCATGAGAAGAACTGGAGCCCTGGGAGGCAAGTTGGGCAAGTGGAGGTTTCCTTTCAGTTCTTTGCTGTTTCGGCTTTTGGGGACTCGGAGTCGCCCCAGCCTCGGTATTGTATGAGGTACCTCTCTCTAGAGTCTAGAGGCGGACCTTGACGATGGATGCTCCCGTCTGCGCAAGGGCCTGGCTGTTGCGAGGGAAGTATTGGAGTGACTCAGGAAACTGAGGTTGTTGATATCTGTGGTCTTTAGTTTTGAGCCCAAATCTGTGGTGATCTGGTGGTCTGATGATATTCAGGTGGTGTGCCCAACCTGATGTTGAAGCTGTCGTCTTGTACCGTTTGGGTTGTTGTGATACTTGACACAAAGTACCGACTGTGCTTCGGTTGATTGGAAAAAGTGACAGCGACGGACGTAACGAGAGACAATCAGTCAGTCACTGTCCGCAACCCAGTGCCCGGTTGTCCCCCAGTCCCGCTGTCGTCAGCCCACTGTGGGAGCTTAGGTACTGGCGGCTGACAGTGGCTGCCCTGGGCAGAAAAACATCGACCGCCTGCAGTTTTTACCTCTAGAGAGCTGACCCCGCTATGTCCATCATCCAGACAGCGCGACCTGTTGGAGTGAGATAATCTGACAGTGTTCAAGCAGTGTACCTCGGCATGTGTTTAACATGGAAGGAAGAGAAGTGTCCCACTCTGCAAGAGATCGGGTAAGATATTCGAGTGTATGGAAAGAACGATGGCCCAAATGAGCAACCAGCTTTAGATTGAGCTTCGTATCAGATCTTTGACGGATCAAGATGTTGAGTGCTTGCTTGGTGAGTTGTTGTTGTGATGGTCCTCACTTGGTCGAGTCGTCTTGAAAGTTCAGTTGACTTCAGTTTGGTGGTCGGGTTGCCTTGGTGCACAGACAAGATGGCAAAAGAGGAAGGTCGCATAGTGGCAATAAGCGACGGGACGGAATGCTGTACATCGCACTCAGTAAAGCTCTTCGCTGAAAAGGAAGGACGACAGGGGACTCTGCCGCTGAGACGAAATCCATGGCCAAAGTGAGTGGAAGTGGGGTCAATACCTGCAAAAGTGGAATCCCCAATCGCATAGGTCGCAGACTGTTTGGTGGACTGGAGCCGCCTCACCACCAACGGAAAACATTCAGTTCTACGCTACGTCGTTCCAGCGTGTAGACTGGAGCTCTGCCAACTGCCTCTTCCAGACCTTTTTTTTTGACAGGTACCTGCCTACCTCTCTACCTACACCTCTACCACCACCACCACATCTTCATACCTACCTACCTACCTCGACATTCTTTGGTCAGGTACCGACTACATACCCACTTCAACACCGGGCCAGCAAAAGAAGAGGAGCGACACTCGTTCATAACTCCGGTCCGGTCCAGTCAGTCCATTAGGTTGTGTCGTGTGTGTCGACCACATCGATCCCCAAGGGAAACGAAGAGATACATAGAGGTTCACCCTGCGCCAACCCTCGACGACGAGCTGTCGATCTACCCTCCCGAGTCCGAGCTGCCCGACCATGTTCCGTTAAGCCTCGACCCCCACATTAGAGACTTCAACAAATAATCCTTACCTCTACCCACCCGACGACATCATGGCTGAAGACGCCGCCGCCTCGCCCGCCCCCGCGAGCACCCCCAGCAACGCGCCCGCCGACTTTGATCTCGTGGCCGCAAAGGCTGCTCTGACCTCCTCGTCCACCTCGGCGCGGATTTCCCAGTTGCGCTCCATCGAGGAGAAGCTGTCCCAAAAAGGTGAGAGAGAACTACACCTTTGGCAGCTAGATACTTCTTAGCTTCCATGTGGGTTCATATCAGACTTGGAAGGATCAACAGGCTAACTCTCTGCTCTTGCGCTCTCTCTCCTGCCAGCCCTCGACCGACCAACAACCCTCGCCGTCCTCAAGGTGCTCTTCTGGACCCACGACTTTTACCACGATCGCCCTTCCCGTACCGCCGTCCAGAAATGCTTGGTAGCGCTCGCCCAGAACCGAGAGCCCGAAATTCTTACGCCTCTGGTCGCTGCCATTGGTCAGGAAATCAAAAAGGGTGCCATTGCGCCTGGCAGTGCCTTTACCTTGGTCGAATGGTGCAGCCTGTTGGTTCAGAACTTGGCCGGTACCCCCCTGTGGGAAAAGTTTGGAAAGGATCTCACCCTGTCCCTTGCTGAGGTGCTAGAAAAATGCTGCCAGCCTGCTTCTAGGGGAACCGTCAGCAAGTCCGCCCTCGTCATTACCCGCCGCGGCTTGAGGAAACTGGCGGCTGGAGATGACAGGGAAAAGGTCATTGAGGAGGCTGTCAAGGCCCTTGCTGCCAAGGGAACCCAGCCTACGGCCAAGTATGCCGTCCTGCTCGGTGTCATTGCTGGTGTCTGCTCCAGGAAACCGGAAGCCGTCCCCATCATCGAGAAGCTCAAGAGCCAGTACTTTACCTTTTATACCCGCGAAATTGTCGGTTCCAGGACACAGGTCCCCCCACACCAGGCCGCTGCCTTGTCCGATTTCTTCTCGAGCTTTGTCACTCTGGAGGATCTCGACAAGGAGGTCTTCCCGTCGTTGGAGAAGGGTCTGCTCAGAGCCCCTGAGGTGGTGCTCAACGACCTCATCACTCCTCTTGTCGGCGCCCTGCCACAAGACTTTGATCTTTCCGCTGCCCTGCACGGAAAGTTTGTAAAGCCCCTGCTCAACAATGTCAAATCTTCCAATGCCGTCATTCGTAGCGGCGCTGTCACCGTTTTCAAGGGCCTCGCTGCCCGGAGCAAGGACGTTGCCCTTCTTGAAAAGGTGGCTGATGAGGTTCTCAACCCACTAAAGACCGGGAAGCTCGCCTCTGCTGACCACAGAGTGCTTCACTCCGAGATGCTTGTTGCCTTGGTGGTGTCTACGGGTATTGCCAACAAGATTGCCAACGGCCTCCCTCTGGTAACAGGAAAGGAAGGAAACGAGGCAGCCTTGAGCGCCGAGACTGTTGCTCTCAACGCCAGCGCAGTCTATCTTTTGAATGCCGGCGAGGAGATACCCAAGCCTCTTGCTGATGCCTACGTCAAGGGGCTTGGCGAAAAGAAGCTGCCTGTCAGACGCACTTGGATCCTTCGCGCTGGTGATATTCTCTATGCCTTCAACAAGGAGAGCCAAGAAACTCTGCCAGCCAACTTCATCAAGTTCGCCGAGGCTGTCGTTACTCCCCTGGGAACTACTTTTGCTGAGGTCGTCGCGAACCCTGCGACTGCTGCCCAGAACGGTACTGTTACCGGCGCTCTTGTTCTTTGCGCTGTCGAGTCGCTGATTCGGAGGGCGGAGAGCTCTACCTTTGAGGCCGTCTACAAGAAGGCCAATATCCAAAAGAACAGTTTGGCCGTTAATCCCAAGCCGTCCTACCTGTTCAACCCCAGGATATACGGCAAGTTTGCCGATGAGGATCTCAAGTGGCTGACCAGCGCCTTGACTGCTGTTGCACCTTTCCTCAACGGTGTCGGTCTCCCGGAGAGGGTTGCCTGGGCTCAGGCTTTCATCTACGTTATTAGCTCGGCTGCTACTGGCCCCGATGTCCGCCGCGACGCCATTGACGCTCTTTCCACCCTCTATGCTCAGTCCTCCGCCAAGGCCGAGGGGCCATCAGCTCTCCTCGCCGAAACCATTGTCGAAGGTCTTTGGCACTGGATTGAGGCGACCGAGGCAGCTGACAAGGAAAGTGCGGCGGCTTTGGCCAAGACCGGAACCTCCAACCTCCACCTCGTCCTCAAGGCTATCTGCTTGAAGCCCGAGGAGTACCAGAAGCGTGCTGGTGCGGAGCCTGACAAGACCAAGCTCGAATCCCAAATGTGCTCTCTGCTTGTCCTTGCCAAGTCACAGCTCATCCCCAGAGCGAGCTGGATCGATCTCTGCTTGAAGGTGGAAACCGATCCTGGTGAGCTTGCCAGGAAGTACGAGCAGCGTTTGCTTGATGAGATCGTCAACAGGACACTCTACGAGCAAAAATCCGAGGCGGTGAGACTGGCGGCATACAATGCTGCTGCTGAGCTTGTCTTCGTCGCCCCTGAGACCATGACTCCTCGCATTGTTGACCTCATTCAACAAAACCTCAAGGTTTCCGAGGTCCAGTCCGTTGGCCCTCTCGAGGCGGCCATCTTCCGTACGCCTGAAGGAACCGCCTTCGTCGATGTGCTGGCCAAGAAACAGAACGTCGTTCCTAACAAGAATGATCCCAACTACCATACCCTGAAGTGGGAGGAGGAGCTTCGTGAGCAGATTGCTCAGAAGAAGGGAGTGCAAAAGAAGCTTACAGCGGAAGAAAACGCCAAAGTCAATGCCCAGCTCAAGAAGGAAGCGGAGATCCGCGAGAGCGTTAGGCACGTCGCGGCCAACCTCTTGCGTGGCTTTGGCATTGTCAAGGCTCTCGCTACTGGTCCTCCCACTGATGCCAGCCGCTGGATGGGTCCCGCGGTCAAGGCTACCCTTAGTGTCATCGATGCTGGTGCAACTCTCATCACCGGTGAGGCCGGTCCTCTGGCTTTCATCTCCTGCTCAGAGTGCGTCACGTCTCGTGTTGGCCCTATCCGCCCCTTCATTGGTGTCGCTACCCTCAGGGCGCACAATGTTTCCGCGCTGCCTGAGAACCTTACCGAGGAACCTTTTGACGATCTTATCACTCGTGCTCTCTATCGTCTCAGGTTCGCCGGTGAGCAGCGCCCGTTCGATGTCATCTCACTCATCTACATGCTCCCGCTCATCCTCCTCGTCCTCGAGAAGGGTGGCTTCGGTTCTAATGCCGATGACAAGGATGCCACGCTCGTCCTGGCCATCGAGTTCCTTTCCTTCCACACCGATGTCTATGCTGACGAGGCCACCCCACGCGCTGAGATTCTTTCCACGTTGATCACCTCGATGCAGAACTACAACCAGCACTACAAGATCATCAAGGACTGCTTCTCCGACATGGTCCGCTGCATCGCTCCCAACATTTCTGCTGAGGAGATTGCCGTCCTTTCCCGCGGTGCCATTGTGCCTCAGGTCGCCGTTCGCACTGCGGCTCTACAAGCCATCAGTTCTGATGTTGACATGAGCGAGCTCTCCACCTCGGAAGAGATCTGGCTTGCTTGCCACGACGATGTCCCGGAGAACGCTGACCTTGGTCGTGATATCTGGGAGGAGAGCGAATTCCAGGTCACCGAGGAACTTGCCTTCAAGATGCTGCCCTACTTGGAAAGCAAGGATGGCCAGCTTCGCCGTGCCGCTGCCAAGGGCCTTGCTGAGGCACTCGGGCAAAACCTCTCTGCCGTCAACCCCATCCTTGAGAAGCTGAGGGAGTCCTACACTGAGCTCGCCAAACCTCGTCTTCCCGAGCTTGATGAGTTTGGCATGCCCAAGAAGAAGGACCTTTCTGACCCCTGGGAAGCGAGACAAGGCCTTGCCCTTGCCTTCCAGGGTATTGCACCATTGCTCCAGAAGAACCAGCTCGAGCCTTTCTTTGCCTTCCTCATTGACAACGGCCCCTTGGGTGACCAGAACGGTAACGTCAGAGCCCAGATGTTGGAGGCTGCCAACACTGCCATCGAGATTCACGGCAAGTCCATCCTGGACAAGCTCATGAAGACTTTCGAGAAGACCCTTGAGGCTCCCGACAAGGGCACTGCTTTCGCGGATCGTGTCAACGAGGCTGTCATCATTATGTACGGTGCGCTGGCCCGCCATCTCAAGCACGGCGATGCCAAGATCCCTGTGGTTATTGACAGGTTGATTGCCACCCTGAGCACCCCTTCTGAGACTGTCCAGTATGCTATCGCCGAATGTCTCCCACCACTTGTCCGCACCTGCGGAGACAAGTCCAGCAAGTATATCGAGCAGGTCATTGAGACTTTGATGACTTCCAAGGATTACGCTGTCCAGCGTGGTGCCGCCTACGGTCTTGCTGGTCTTATCCTTGGCCGTGGTGTTAAGTCGCTTAAGGAGCACCGCATCTTGATCACTCTCAGAAGTGCCCTCGAGAACAAGAAGGAGGTCAACCAGCGCGAGTCTGCCATGATTGCTCTGGAGCTTCTGTCCACCATCCTCGGCAGACTCTTTGAACCCTACGTCATTCAGATCGTTCCGCAACTGCTCGCTGGCTTCGGTGATAGCAACCCGAATGTCCGTGAAGCCGCGTTGCATGCTGCCAAGTCTTGCTTTGCCAAGCTCAGCTCTTTCGGTGTCAAGAAGATTCTCCCTACCCTTCTCGATGGTCTTGACGAGGACCAGTGGAGATCCAAGAAGGGTGCTTGCGACTTGCTCGGTGCCATGGCCTACCTTGATCCCCAGCAGCTGGCTCAGAGTCTGCCGGAGATCATTCCTCCCCTTACCGCCGTCTTGAACGACAGTCACAAGGAGGTCAGACTTGCCGCCAACAAGAGCTTGAAGAGGTTCGGCGAGGTTATCGAGAACCCCGAAATTCACAGCCTTGTCGACATCCTGCTCAAGGCTCTCAGTGACCCTACCAAGTACACCGACGAAGCCTTGGACGCCCTCATCAAGGTTCAGTTCGTCCATTACCTTGATGCCCCCTCGCTGGCTCTCGTCAGCCGTATCCTACAGCGCGGTCTCGGCGATCGTTCCAACACCAAGCGCAAGGCTGCGCAGGTCATTGGCAGTCTTGCCCATCTCACAGAGCGCAAGGATCTTGTCGCTCACTTGCCTGTTCTCGTTGCCGGTCTTAAGATTGCCATCGTCGACCCCGTGCCGACTACTCGCGCTACTGCCTCTAGAGCCCTCGGATCTTTGGTCGAGAAGTTGGGCGAAGATGCTTTGCCGGACCTCATTCCGGGTCTTATGCAGACCCTCAAGTCCGACACTGGCGCCGGAGACAGACTTGGTTCCGCACAGGCCCTTTCCGAGGTCCTCGCTGGTCTGGGTACTTCCAGACTCGAGGAGACTCTGCCTACCATCCTGCAGAACGTCGAATCCTCCAAGCCTGCTGTTCGCGAGGGTTTCATGTCGCTCTTCATCTTCTTGCCCGTCTGCTTCGGAAACAGCTTCGCCAACTACTTGGCCAAGATCATTCCTCCTATCTTGTCTGGTCTTGCTGATGATGCCGAGTCGATTAGAGAGACTGCCCTCCGTGCTGGTCGTCTGTTGGTTAAGAACTTTGCCGTTAGAGCTGTCGATCTCTTGCTGCCCGAGCTTGAGCGTGGTCTTGCTGATGACAGCTACCGTATCCGTCTCAGCTCCGTCGAGCTCGTTGGTGATTTGTTGTTCAACCTTACCGGTGTCAAGGTCACTGATGGTGAAGATGAGGAAGAGGATATCGAGACTGTCAAGGAAGCCGGTGCTTCTCTCCGTGAGATTCTCGGAGAGGAAAAGCGCAACAAGGTCCTGTCCTCGCTCTACATCTGCCGTTGCGATACCTCGGGTGCCGTCCGCTCCGCTGCTGTCAGCGTGTGGAAGGCTCTTGTCCACAGTCCTCGCATTCTTAAGGAGCTTGTGCCCACTCTCACTCAGCTCATTATCCGCCGTCTCGGCAGCTCTAACATGGAGCACAAGATCATTGCCAGCAATGCTTTGGGCGAGCTGATAAGGAAGGCTGGCGACGGCGTTCTGGCGACACTCTTGCCCACTCTCGAGGAAGGTCTCCAGACCTCGAGCGATGTCGATGCCAGACAGGGTATTTGCCTTGCCCTCAAGGAGCTCATCGCTTCTGCCTCTCCCGAGGCCCTCGAGGATCACGAGAAGACGCTCATCTCGGTTGTGCGTACCGCGCTTACCGACCGCGACGAAGATGTCAGAGAAGCCGCCGCCGAGGCCTTCGATTCCTTGCAGCAGATTCTCGGCAAGCGTGCTGTCGAAGAGGTTATGCCCTTCCTTCTCACCCTTCTCGCTAATGAGGAGGAGGCTGAGAATGCTCTTGCGGCTCTGCTCACCTTGCTCACCGAGACTACTCGCTCCAACATGATACTGCCCAACCTCATCCCCAGCCTTATCAAGCCTCCTATTTCTTCCTTCAACGCCAAGGCGTTGGCTTCGTTGTCCAAGGTTGCCGGCGCGGCTATGAACCGTCGTCTGCCCAGCATCATCAACTCGCTTATGGATAACATTATCAACTGCACTGACGATACTCTCCGCGAGGAGCTTGACGAGTCGTTCGACACTGTCATCCTGTCCATCGACGAGTACGACGGTCTCAACATGGTTATGCAGACCTTGCTGCAGCTTCTCAAGCACGACGATCACCGCAGAAGAGCGTCTACCGCGTTCCACCTGTCCAAGTTCTTTGCTTCGGCCGATGTGGACTACTCGCGCTACAACCAGGATATCATCCGCTCTCTCCTGCTCTCGTTCGATGATAGGGACATGGACGTGGTCAAGTCTGCCTGGAGCGCGCTTAGCGAGTTCACCAAGAAGCTTAGGAAGGAAGACATGGAGAACTTGGTCATCTCTACTCGCCAGACCCTCCTCCAGGTTGGCGTTGCCGGCGTCAACCTGCGCGGCTTCGAGCTGCCCAAGGGTATCAACGCCATTCTCCCGATTTTCCTGCAGGGTCTTATGAACGGCTCGGCAGATCAGAGAGTGGCTTCGGCCCTTGCCATCTCGGACATTGTCGACAGGACCAGCGAGGCCTCGCTCAAGCCGTTTGTCACGCAGATTACCGGTCCGCTCATTCGTGTCGTTTCCGAACGTTCTACCGAGGTCAAGTCCGCCATTCTGCTTACCCTTAACAACTTGCTTGAGAAGATGCCTACGGCGCTCAAGCCCTTCCTGCCGCAGCTGCAGCGCACTTTTGCCAAGTCGCTCGCAGACACATCCAGCGACGTGCTCCGCAGTCGTGCCGCCAAGGCTTTGGGTACTCTTATCAAGTTTACTCCCCGCGTGGATCCTTTGATCGCCGAGCTGGTGACGGGCTCCAAGACTTCCGACGCCGGCGTCAAGACGGCCATGCTCAAGGCCCTGTACGAGGTCATCAGCAAGGCCGGCGCCAACATGGGCGAGGGCTCTCGCACCGCCGTCCTCGGTCTTATTGATACCGAGGCGGACGAGCGCGACGACACCATGACCATCACCTACGCCAAGTTGTTCGGTGCCCTTGTCAAGAACGTCTCGGACGAGGTGGCTGCCCAGCTTCTCAAGAACAGAGTCCTGACCAGGGACTTTAGCAACTCGAGTGTTCTGGCTTTGAACGCCGTCCTGCTGGAGAGCCCTGAGACCCTCTTGGAGTCTTCGTTGGTGGATGACTTGCCTGAGCTTTTGTGCCAGGGCATGGCAAGCAAGAACGTGAGTCTTTCCTTTCCCTTCCCCACAGCAGCCTTTTTCACCTCCCCTTCCATCTCTCTCCCCATGTAAGCAAGGACCCTAACTAACTCATCCCCAGACCTTCATCACCGAGAACTTCATCCTCGCCACGGGCAAATACCTCCTCTCCCCCGTGCCCAAATCCTTCGAAGCAACCAAACCCCTCTTCAGCACCATCTCCACCCTCCTTCCACCGGGCCAACCGACCGACTCGCGCCGTCTCGCCCTCGTGCTTGTTCGTACTCTAGCGCGCACCAACCCCGACCTCGTCCGTCCCCATCTGGCTCTACTCGCCCCGCCCGTCTTCGCCTCAGTGCGCGACATGGTCATCCCCGTCAAGTTGGCCGCCGAAGCCGCTTTCGTCCAGCTTTTCGCGGTGGCCGATGAGGAAAGCAAGGTGTTTGAAAAGTACTTGGAATCGCAAGAAGGAAATATGGCGCCGAATGTCAAGAGGAGCATGCAGGATTACTTTAAGCGCGTGGCACTTCGTTTGGGTGCGCAGGTGCGCGAGCGTAGAGAGGCCGAGGGTGGAACGGGTGGATTGGGATTGAGCAATGATGAGGTGGAGGATGAGAAGGAGTTGATGAGTGTTGGACGGGTGGATGTCGCGGGTGGGGGGGAGATGTTTGATTAGTTGGGGGAGAAGAAGAAGATGAAGCAGGAAAAAAAAAGCGGAAGGGAAAAGACATGAAGGAGGAAAAAGGAAAGCGAAAAGACCGCCGGTTGGGTAAAAGATGTTTTCTTTATATCTCTGTGCTGTACATTAGATAGAACTGTTGTGAAATAAGCGGTATGAAAAGTAATGTTATGTCTTGTAGCGTATATTTCGGTTGATGATGATGATGATGCCTGCAAGGTGTTTGGTTGGTTGGATGATCTTGTTCAGGAGAAGGCGGTGGGGGATGCCAATGCCCCTGAGTGAAGCGAAATGCGAAATGGCGGACGGTCGGTCGTGCGGTCTGATGATCAGCGTCAAGCATACAGCATGCAGTTGAACAAAAGAATCGCTAGCTGAAGCTCAGGTAGATATGTACATTACCTTGTGTGCTTTACATTTGTCGAATGAATATGTGATGATTTGGATGGTGTGGTGTTGTGTGGTTGATGTTGATACATGTGGTTAGCTGATGTACTTGTAGGTGTAGGTATATACAGTAGGTAGGTAGGTAGGTACTCACGAATGGCGCTAACGATGAACGAGGCCAAAAATCGCCTTTACTACGCAGTATGCAGTATAATAAGGCATCCCAAGGGGCATGAACATCATCAAGCAGACAGACATCAGAATCACGTCGACGTTTTTTTTTTTTTTTTTTTTTTTTTTCTTTTTTCTCTTTCTAGGATATTTCCATTCATTCGCATCGTCAATTCCATCATTGCTTTTGTATTCATTCAGCACAGTACCTCGCTTTCTTCCTCTTATCTATCAAGTCCGTTTGTTGCTCCATGCTTAGGTACCTACCTACCCACGTACCTCTACAGTTGTCGTTACAATAATACAAACTTCTCTACTGGATAGTAGGTATGCAGTATGGTAGATCATTACTTACTCGTGTCTCTCTCTTGAGTCTCGAGAGTTTCTTATCTCTCGAGCCTATACAATTTCCCAACTGTTTTTTTTTTTCCCGCATCTTCGCATCGTTCGCAGCGTTCGTTCATTCGTCCGTCCGTCCGTCGAATGTTGACACAGGAGATTATACCTAGACTACACTATAGCATAGTGTAGCATGCGTAGCATAAGTTTCTGTGGAAGTCACTGACTGGCTGGCAACTATCTAGCTGGCAATAGATGCAGATCAATACCCCCAGTGCCTACCTAGGTAGGTAGTGTTGTATTTCTTCCTTTGTTCCCACATGCTCCGTGTATGGTGCGATAAGGCAACTAGTTGACAAGGAACTTTGTTCAGTCGTCGTTGCTGTTGTTCTCCGTCTTGCTGGAGGATGGGGAATGGGGGGACTTGTTGATAGAGTTCAGTTCACGAGATGCCCTTCAGTTGACAGAGCGACATCGTACTGGCAACACTTGGGTAATGGGAGTTAGGTATCCATCCTACCGCTGTGGTACAAGTAGGTAGGTAGGTAGTCATGATCTTCACCGGTGGACCATACGTGGGCTCAGTAGGCCTTCATTGTTCTTCCTGTCTTCTTTCAGTCTTGGTTCATAGGGCAAGACCAGCTCATCTATGGTAGCAGATGCGTTCTTGAAGAATGTTGTCTTCCGTTAAAGTCAACATGAAAACCAGCAACTCTGATGGCCAGTCGCGCTACTGACATCGGATGTACTACTGCTGGGCGAGCTCCTTTTTCTCTTTTTCCGTAAGGCCGGTGGACTGCTATATCAAACACACAATCATAATGAATCATCATGAGACAAATGTGCTGCTGGTCCAATCGCTTCCAATTGGCACCGTGATGCCGTGTAAGTGGCAGACCGAGTCGCATGCAATCCGCTAACAACAAGTGC
The DNA here is from genome assembly GCF_000182925.2 of Neurospora crassa OR74A. NCBI lineage: Eukaryota > Fungi > Ascomycota > Sordariomycetes > Sordariales > Sordariaceae > Neurospora > Neurospora crassa. The sequence continues at coordinate 3,891,075 of NC_026507.1, forward strand.
TGAGAGCTGCTGCGACACTTGCTAACGGAGTGCACAACGCTATTGAATCTCGCCACATGGTGGACCGGCAAAATTACCGTCACGCCGACACTGCTGTCAGGTCTTGAATGCAAGCGGAAAGCACGAGGCAATACACGGGGAGAGTGAAGGCACCGGGAGGCTTGGAAGGATATTTGGTGTTTGATGAGTGAATGGCAATTACAAGTCACTGCAGTTCCCGCTGCTGCTGCTGCTAGAGTCCGTCTATCGCACGTGACCCGCCCCGTGACAGCCCTCACTAACCCTCGCCAATGGCAGGCATCGCTGGGTCCCCACCCGGCGAAACCCACAAACTGGTGGTGTGAGAAATTCTAAGATTCCGACCTTCCCCCTCAGCCCGTGGAAATTTCAATCCATCGTCAACCAGACCCGACCATCCACGCAGAAATCCGTCAAGATGTGAGTAGCATCGTCATGCCGTCCCGTTCGTTCGCGAAATGAGAAAAATTGGCTGCCGGGACGAGCATTTTGGCGATTCTGAGGGAGGAATGAAGCCTTTCCGACAAATGAACACAAACGAGGGTTCCTTTGTCGTTTGCGTCAGAATCGCCAAAACTGGTTGTCCCCGGCAGTGCAGTCCATGATGCCCATCACCGCCCATCATCCATCAGTCACCACCACTACCACGCTGCGCCATCAAAACCGACAAAAGCGACACCATGACCGCAATTCGGACAATCTCCCAAGATGCAGTTGGCTGACTTTTTTCCGCGCCTTTCAGGGTTAACCTGAGGACCCAGAAGCGGCTCGCGTCCTCCGTCTTGGGCGTCGGCCAGCGCAAGATCTGGCTCGACCCCAATGAGGTCTCCGAGATCAGCAACGCCAACTCTCGCCAGACGATCCGCAAGCTCGTTGCCGATGGCCTCATCATCAAGAAGCCCGTCACCATGCACTCGCGCTCCCGCGCGCGTGAGCTCAACCTTGCCCGCCGCATTGGCCGTCACCGCGGCTTCGGTAAGCGCAAGGGTACCGCCGATGCCCGTATGCCCGAGTACGTACAACCCGAACACAAACAAAAACCATCATTACGACCAAGACATTTGGCAAGAGGAGGATCATTATCATTATCATCATCATCATCGCATGGGACGAGTTATGGGAGGCTACGCTTGAGTCTGGTGGAGGACATGATTGAGAGACGGAGATAATGGAGGGTGGCAAATGTCTTGGACCGACAAACTTTTCTTGGGGAATATCTTTTGCTGACGGAGGGATTTCCACGATTACAGGCAGGTTCTGTGGATGCGCCGTCAACGGGTCCTCCGTCGTCTGCTCGTCAAGTACCGTGCTTCCGGCAAGATCGACAAGCACCTCTACCACGAGCTTTACCACCTCGCCAAGGGTAACACCTTCAAGCACAAGCGTGCCCTCGTTGAGCACGTACGTACACCCACCACAACCCGATCGGAGGAAGGCACTTGGAGGACGGATATTGACGTTTATTACTGCAGATTCACCGTGCCAAGGCCGAGAAGGCTCGTGAGAAGGCCATCAAGGAGGAGATGGACGCCAAGCGTGCCCGCACCAAGGCCGCCCGCGAGCGCAAGCTCGAGCGCCAGGCTGCCAAGCGCAACGCTCTCGCCGGCGAGGAGGAGGAGTCCAAGTAGATTACTGGGATGATGACGTGAATGGAAGAAGACGGACATATTGGCGGCCTTGCATTCGGAGTAATCGGTTGGGCTTCTTTTTCTGGTCGCAATTCTCTCTACATCTCCAAAATCTACGCGTGGAAATCCGCTTCTGGTCGTCCGGTTTTCCCTGGTTGATGGTGCTTTCACTTCTGTGGGGGGTATTGTTGGTGATACCATACCGGCGATAGCACAGGATGGTGTTCTGGGCGTTTTGCATGTCTGACATGACGACAAGAAATGTCAGTCGAACGACCAAGATCTAGCTGCGTTTCCGAGCAGAGATATTCATCAGGCTCTTGATCGCCGCACGCCCATGGGAAACACACTGGCGTATCGGAGACAAGAGGCCGAAAGGGAACGGGATGCAAGGAGACAATGCGATTACGTCGTTGTTGAGCACAAGCTGCTGTTCTTTTCAGATTGCTTTCATGTACCGCAGTGCGTGCTTGACTCCATTTGTATGATACCATTTCCCAGTTCACGCCTTCTCCATGGAAACTTGACCCGTGATGTTAAAGAGCTTGCATACGGTGATGTAATTTCGTGGTGTCTGGGTAGAAGCCCGACGCCGACGACCCCCCTTCGCAGGAAACATCATCTTTATGATGAATGAACGACATCGTCATCGAACTTGCAATGACACAAGGACTGTCTCACATTCGGATGTGATCTACGAAGCGAAGGGCATGGGGAGCATGGAGAACATGGCCAAGCATGGGTAGCTTAGCTAAACCACCACAAAATCGCGCCTAGCACATCGTGATCCGAGCAGACAGTCAAGCGCGCACGTATCACAACTGCAGCTTCGAACAGCAAGACCGCGATGGCAATTGACAGACATCAAGGAGCCATCAACAGTCATCAGATCAGGTCCTTGAACCAGACCAGACCAACCATTCATCCATCCACTTCGCCGGCTTCTCATCAACTTCATCGACCTATCTTCTTCCACACAAACCCCAACACCGACTACCTAACATCTATCTATAGTCAAAAAAAAAAGAGGTAAAAAGAATAAACGACCGCCTACAGCGAAAATCGTGCATCAACCAAACCCCTTTTCTTTCTCTGCTCTCTCTCGAGAGGAAAAAGGAAAAAGTTGGGTCAGAGATTTCCTCAAATTGTCCCCTTTCAGAGTGGTGAGTTTTGTGCCAGGGCATATCAGCGAAATGAATTCGTCCCCCTAAGAAGATCTTTCTTTCTTTCGAAAAAAAAGACCTTGGAGGAGCAAAAGCGCTGGTGTTCTTAGCGGGCTCATCATACCCAGTTTAGTTGATTGAAGAAGAAAAAAAAGAAGAAGAAGAAGAAGAAGAAGATCAAGATTGAGGGGGAGGAGGGGGGGGAGGGGTTTTTGAAGCAAGCAAGCAAGCAAGCAAGCAAGCAAGGGAACGGAACGGAGAGCGAATGGTAGTGGGGAGGGGGACGAGGACGAGGACAGTGCATGGCCCGATTGATGGAAAATTGTGGGGGAAACTGATGAGAAGAGAAGGTCTGATTGGCTGGAGGGAATAGAGCTGGGGGCATGCCAGGGTTAGCTGGTTTGCTGTGAACGAGGGAAGGTCGGACTAGATCGGAGAATGAGGGGGGGCGGGATAGTATGGTAGCTACTTTTGGTGTGATAAATGATGAAGCTCAGTTAGGGTGATATCGTCAGCAAAGTGCTGGGCAAGAGTTCGGGGAACCTCCACGGGACGCAAACAAGCCGGGTTTAAAGTTGTGAGCCTTCGTCATGTTTTTGGTGGGGTAAAGATAGCCGGTCGGTTAGGTTCGGGTGACTCCATGTTTCCAACCTCCGTCGACTTGTATACTTTAAAGAAAGAGAAAGAGAGAGAGAGAGAGAGACAGTGAGAGGAGAGGTGTGATGCGGAATCACAAAGGTTTTCATAAATAGAGTGTGGTGGTAAATTATACTACTGTAGAAGTGTACCTAGTGCCATCGACAACGACGAAGACAGGTAGCGATAAGTAGATTGACAAGGACAGCATACTAGCATAGCATCATCGACCATCACCACCATTACCCGGCTAAGTTGACTAACACGGAGGACTAATTACATAACTCTTTCTTCCCTTGGGAGTCATTTCGAAAAAGAAAAAAAGAAGATCCAACATCCAAGCGAATCCGTTTTATCCTCGCCCTCGGTAACAAAGTGTCTGTCACTGTGGATTGAATGGGATTGGCTGTGCAGTGAAGGGTACCGACAGTAACTTTCCCATCCATCATTTTTCTTGTCGTTGCCGATCCCGTGTGTTGCCTCGTCCCATATCATATCCGTATCTAGCCATCCGCGCTACCTTTGGTAACATTGACTGACCTTTTCCTTTTCTAATCTACCATTCAGTCATCAACAACAACAAAAACAAAAAAAGTCATGTCGAGCTTCCAGAGCACAGCTGCTGTGCGCGCCTGCGCCCGCCGAGCGGCTTCTACCACCTCCGCCGCGACTCTGGCCTCGACAACATGTCGCGCCGCCGCTTCCCGGATACAATTGCAGGGACAGAGAAGCGCAGGGCTGGTACCTAAGAGCTGGACGAGGTTCTCCTCGTCTTCGATTGCTAATGACAATCAGCAAAAGGTGCGCCGCCCTCTTTACTAGACGGAATGGTTGGTGGTGTTAGTGGTTGTGATGATGTTGCTAACCCGGTTGCGCAGATGCTCGCTTCCCACTTGCAGACGGCCGATCCCGTCATGTACGATATTATCGAAAAGGTGATTTCCCTGGTGAAGCAATTGTCTGTCGCATCAACGACTAACACTATCTTGTTTGGGCCATGTAGGAGAAGCAAAGACAGAAGCAGTTCATCAACCTGATCCCTTCCGAGAACTTCACATCCCAGGCCGTCCTCGATGCTCTAGGAAGCCCCATGCAGAGTACGTTCGGATAGAGAGAGAGAAAATAGGGAAACAAGGGCTGACATTTGGATAAAGACAAGTACTCTGAAGGCTATCCCGGAGCGCGTTATTACGGCGGCAACGAGTTCATCGATGCTTCCGAAAGGTTATGCCAGGACCGAGCCCTCGAGACCTTTGGCTTGGATCCCAAGGAATGGGGTGTCAACGTGCAAGGTGAGTATCTCGCTCTACAGCTTCTCTTCTTAAAGAATATGTCGGGCTAACATTGGCCTCTCCAGCGCTCTCCGGTGCTCCTGCGAACCTCTACGTCTACTCGGCCCTCATGGACACCCACGACCGCTTGATGGGCCTTGACCTCCCCCACGGCGGCCATCTTTCGCACGGTTATCAGACTCCCACCAAAAAGATCTCCTTCATCTCCAAGTACTTCGAGACCCTTCCCTACCGTCTCGATGAGAAGACGGGCTACATCGACTACAACAAGCTCGAGGAGCTGGCCATCACCTACCGCCCCAAGATCATCGTCGCCGGCGCCTCCGCTTACAGCCGCCTGATCGACTACGCCCGCCTCCGCGAGATCTGCGACAAGGTCAACGCCTACCTCATGGCCGACATGGCCCACATCTCCGGTCTCGTGGCCGCCAAGGTCATGCCCGGCCCCTTCACCCACGCCGACATCGTCACCACCACCAGCCACAAGTCCCTCCGCGGCCCCCGCGGCGCCATGATCTTCTTCCGCCGCGGCGTCCGCCGCACCAACAAGAAGGGCGAGGAGGAGCTGTACAACCTCGAGACCCCCATCAACGCCTCCGTCTTCCCCGGCCACCAGGGCGGGCCCCACAACCACACCATCGCCGCCCTCGCCGTCGCCCTCAAGCAGGCCCAGACGCCCGAGTTCCGCGCCTACCAGAGCCAGGTCCTCGCCAACGCCACGGCGCTCGCCGCCCGCCTCGGCGAGCCCAAGGACAAGAACGGCCTGGGCTACACCATTGTCAGCGGCGGCACCGACAACCATCTCGTCCTGATCGACCTCAAGCCGCAGGGCATCGACGGCAGCCGCGTCGAGCGCGTGCTGGAACTCGTCGGCGTCGCTGCCAACAAGAATACCGTCCCCGGCGACAAGTCGGCGCTGACGCCTGGCGGTCTACGCATCGGCACGCCCGCCATGACCACGCGCGGGTTCACGGAAGAGGACTTTGCGCGCGTGGCTGACATCATCGATCGCGCCGTGACCATTGCTGTGCGCATCAACAAGGCGGCCAAAGAGGATGCGGTGAAGAAGGGCAACGAGAAGGCGGCGAACCGCGTCAAGACGTTTATGGATTACTTGGGCAATGGCGAGACGGACCCGGAGATTGTCCAGCTCAGGAGCGAGGTGGAGAGTTGGGTGGGCACGTACCCTTGCCCTTGGGACCAGTCGTCTTAGGGGGTTGACGGACCGAGTGGGGAGGTCATGCCGAGGTTGATGAATGAAGGAAGTAATGTGAATGGGAATGCGATGAGGGCTAGAGGGCCGACTTTGATTGAGTTGATGGGGACCACGGATATTGTTGAGGGTCCTGGTTCTATTACGTCTATGTCTACATCTCCGCCAGCTTCGAAGAAGGAAAGCGAAGGCAAAGGCGAGAGACGAGCATAAAAAGAGCGAAGGCTACCATGAAGGGAAAAAGGCGGAGGAGTGAGTTTAACAGTCACCTCTCTTGCCCATTTTGTAATTTCTGTTTTCACTTTTTTTTTTGGTGTGTTTTTTTCGGTCTACTAACTGGCTGGCTATATGGGACTCCATGGACGGAGTGGGATGGACAGAGATGAGATCATGTATTTGCATAATGCTTTGTTTTGTTAGCTGCGCGCGGCCTTTCACTTTAACATTACGGGTACGGCGTCAATTCAGTTGTTTCTTGTTTGTTTTTATATATCAAAATAGGTGGTTAAGTTTCATGGGTTCACACACACCTCTCAATCATCCTGAAGGCGAATTGACATGGCATGTTTTCTTTGACTGAACCCGAAAATTTGCCAGCGTATTATTTTAATGTGTTTCATCTCATCAGACAAACTGCGAATTGGTCAAGTAGAGGTAGACATTCACTCTACTTACCCTGTACCTATATCCATTAAATACCTGTAAGTAGATAGGTAGGTATCTAGGTATACTTATTGTGAAAAAAAAAAAAAAAAAAAAAAAAAAAAAAAAAAAAATATATTTCAACTACGTGTTCATTCGGTTTTCGCTTATCACTACTACTACTACTACTACTACTACTACTACTACTACTACTACTACTACTACTACTACTACTACTACTACTACTACTACTACCTACACACCCTCTTGTACAATACCTACACACAACGGGCACGACACTACCTACCTATCTACCTAGTGCAGGTAAGTAGGTATCTTGGTAACTATAACGGGCCGGGACGGGGATATACTTACACAGGGGGGGTAGACACCGGTGACAGCTAGGAAAACTGGATTGGGGCATATAACCTTCTTGAATATATACAACTATTGTCAAGATGGTATATCGTATATACTAGACGTAGACATCTCAACTCCCTGCTATCCCTCTGCTTCATGTATACTTACATACATTACCTTCTCTCTCCTTTTGAGCTACCTTAGACACTTCACTTATCCTCCAGTCCTTACTTTCACTTTTTTTTTTCTTTTTCATTCCTTTTTGTTTAAGCAAAACCCCCCCTTGCCTCCCGTCCTTATCCTTATCCTTGTCCTTGTCCTGCATTTCTGGTATCATTTCCCATTCTTTCCTCAACAACAGTGGGAGTGCTCTTAGTGACAGTCCTCTCTCGCTCTCACTCCTCCGCTAACCATTTCTTCTTCGTCCTCGTGCTTCTCCTCATTACATCTTTTCTTTGACCTTCTCGTCAACAGAGACACTCCCATTTGTCTTGTTGACTTTCGCCTCTTCGCCAGCATCAACATCCACCACGGTACCAATAGTCTTTCTCAGAGGTACCTCTGCAGCAACAGCAGGAGCAGCAGGAGTAACAGAAGCAGGAGCAGCAGAAGCAGGAGCAGCACCAGGGGCGGTATCCTTTTCCTTCTTCTCAGCATCAGTAGCAACATCCCTTTTTTGTTCCCCACCATTAGCAGAGGCAGGACCAGTATTGCCACCGCTAAGCACCACCTTGGCAACAGCACTCCTTTGCTTGAAAGCCATGTAGTACTTGGCTAGGTATCCCTTCCCGATACGGAGCACCTCTTCGTCACCGTCTGCGTAGATGACTAGCTCATGCAGAACAGGCCATAGGGCGTAGTCCGCTGGGGAGGGAGCCTCACCGCCGCAAATGTAGAAGGGGGTCAGCTGACGCTTGTTGTGCTGATCCTTCGCTGCTGGCTCTTCTGGCTGTGTTTTAGTCTCTGCTTCAGATGCTGTTGGCGTAACAACTGCTTTGGCCGCGGCAGTATGAGCCTCTTGTGCATATTCCTCCCACTGCTTCAGCAACGCCTCCTTCTTCTCCCTGATTGCTTGCTTCACTTTTTCCGCCCTAGAGGTGCTGCTGACCTTGTCTTCACCACTCTCTTCCGTTTTCCTATTCGACCTATTAAGCAGCCAATTCCAAGCTGTCCACAACTCGTCCGCCTCCTCCAGCCTCGCAAACCTCTTTGCTACTTGGGCTGGTGTCATCTGATCGTACCTCCTGCCTGCTCCATACACTGCATCCAAATACCTCAGGATACCGACATCCCCAACCACCTCGGTCCGCGCCGGATCGTTATCGACAAACTTGACTCCGACCTTGACCTTTCTTCCTCTTCTTTCAGACTGCTCCTCCTCGTCCTCACCTGAACCACCTGAAGCGTCAATAGCCCCTCTAGCCACTCCAATCCCCATATCCGCCAACGCCAGCGCCACCCTCGTATTCTCCACCGTGCACGCCCTCCCCTGGACACTACCCGCAAAGAACCTCTTCGGGCTGCCCATATGCAACACATTAAACCCCGCTCCGTAGTTCTTCTCCCAATCGAACTCGGAGACGTGGTTCTCGTGCCCAAAAGCTTGCAGCATCCTAACCGCCTCGTCAGTTTGGCCGTTCACCACCGGTTGGGCTTCCTCTTTGGTTTTCCCGACAGCGCCCTGGCCCCAAATCTTGGTTTGAGAAGTGTTGAGGAAGGTGCCGATCTGTCGAAAGGTCAGGCTGATGCGCGCGCCCGAGTAGGCAAGCTCGGAAGAGGACTTGTCACGGTCGGAGCGCTTGTCGGGACGGATGGCGTGTAGCCAGCGCATGTTAGTTTGGAGGCCCATACGGAGCAGGGAGTTGTGTGGGAGAGGGGCGCGTTGGATTTGGCGTTTGGCTTTTTCTGCTGCCGATGGGCTCTCAGACGTCCCTGCTGCTGCTGCTGCTGCTGCTGCCGGCGCATCCTTCCTGTCCTTGTCCTTGGGTGGTCGCTTGGTGCGGAGGACCATGGTTCGTTCGGCGCCGAGACTGACATTGGCAATGTAACTACCGCGGGCAATGTCCAGGGTTTTGTCGCTGTGTTCGCTTATGTAGTCGCTGCTGTTACGGTAGTGCTGGATAAGGACGTGGTTGAGTGGATGGCCGAGGTGCTTCTCGATCTCGTTCTTGATGGCAAGAACGGTAGGAGAGAAGGGAAGAAGTGGTGGTGACTCGTCTGCTGGATGACGGTATACTGGCATGTTTCCTTCGTCGTCGACGGCACCCTGAACGGCTATGCGTCGTGGAACTTCACCACCCAAGTGAGACATGCCGGCCCAGCTGACTTCTTCCAAAAGCCGCTCAAAGGCATCGGCGGCGAGATCAGGCGAGAGGGCATTGGTGATAACAGTAGTGTCTCCCTCACAGAGAGGTTCCGAGACGGTCAATTTCTGATAATTTTCCATAGTGGTTGTTGATGACGTCTTTGTATGGCTTTCTGGAGAATCGGTAGACGACTGCGGGGTGTTTGGATCTGGCTGGTTTGATATTGCTGGTGTTGAAGGGGTATCCTTGATTTGTTCCAGCGCTTCGGCCGAGTTCCGATCTTTGTCGTTTCCCTGGAAGTGGGACGGCGAACTTGATGATGAGCTCGTTGAGGTTTTATCACGTCGAAGTCGTGGCTTAACGGCTACTCTTGTAGTCTGTGAGGATGGTGAGGAATCAGCACCATCAACTGGTTTTGCGCCGAGTACGCCCGGAGAGCCAGATAGCGATTGACTAATTCGTCCCACGTTTCGACGCTTGATAGACAAGACCTCTGACTCAATGTTGTCCGTGTCAGCTTCGGAAGCAGCTTCCAAGGGCGCAAGACTGTCGGCCAAAGGATTCGATAGATCTCCATGGGTTACCATGGGCTGTGTAAGAGGTACATTAGCGTTGCTGGTGGCTTGGCGTGGTTGTGGCGTAGTAGAGCTGCCTGAATTTGTGGTTCTCCGTGATGGAGCAAGTGGTTCGATCGGAGAAAGATTACTGAGGTCTATTGACACCCTGGCCATCGTTGGTGAAAGCCCCGTCGAGTGATTTGTTGAAGCCTTTGGAGGGGCGGTGGAGAGTCTATCTCGGTCCTGTTTGCTCTCCTCTGCCTTTCCAGGCTTCTTGACATCCCTGCTTCCGCTCGACGGTTTTGTCCTATGGCCGCGTTTCGCCGGATTTCTGGGCTGAGTGGGCTGTAACTTGTCGATGAGGGCTGATGAGTTCAGGAGGTCGCAACCCGTGAGTTTCTCTAGTTGTTGGACGGCATTGACGTGTCGCGCATATGACCGATAGCCGCAGCAATCCTCCACGATAGTGATGTCGTAGGCATGTTTTCCAGCTTCCAGGGCGGTCGCAAAGACGCCCACATTGGTAAGGGAACCACACACGTACATATCCGTCACAAATCGCATTCTCAGCTGTTGCACCAGTTGCGATTGGCCTGGAGGGAATGCGCTGTAGTGCGATTTGGTGGTTATAAAGTCGCGACCACGCATGATGGAAGCCTCAATGTTGGGCGGAAAATTGGCGCCTGGTGTGCCCTTCCGGACGCATGCCGGTTTGTCGAGGCCGCCAACAACGGTCAAGAACGCCTCCTCATCAGCTCCCATGAGTTTTCCGTCGTGATCTTTGGAGTTGGCACGCCTTCTTGTGGGTGAAGGGCGCATTGGTATATCGGATGCTATAATGGTGTCTCCCTCGGTATCTAGGGCGCGATGTTGTTCGAACTCGCTTCGAACCCATACGACATCGCCGGCACCGGAATCACGGAAGATCTTGACCAGTTCCAGAATGCGATCGACAAAGCCATCTGGTTTGGTCACGGGCAAGGCACCGTCAGGAGACACAAAGTCGTTTTGGAGGTCGACCACTATCAGTGCTTTTCTGGTAGGGAGGGCAGGCATCGCTGCCACGTTGATGGGAAACATGGCGGCAGTAAGTGAAAGCTAGTAATATATGTTGGACGATGATAGATGTGAAGAGGAGATTGGATGATGGGTAGTTGATAATTGACTAAATCTTCGGGACATGTCAGCACAACACCGGGCTCATGGGGTCAGCGTGGATGCCGTGACCGGGGCGGCACGGAATGGTATGATACCAGCGAGAGGAGGAATAGTCATTACCATCATGTCTCAGGATCTAGCAATCCCTATGGGCTGACAAAGATATAATGAGTGCCGACCAGCATTCCGGTCGAGCCCGCCTATTGCTGTTGGTATATCTGAACGGTAAAATGTTGGCTAACAACTGACTGAATGGAAGATGGCGGTTGTTGTTGTTGTTACACCACATAAGTGGTGCTGAATGTTGATGGTTGGACTCGGCCGAGTAAAGAGTGTCGAGTGTTGATAACCTAGACCAATAAAAGAAGAAGCTAGGAGTGTCGGAAGAGCAGAGATGACTAGGTGTTTGGGTTAGTGAAGAGGGTAGAGATAGGAGACTATCGTTGATCGCCGGTTATCCATATCCGGGCCGTCACCACCGACATACGACCGACCACATGGCTGGCCGGTGGAGGACCGGTAGAGGTAGAGCTGTGTGGTAGAAGATGGCAAGGCCACTAGAACAAAGACGTTGACAACTTTAGGTTGACAGTCTCTGGACCATCGCGATCAAGGAGAGGAATATACACAGTTGGTAACTTCACATCTGATCGGGACCGTGGTTCATCAATGGAATGCCGTGGGTTGCCCAACACTGGTTGCGCCTGGAGATATTTAGGTATTGGTGGGTGTGTGAACGAAACAAAAGTCACCCGCAGAACTGAAGATGGATGGACTCGACTCTTTTTTTTTTTTTCTCAAGTCCCTCGCGCCAAGAATGCGCAACGCGTGATGAAGCTGGCGTCTCTGGTTGGGCAGAGCTGGTTTCTTCCCAGTACCTCTACGTAGTGTAGATGGGAGGAGTGAAGAGTGTGACTTCTTTCCACCTTGGCTTTTTGAAACTCGAAGACGGAAGACAGAGAGAGGAAGAATGGCGATGCGGGGTCCTGTCACCTCGATGCCTTGCAGGGGTCGGGGAGCGCTTCCCGGACCAGGATGGAGTGTTTTGGTTGCAGTATCGGGAGTTCTCTGCAGGGCTGCCGTCAAGGCGGATTGGACGGCTTGGTGGGGGACATGGAACAAGGTAAAGGAGCAACCTCCGTCGACCAATCCACTCCTTCCATTCTGCCATCTTGATCTTTTTTTTTTTTCCATTACCTACTCTTCCTCTTCCCCCCAAATGAGCTACCCTCGGACGTTTTGTCGTCAGTTCTGTAAGCACAAGCACACCAACAGAGCAATCCATTAACCGGACAACCTGACTCCATCGGCAACTTCCGTTCGTTGCCACCACATGCACAACATAGCTCGACGATATCGGGGCCTACATATATATCCGACCCTCGCTTGGCAGCTTACACATGAGACTGGAAAAAGAGTTTGTCTGATATGGCTACTATGTACATAGCTGAGGTCAATGGGCTATCTGCCAGTGAGAACCTAGGGAGCTTGTGGTTACTCCTGTCACTAATTATTCAGATATGAGACAACTCTCAGAAAATGCGGCTATATCCTCCAATCGCTTCAGCAAGGGTGCCGCGTAGGAACAAAGCCTTTGAAAAGGGCATGTGTCTAGTCGAGTACCAATCGCTCTTGTTCTCTTGATTAGGACATCGGTATACTCTCATTGAACTGTCCCTGTTCATTCCTCCCGGTCGACCTTCGGCTTCTATCATCGTTGCTCCAGTCACACATCCATCGTGATAGCCACGACCAATGCAACCACTTGGCAAGCATGAAGCCAATATTTCCATATGTATTCTCATGATTGACTCCCTGTTTCCGCGTCACATTCACACACACTTGAGCAGTCAGTGAACGTCGATCATGCTGACGTGACAATGACAAGAACAATATTGTCCAATGGCTTCATGCAAGGAAATCAACATTCACCCACATGCCCATACTTCCTTGCTCGAAGTGGGTTTCCATTGCTTGCTCGCTTGCTGTTACACAAAGAAGAGGCTATTCGGACCGGTGAGCTCATAGCAAGAGTAGATGTGACACTGTCTGTGCAGGACTGAAGCGGTGTAAATCTTGACAGTAGGAAAAACAAAACTCACCATGCGCAACCAGCGGACAAGATCAAGAGATGGGGAACGAATATGTTTGCAAATCCAACAAACATCCGCGCTTAGTTGAGGTTGGGAATCGGAATCCGCATCATACCCCTGAAGCCAACCAAGTCCTCCAATTCCACCGCAATATCCTCAAACGACGGGCGCGAGTTCACTTGAGGGTCAGCGCACTGCTTCTGCAGTTTCTCCAACCCTTGAAAGATGACCTCCTCTTCCTCTTCTGTGAGTTCGCTGCTGTCTCTGAAGGCGGGAGGAGCCGCATCGGCAGCAACAACAATGGCAGTCTCCGCCTCTGGGATCTGCGTCGTCGACTTCTTCTCCTTCTCCCTCCTGATCAAACCAAGCACATCCTCCAACAGATGGGCAAAAGCCAACACTTCCAACTTCTCCATGCCAGCGTAGACCTCCTCGTCCGTGCCATAGATAGTAGCAGCACCAAAGTCTCCCAGCAAGGCATGTCTGTCCGCCTTGCTCGCCAGGATGTTGTGCGCATACAAATCTCCATGCGCAATTCCTCTCTGGTGAAGATGAGCAGCCGCTCCAGCAATGCCCGTCAACATGCCCAACGCCTCGGCCGCGCTCAGCGAGGCATCCTCGGGGAAGCAGTCGCGACTGCATGTATCGAAAGAAGGCGGCAGCCCCAGAGCCGCGTAGTACTCTGGAATCAACTGCATCACGATCCCTCCCTGAAACTTCTTCTCCTCCCCTTCAGCAGTAACAGCACCCTCAACAACCTCATCCGGATGCCCAACCACCTTCCCCAAGACCGTAATCAACCCCTCATGAAACCCCGCCGCCAACACCGCAGCCATCTCATCCCTGGGCGTCCCATCGCTCGTCACGCCGCCCTTGAAAACCTTGATAGCCACCTCCTCCGCGTACTCGGCGCTCTGCTTCCACAACCCCCTCGAAATCACCCCCGACGCCCCCTCGCCCAGCGTCTCCTGCACGTCCAAGTTCTTCCACTCGATCTTCTCCAGATCAAACCTCGTCCCCGCCTTAGCCGTCGCTGCGGCCGTTTGCTTCTCGACACAAGGGTTCCCTGCAAACGACAAGAACGCCAGCTTGGGCAAGTCAAACAGCCACTCTGGAAGCGTCTCGAACCGGTTCGCGCTCAATCGTAGTAGCGCCAGGTTCTTGTTACACCCCGTTGCCATCGACATTGGCAAGCTCGATAGCTGGTTCCCAGCCAACATGCACTTTTCCAACTTCTCGCACTTGCCCAAGTCCTCGGGTAGGGTGGAGATCTGGTTATCTGTGAGGATTAACCACCTGAGTGTTTTCGTCGGCAAGGAACCTTCGGGGATGGAAGTCATTCTGTTAGACCGAAAGGCGATCATCTCCAGGGAAGGGCATTGTGCCAGGACGGAAGGGAAAGTGGAAAAGTTGTTGGAAGAGAGAAAGAGGATGCGCAGGTTGGGCAAGGAGGTGCCAAATTCGGAGGGGAGGGAGGAGAGGCCGGTTCCGGAAAGGTCGAGGTGCGTGAGTGTGGTGCCGAGAGTGAGGATGGCGGGGGGCAGGCCCGAGGGGAGCGGGCAGGTGAGTTTTAGGTGGGTGGTGGAGGCGTAGCCGCCGGTGTTGAGGGTTTCGAGGTCGTGCATTTTTTAATGTTGGTGGTGATGACCGGGGTGGAAACGAAAGGATTGACTTGGGTAAGTGGGTAGTGTGATGGTTGTGGTGGTGAATGTTGAAAATACAAACGAGTGAAGTGAAGGCATTCACAAAGTCAAATTGTTAGTGTGAGTGTGATGCATGGTAGTGTCCGCTTGGTGGAACGCATTTTCCATCTTGGCGGATCCATCGTGCCCCAGAAAAAGATGCGATAACGATAAGAAGAGGTCCACAGTGGACGGCGTGGACCATATGGAAGCCGACTTGAGATGCCTTTTTGAAGACAAAGTGGACGAAATCACAAGTTCCTATTGTTGGTTTTAGTGATTCTTTTAATGATCTTGTCTCTTCGTCTCCGTCAATAAATAGCAACCGCCGTTTGTTTTTTAACTTCTTACTTCAGCAAATAAATGCTCCCGGCAGGCAAGAACCCAAATCGCACTAGCGCCTGGCCCAAGCTGCAAGGCTGGTTTGACATCAGCTTGGCCTGTGCGTGGGTGATCCCCGACCGTTGAATGCATTTCCCAATTCAGCTCTCATGCAAGTTGAAGGTGCACCCGCGCCAGGTCCGTCTCATCGATTCGTCAAGAAGCTCTCAGTTCGCGACTTTCCAAACATCTTCAACCGCCAAATCAACTTCCCACTTCATCACCCTCTACACGGCCGCGTCACCATCTTTTGTCAACACGGGATAGCGACCGATATCAATACCATCGACAAAACGTATCATATCGCTCTCGCGAACAACAAGCCATCAGCCATGGCGACTGATTCGCGCAAGAGACCTGTGGATGCAGAGGGAGCGCAACCGTCACAACCCAAACGACCAAGGATCAACACATCTCAACGAACAATTCTCGCAGTCGAGGCGATCGGAAATTCATCAAAGGCAACGACAGCACCCACTCCCGACGGGCTGGCCAAGAATGGACTGAGGCGGAGCATCGCGCTGGCGCTGGAGACGGTCGGCTTTGACGGTGCCACGCCCGAAGCAATAGAGAGCTTTACCATCATGACGGAGACGTGTATGCCGCCTGCGCTGAGGCTGCCCCGCGTCACTTTGCCCTTATGCTAACCTCACCCTGGCCAGACCTCCATTCGTTAACCGAAGAAGTCAAGGTCTTTGCAAACGCCGCGCGCCGCTCCTACCCGATACCCAAGGACTTCGAAAACACTTTAAAGCGATTCAACCTCACACCCACAGCGCTCTACTCCCACAGAAAACCCCCGATACCGAAGAAGCAGCGACAGCCAGTATGGGAGGATCTCCCTCTAGACGCCGCCATCCCTACCGACCTTCCCGTCCTCGATCCCGAACTCGACGGCGCCGCAGACAAGGCAGCCAAGAATTACATCCCGAGCTCATTCCCTTCCTTCCCCAGCGTGCACACCTACAAGTACACCCCCGAAAGCGTCGAGGCCGCCACGACCGCCCAGCACAGCATCATGACCGACACACAAGCCACCGTCACCATGACCCAGACCCAAACGATGGCCGAATCCCAGGCAGCAGCAGCAACAGCAGCAGTAGCAGCCCAGCAATCCCAGTTACCCACCAAGATTCCCCAACGACCACTGGCACCCGACGAGATCCCCCGCGGCGATCCTAAGAAGATCCGCGAAGCCGCCGCTAAGGAAGCCAAGGCCGGAGAGCAGGCGCTGCGCCGTCTCATGCGCGCCAGCAAGATCGCGAAGCAAAAGGACGTGTCGGCCACGGCACAGCGGGATCCGTCTCGCAGGGAGCGGTACGCGCTGTGGGAGGCGGCGATGCGCGAGCTGGTGGAGGACGACACCAAGGCGAAAGGCAGGGAGGTGGCGCCCGCGTCTATGCATAGTCAGCAGGGCCGGGTGGAGATTGCGGACCACAGCATGATTGTGAATGCGGAGAAGGGGTATTATCGGAAGGAGGTGGCTAGGCCGGGGGTGAGGAAGTTGGCGGGAGAGTTGACGGGGAAGTAAGGCGTGAGGTGACCGCAGGGCAGTGGTGATGAAGATGCTTACGAGGGAAGGGGTCATCTAGTTCAAGGATGACGAGGCTACTATGAGCGCACGGTTGGCTTTGGTTATGGCATGGTTTTGCGAGAAGGTACATGGAGGCCGGACAGAATGGCATGTGAAAAGAAAGGAGAAGTCATCGGTCACGACCAGTGTCATGTTCACAGAATTACGGCTATGAAGATGGCACAAAGCTATTGTTGCTTGATTCACAAGGCTTGGGGAGTTATGGGGTTGGCGCATCATTCAGAGCATTAGCATTTGTTGTCATTCTTGAGTTTATACAAGATACCCATACAGAGATAAAGATAGACGGACAATGGTCTATACAGCGGATGTTAAGTGGTTCCGATAATACATCATTGTGTAGAACTTGATGTACTGTTCTTCCATTAACGAATTTCGATCCGAACACACGTCTATTGCTCCAGATGTATTTCGAGTGAAGTCATATCTGAACCTTGGTGAATTTGTTTGTCATCGACCGGTGACAGACGGGTAGTGAAGCTCTCAAGTAACTAAGTACTTGTATACTTGAACGCTGCCAGCCTTTGCCGGGCCGGCAATGGCACAGTGCACTTGAAGTGACGACACCGCAGTTCCGGGCTGGCAGGCCTGGGCTGCAGTCGGTGCCCCCGCCAAAAGCGAGTGAAAAGACAGTGTGAGCCCGCCATTTCGAGGCGACAGCGCCAAGACGGCAGCCGACCCCACCGCCCAGCGACCGCAGTTGGCTGTGTCGGCCGACCCTATTTTCCGCCGCACAAAAATTTCCGGAATTCCTCGATCTCGTCGCCTGTCTCCGCATTGTGCCTTTGACGATTTCTGACCCGCGCAGAGGCACCGTGAAAAAGCTCCCCCATTCTCCCATTGATCCTCCCCTGATCAACCAGAAAGGAACTGCAAGATGGCTGAGCAACTCATCCTCAAGGGCACCCTGGAGGGCCACGTAAGTTTGTTTTATTTCTTGCCCGCTCGGTTCGCCCCCGTTTCGCTGATGTTGCTGCTGCTGCTGCTGCTGCTGCTGCGGTTGCTGCCATGTTGTTGTTATTGTCAACGTCTGCGCTGGTGGGTGGGCTAAGGAGGAGCGCGATGGGCGCAAACTGAAACGGGTACTGCGAACGGCGAGAAGCAAGTTGGACGGCGACGATGATGGGGACATGGCAGCAGAGCAGACAGCAAGCACAGCGATTCGAAAGAAAGAAAGAGAGAGAGATGTGGTGGGAAAGCAAGCAAGGCGGAAATGCAGAAAACTGACCACAATATCTTGAACAGAATGGCTGGGTCACCAGCTTGGCCACCTCTTTGGAGAAGTACGAAACCACCGAATGAACCGCATAATACTCGCGCGAAGATCATGAACTTACAAATGCTCTCGCAATTAGCCCCAACATGCTCCTTTCTGGTAGCAGAGACAAGTCCCTCATCATCTGGAACCTCACCCGCGATGAGACCTCGTACGGCTACCCCAAGCGCCGTCTCCACGGCCACTCTCACATCGTCTCCGACTGTGTACGTTAAATACTCGACATTGGAGGATTGTGTGGATATTTTGGAATCGCGGGCAGTTTGACTGATTGGCGCGGCAGGTGATCTCTTCCGACGGTGCCTACGCCCTCTCTGCCTCGTGGGACAAGACCCTCCGTCTCTGGGAGCTTTCCACCGGCACCACCACCCGCCGTTTCGTCGGCCACACCAACGACGTTCTCTCCGTCTCTTTCTCCGCCGACAACCGCCAGATCGTCTCCGGTTCCCGCGATCGCTCCATCAAGCTGTGGAACACCCTCGGTGACTGCAAGTTCACCATCACCGAGAAGGGCCACACCGAGTGGGTTTCCTGCGTCCGCTTCAGCCCCAACCCCCAGAACCCCGTCATTGTCTCCTCCGGCTGGGACAAGCTCGTCAAGGTATGTTGTATAACCTGCTTTACTCCCCCCCCAAAAAAAACCCGACACCATGATGCATGCATATTTTTCTCAAAATAGTATTTGCTACTTCAGAGCCCTCGGGCCATGAGACCAACATCACACGCACTGATTTTCTCGGAAATCACAAACTCCTTGTCAGAAACTGCATGAGATTTCGAGAGGATTTGCGACTAACAGTCTCAACTCAATCAGGTTTGGGAGCTCTCGTCCTGCAAGCTCCAGACTGACCACATCGGTCACACCGGCTACATCAACGCCGTCACCATCTCCCCCGATGGCTCCCTCTGCGCCTCCGGTGGCAAGGACGGTACCACCATGCTCTGGGACCTCAACGAGAGCAAGCACCTCTACTCTCTCAACGCCAACGACGAGATCCACGCCCTTGTCTTCTCCCCCAACCGCTACTGGCTCTGCGCTGCCACCTCCAGCAGCATCATCATCTTCGACCTCGAGAAGAAGAGCAAGGTCGACGAGCTCAAGCCCGAGTTCCAGAACATCGGCAAGAAGTCCCGCGAGCCCGAGTGCGTCTCCCTCGCCTGGTCCGCCGATGGCCAGACCCTCTTCGCCGGTTACACCGACAACATCATCCGTGCCTGGGGTGTCATGTCCCGCGCTTAAGCGGAGACGTCGGAGCCGGGACTGGTTGGCTAGGGGACGTTGTGGACGGGAGGCTGGCTGCGCGCAGGTTGTCGGCAGTTGTCCGTGAAGGACGACGCCGCTCCAAGCGTCGTGCGGCTGCTGCTGCCGCCGCTGCTGCTGCATCAGGGCAATTTCGAAGGATTCCATGGTAAAGGCGTATTCTCGGAACTGCTTTGTATCGTCTTTGCTTTCTTTCATTTTAAAACATATCAAAATGAAAGGACAACTGGGAGCTATGGGAACAAGTTGCATTCTAATGTCACTGCGAAAGAGCCTCTACGTGCAGCGTATTTTTGGTCCACCACATGGCAATGAATGATAATGAAGGCCAAGATGAACCATTTGATGTGTCCGTTTGCGGTGATGTGTGATGTGTGGTGATTGACGCGTGATGCATTCGGGGTTATGTTGTGTGATGTGGTGAATTGGTATCAATGTTGTCCCCATCCTCAGCGCCTCTAAGTTGTAAGCTTCCTGATATCCATTTCACTCGTTCACATCCCGCTCACTCAAGTCGTCCTCGTCGACATTCCTAGCTACTCGACCACCTCGAAAGTCTCCTTGACGTACGCGTACAATACCCACAACTACCCTTCTATCTCCTAGCCAACACAACCTCATTTTCATTATCATCCATTCCCCTTCATCTCCCCAACCCTACATATGCTAAATCTCCCTTCACACCACCCATTCCCCTTTCCATTTCCCTTTCCACCAATCTCATCCTCTTTCCTCCCTAGAGTACCGAAGCCATCCCCAACTCCATCTTTCCCCATCTCGTTTCTTTCTTAGGTACTCTTCCATTTCCATTCCCGGCCTCAACTGGCCATACTCTTCTACACCCTTCTACCCTTCTACCCTCGAAACCCTCTTTAATAAATCCTCCATCGGTAAGCGGGCGCTGGACTCCATCAACAGGACCAGGAACCCAAGAATGATCCTGGCATTCTCTTTCTCGTTCTTCGAGATCTCTTTCTTCGAGATCTCCCTCCTCCTCCTCCTCCTCCTCCTCCTCCTCCTCCCGTCGTTGCTGTCGTTCCAAGCGTTCTCGGCGTCGTCGATCTCGCCACCACTGTAGAATACACACGGTGATGAAGGTGATTAGGATAAGAACGAGGACAGTGTCGATTATGGCTGTTAGGGTGGGACCTTCGGTTGGGGAGAAGAGGGGGTTGGCGTCGGGGTTGGCGTCGGGGTCATTATTGGTGGTGGCGGGGAGGGATTGCGAGGGTTGTTGTTGTTGTTGAGTGCCAGTGTCTGGTTGTTCAATGGGGTAGATGGGGGAGATGGGTTTGAGGGTGGGAGTGGGCGGAGCGGTGGAAAAAGACGAGGAAGAGGAAGAAGGAAATGGAGGGGAGAAGGTGAAGGTAGTGTTTGTGCGTTGGTATGCCTGAGTTCAAGCAAAAGGATTCAATCAAGTTAGTATCTAACTACCTGGCAAAGTAAAATATAGGTATATAGGTTTTGTTGAGCGTTGGGCTTGAAGCTACCTAGGTAGTTTGATCCGTTGGGAATCAAGTTGATAGATTGACTAACCTGCATCATCATTATATCTTCTTCCTCCCCTTTTTCTCCTTTCGTCATTTCGGAGGGTAATCTACCTACCTCTATCTATCCGAGCTCACCCGTATGTCTCCAGGCGTAGAAACCAACCAGCTAGCTGGACCGGGTTGGTTTAAATATTTCAGAGACGAACGAGCCGAGCCCTTTAATGTGCAAGTGGACCCAGAGAGACAAAACAAGTTCTTCTTGAATTGTGAATGTCCTGTGAATAATGTCGTCCCCGCAGTCGAAGAAGACCGAATAATATAGAGGCACTGAACAACCATTCCAAGGACGGTCGGAAAGTTCAGTTCCAAAGTTTAAGGTTCAGAAGAGAGAATCATCCAACATTGAAAGAATCATGTTTGCAAAGAGCAAAAAAAAGAAGATCCATATGAGAAAAAGAGAGAAAGGAAGGAACGCAGCCTTCCGGGACCGAAAGAGCCCCAACTCGGGAAAATATTTCATCCACGTGTGCAACTACTTACAATTACTCACCTGTATTAGCCGTCCTGTGTAAAGAAATGAGCCAGGAAGAGAGAGACGTTTAGTTGCTTCCTCCAGGCCATGTACAGTGACACCGTCCTGGTAATATATCCCGAAAGTGACCAGTTTGTCTCCCTTGTGCCAAGTGCAATGCCAGTGTTTGCTTGGGAAGTGTCACCAATGGTGTCTTTTGGCGTAGGGCGACATCCGATGTCGTGTTCATGGTGGCAGCCCCAAAGTTCGTGGTAATCATATATCTTTTCTCAGTCTGATGCCTCCCAGTTGGTAATGTGCAACATAGATTGTGTGGGCTGGCTACTTGGTAACCTAAAATGCCGAGGAGTCTTGATGTCTTGTAAGTCATGATTTTTCCTCAGAGACAAGTTGGACGTTTCCAATCATGCAGTGAAAGGTTGTCTCCATAAGCGAAAGGGCAAGTCAATTACCAATTTTTTCCATCAAAGTTCTGTCAAGTAATCCCAAACGCTGTTATGTCTATGCCTGTTTCCTATCATCCTATTTCATAGAAAAAAACAAAACCAAAAGTCGCTGATGATACCAAAAGAGAAAACAATATCAATCCCACCAAATCCCCTTCTACATTCCGTTTGTTTCAGTCCCCGCTCCTCAGCACTTACCCCTCCCGTGGACTATCCTCCGTTCCTGTGGGTGTATCACGTTCCCTATTGCCATGATCTTGTACGTGTCTGTCCCGCTGTTCGTCACCGCCCGGTTCGTCCAAACGTGCAAGTGACTCCCTCAGAAAGTCTCCGAGCCAGGGTGGCTGCTCCGGTAATGTTAGATGTTCAGCGTCGGTGGAGTATCGGTTGTCAGTGGAGTATCGGTTGTCAGTGGAGTATACGCTGCTGGCTGAACGGCATCTTCAGCATATGAATGTCGACTGAAAACACTTCCTGGAAAATAAAAGAGGGAAAAGATAAGCCGCTTGAAACCACAAAAGAGGTTGTAGCTCGCGAAGCGGAGAGAATAGAGGGGTAAACGCCGAGATAGATGCCACGCTGAAACGGATGTGTGTAGTGTGTGAAACCAAACAGAGACGCCTGGGGAACAACGGAAGAGAAGAATGTAAACTCACCTGGTCTGACACTCGGTTGGGTCGAAGAATCACTTCTGCCATCTCCTTCACCTTCTATTACGGCGCTGGGTTCTTCATTCTACTTTATTAGCTTCCTCATCAGCTTGCCTCACTGTCAAGCCACGGGGTGGGCTGAACTCACCTTCTCGAAGACGCGACGGTTCTGTCCATCCACTGGTTGCATAGTTGTTGCCAGTATTGCCAGCCGTCCCGGCGGTAGCAGCACCCGTACCTCTCTCATTTACAAACGAAGAAGACGGCTGCGCTGGATTGGATAAAAGTCCAGTAGTACTATTGGCTCCGGAATATGTAAAAGAAGGTGGCGGTGGTCTGATCCCAGAGGATAAAGCCTGCGCCCCGCCCTCAGACGTGGAGGACTGAGGCACCGAAGTGGATGATCCCGCGAGGAAAGTAGAAGATAGAACGTGCTCGGGTGGCTTGGGAGTACCAGGAGCATCGGGTGCTGGTACAGCTGGCTGGTTTTCGGCTTCACGCTCCGCATCACGGTCCGCTGCACGCACAGGTTGGTGGCCATTTTGTCCCTCTCCAAAATCTTCCAATGGTATTCCTTCGCCTGCGGGTTCTGGCTGCGCTTCATTCCTTGGCCTCGCCGGGTTCGGCCTTGCCACGT
Organism: Neurospora crassa OR74A; assembly: GCF_000182925.2. Lineage (NCBI taxonomy): Eukaryota > Fungi > Ascomycota > Sordariomycetes > Sordariales > Sordariaceae > Neurospora > Neurospora crassa. Next base: position 3,914,090 of record NC_026507.1, read on the forward strand.
TCGGCCTGACCGCGTTCGGCCTTACCGCGTTCGGCCTTGGGTTATACTCGCCTGGCCCCTTGGCCCCGTTTGGTACCCAAAAGATCTTGTCAATTCGGAAAACGAAGTAAGCGTACAAGATGATAGTATCGATGGTGAAGTTGAAGACGTAGAAGGCGGCGCGGCTGTGGTACCAAGTTGGGTGGTCCATTGGACGTGCATCAAAGTTTGTTCCAAGTTTGAAGCCGGCGCCCAGAGCATTCAGGCACGAAGTGAACAGCAACAGAAAGGTCTTGGTTGACAGCGGTCCTTCTCCAAAATCCTCAAAGGGAACCCGATGCCGATATGCTAGAACGGCGGGGAAAAAAACCGGCCTGGCAACGCACCACAGGAGGTATCCAATGATGACGATTGGGAGAAAGGCCAAGATGGTTAGCCAAGTGCTCATAATGAGCAGCAAGATACGCTCGCCGTGGCGTATGTCGGCGTTAAGAGTATAGAAGTAATGCACCGTTGTGGCGATGATGATAATCAGGGAAGTGACAATGCTTCCGATGATGATCTTGTGGATCTTGCTCACATGTGGGTTCTAGCCCAGGCGTGGCTCCATCGCGCGGAGGAGGCGTTGTGCGAAGAAGAGATTCACAATGATGATTATCACGCCGCCCAGAAGGAGAAACACAGTGGCAGCAATCTCAAGGTGAGGGTTATCCGGATGTGATGCCCAGGCAATACGCATCGAGATAGCGATAAGCCGGGCCGTACAAAGGACAAAGAGTGGCATGTTGAAAAGGAACTTGCGGTTGCGTTGTTTGTTGCGTTGAAACACGGTCATGTGTATAGCGGAAGCCATACCGAAGAGTATAAAAAAGAGACTGCAGGGGATAACATCGCGAGCATCCATAGTGGGTATTCCACCAACCGGGGCGTACGGAGGGAGATATGGCGGCGCGGGGGAGCTTGCCTGATCACGATTATTATTAGCATCTGTGTTGACAGCGTGTGATTTGGAGGTCTGTTCGAAGGAAGAGATGCCTTACCGCCCGTGTTTCCATTCGCCATTCGTCCGTGCACGTGGGAGCCATGTTGGATGTGTTGGAGTGGCCAAGAAGGCTGATAGTGATGGCGAATCGAATAAGTACGGATGGGTTTCCAAACAATAAACGGAGATGGGGATGGGGAAGAAAAGAATGTAGATGTAACACTTTCAAAGTCCACGCCGGATCCAAAGAACTGACTAAAGACTATCACAAGAAGGCGAGGAAACGCGATGACAAAAAGAGCAGTTGGTGAATAAATAAACTTGAGATTGCGAGGAAGTATTTACGCGGGCAACACAGCACTTGAGAGGGGCGACTGCCAGATACTGTCCTCGAAATGATCCTGTTGAGGCTGTAAAGAGCAATGCACCACATCGCCTTGACAACTGCCCGTCCTGTCCCTGGATATGAGTACGGTAGAGGAGACCGGGCACTTTCCGCGGTAATCTCATGTTTCCTTGAAAAGAGTAGCATGAGACAACAACCTAGGTCGTGAAGATGGAGAAACTGCTTGTGCTAACGGAAAGAGAGCCCCATTACATGTTCATGACCTGTGAAGAACTTGTGAAGAGTAGCAACTTCCTGAGAGAACATGATAACAGCAAGTAGTGACATTAAATCAAGCTCTCAATGACATGGTAATGTTCAGGAGCTGCCTTTTCAACGAATGACGGTAGAGTGTCCCAGAATAGCTGTGATCATGATAATGCATCTCGAGGGAGAAAAGCTCGCGCTAGACAATGACATTTCTTAGCATCTTTCGAGGGAATGAGAAGATAATTAGGTAGCAAAGAGCTGGTGAGTGCCATAGCGACACTGTCAGTATGGTAACAGTAGAGAAGGTTCGTTGCTGAGAGGTCTGGGGCAAGCATCAAGTTCCATCAAAGTGGAAGTTGGAAGTTGTCGAGTTGAAGTTCAACAACACAATTGCCAAGACTTGGGGTTGGACCTTCTGGGCCTTATTAGTGGGGCTTCCCCTTCACTGCTGCCGCTGCCCTGCTGCCCCTGCAAGCGCTGTTTGCCGTTCATCGGGCAGAGGCCGTCCACTTGGCCGCAGAAACGCGGAAAGCGGAATTTGCCGTCGAGAATTTTGTCCCACTTTGTCGCTGCAGCGAGTCCCAGTCCGGCCGACCACTACCGTCCAGCCCGTCCGTCGTTCGTCGCCTCCCCCGATCCGAGCTCCGTCCAGTCTTTCTGTTTAGAGAGAGAGAGAGAGAGAGGCCCCGATTGCCAATGCCATCCACACCGGCACCATGAGTCTCAATGTGCCGTCCAGGCGGCTCCTGAAGAGCGGTTAGCCACCACCATCCCTCCTCCTCCCACCATCCATTCCATTTCCTTTTGTCGTCGTTGTTGTCGTCATTGTCGTCGTCGTCGTCGTCGTCACCGCCGAGTCCCAAAAAAAAATCCAAGTAAATTCAGAAAGACTAACATTCCGGCCTGCCGCCACGCAACATATACAGCCCCCTCCTCCGCCAACGCCCTCGTCCCGGCCCTCCAGTCCCTCTCCATCAACACCCGATCCATCCACACCACCCCCTCCCAACAATGGAGTCTCTTCGGCTGGGGCAAGCAAAAGGTGGAAGAGCGTAACAAGGTCAAGGAGGAGCTCAAGCAGAGCGAGCTCGCCCGCACCCGGAAGCCCACGCAGGAAGAGATCTTTGAGCGCGTCCGCGGCCGTCTCGAAGGCGACTCCATCTTCGCCGACACCACCCCTTCATCCCAACTGGCCGCCGAGCAGGACAAGCACAAGGACTGGGCGACCGCCAGCGCCGAGAAGAAGCTGGCCGCCGCGCACGCCAAGGACCAGACGCCGACGGGCATCTCGCTGAAGAAGGACCACCTGGTGCGCGTCGTCGACCCGGACCCGCGCTCGCGCGTGCGGTGGGAGCGCAAGATGGTGATCCGCAAGCTGCAGCGCGGCACGGACCCGTGGAGCGTCGAGCCCAAGGCGGAGCGCATCGCCCGCACCGAGCGCAAGCTGGTGTACAAGACGGGCTACTTGCCCACCTCGGTCAAGAAGCTGGTGCACCTGTCGCGCCAGATCCGCGGCAAGACGGTGTCGGAGGCCCTGGTGCAGATGCAGTTCAGCAAGAAGAAGATGGCCAAGGAGGTCAAGACGGAGCTGCTTAGGGCCGAGGCCAAAGCCATTGTCACGCGCGGTATGGGCTTGGGCAAGGCCGCCGCCGCCGCCGCTCAGAAGGAGACTGGCGCGGAGCCCGTCAAGATCCAGACCAAGGACGGCAAGCACCTGGAGATCCGCGACCCGACGCGCATCTACGTTGCCGAGACCTTTGTCAACAAGGGTTTCACCAGAGGTGTTGAGCTCGATTATCGTGCCAGAGGCAGGGTGTTTAAGATGAACAAGCCCACTACTAGTGAGTCCTCCCTTTTCCCCCTCCTTCTATAACTTCTCCCTTCCCCCTCCCTGCCCCCTCAATAACAGACAACTAACACCTTCCAACCAGCCATGACCGTCGTCCTCAAGGAAGAAAAGACGCGCATCCGCGAACACCAAGAACGCGTCGCCAAGAAGCTCCGCCAGGGTCCCTGGGTTCACCTTCCCGACCGTCCCGTTACTTCCCAGCGCCAGTTCTACTCTTGGTAAAAAGCCTCGCTGCAGTGGCTCCGTCCAGTCCCCGTCCCATCCCGTCGTCAGGTCCGGTGCCGTCCCATCTAAGTGTACACACACCCCACTCCCGCCTCACAGCCCGGGACTGAGTACCTTATGTATGTGCCGGTGGTAGCGGCTGCTGCTGCTGCTGCTGCCTTGTGGCAGTTGCAGTGCAGTGCAATGCAATGGGTAGCAGAGGAACAAGAAATCCATGGATCGATTATAGACAGCACTTCTCCTTCCTTTCCACTCACTCTCGCTAAATGCAGTGGCCCATGTCCCCCATGTTCAGGCAAAGAACGAAGAGGGCGCAGATGATGGGATGGAAGGGATATTCGTTGCCACATGATGACAGTGATGGGAAGAAGCAGCGAGGTGTAGTGTGTAAATATGTACGAATAACAGACAGACAGGCAGGCAAGGCTGAAGCGAAACGACGAAGAAGAAGAGAGTGGAGGCCTCCAGCGAACCCTTCTTCCGTCGTTCTTTTCGTCTACGGTTCCCTGTCATTTTGTAAAATAGATTGCAATATACCAAAAAAGCCACTCGACTGCACCGACCCATGGGTCATGACGGAACCTGGTACATTTACCCGATGACTACCTAGGTAGACTACGCAAGCCACTCTCACGCCCTACCACGAACTCGACATTGGAGACTGTCCTTGGTGTCTCGACTGTGACTGCCAGTGGCGCAGATATATGTACTGGTTCTTGGTTTTACTCAGTCACTTGACCCATGTCGAAAATAGCTTGCTTGCGACCAACTGCAAAATGTCCCTCAAGTTATCAGAACAATCATGTTCATTGCAGCGAGTCCGCCAAATATATACAGAGAAATCTCAAGCTAGAACCCAAGCAACATGTCCATCGATGTGTCGACACCCGTCTACAAATCGCCCAAGACTTTGGTCATACAAAGTCCAGCTACATATGCCCTTATTCTTTGGTCGCCTGCGCTCGCTGTGGTCTTGTGTTCTTTTTGATTTTGCTTCCAGTCTTTCCTTATTTTGTTCATCATTTCTCTTCCCATACATGACTTGAGCACTACCAGTGCAAGTTTACACCATGTTTCTTGGCTGCGCTCTAGGCACCATATCCTCGTACCTATGAGTCTTCAACTCCAACTCGTTCTCGCTCATCATGGTCATGCCGCCGTGGCTTGTGACTTTCGAGAAATTGTTATGGTTGTACGGATCGTTTCCAAAATTGCCTCCACCCGCCACAGGATCGGCGATCTTGATGTGATCCTTCGTCGTGCTGCGCTTGCGGAAAAGCACAAGGGCGACAGCGATAAGCAAGACCAGGGCTCCCACTCCGATGCCTGCACCAATGCCAGCTTTAGCACCTGACGAGAGTCCACCAGCGGCATGATTATCCTCGCCCTTGTCGTCAGGGGTTGGCGCCGGGGAAGAAGCGGAAGTGGCGCCGGAGCCCTCAGTAGGCACGGGGGCGATCGCGCCGGCACCAGTTGATGTTGCTGATGCGGAGCCCTCAGTAGTGGAAGCTGCACCCTGTTTTGAAGGTTAGTATTTCTTGTTGGTGAGAAGGGTCGTCTACTAGCTTACTGTTGATGGGGCCGTCGCACTCGTGGCCGCGGCATCCGTCGGGACAGAAGTAGGCGCTGCAGAAGGAACCGCAGAGGCAGGAGCACTAGATCCGGGTACCGTAGTACTCGCCGGCGGTGCCGCAGCATCGGAGTTTGCGGGAGCTGCTGAAGTTGCGGGTGGTGCGCCAGCAGATGCCGTCGCGGCTATTGAACCACGTCAGTCTCACCTATCCAAGCTGTCTCCTTCGCGATTCCAGATTCTGTTTCAACTTACTTGCACACACAGCCTGAGCTGCGGTTACAGCAGAATCAGCGTACCCACTGGCGGCCGCACCGAACTCAGCCTGGCAAGCCTGATTCGCACAGTCATGGATGGCGCTGAAGAAATCGGTCTTGGGGCAAAGGCATGCCATGCTACCCTGATCAGCGCCAGTACACTGCGCAAATCCATCACGAGAAGAGTAGTAGCAGTTTTGCTATATAAAACTGTCAGTCAGGCTTCAGACACTGGAGACCAGAAAGTGATGACAGTGGCGCTGTCATGTTTATACATGGGTATCGCGTCTCTTGAATGTTAGATGACAGGGTGAGCTAAGGGTGAGAGCACTTACAGCACACGTAGGCAGACTGTCGATGGACTGTCCAGTCACCAGAACAGCTGCGGCGAGCAGCGCCAGAGACTTGAGGACCAACATGGCTACCTATCGATGTGGTTGAAGTCGAAGGGAAAAGTGAAAGTGGTGTAAGTTGAAAACGGTTTGGCGCAAGACGTTATGAAGTCCTGATGGAGATGGAAGCAACACGCGGTGGTGGCGACCGTACTGTAGCGTGTCTCTCCTAAGACGGTCTGAGGTGGAAATTGGTGACGACGTTGTCTGAGCCAAGACCCTCGAAATTCCTTGTTGATGTCTTCAAGCTGAAACGTAAATCAAGGCGTAATTGGAGTGAAACGCGACGAAAGATATAGTTGAGATGACGTGAGTCGTGATGGAATGTACAATCTTTGACGAAGGGAACCGTGAGCTATTGAAGAGGGAGGACCCGTCCGAACACCACCGGCAGTATCGGAGATCAGGTATTGTAGAGAGCGACTACGAAGAGAAAGTTGAATGAAAGAATGGATGAAGGAATGGAAGGTGTAGCTTGTGATATCGCCGAGCGCACTTCGTGGGAAGAAAAAGACGGATACTCTCGGACGTTGTCGGTGCCGATACTATGTAAGCCACCAGAGACGGATGCAATCGCTCGCTCGGTCAGATTGCCATCACGAACAGAAAAAAAAAAGAGGACGGAATGACAGTTTGGTATGGAGAGGGAGGGGAAGGCGCAAATAATAAGAGAGCGCAAATAATAAGAGAGAGCCAAGCTCAACAATATCGACAAGGGAAAATGAAATACTGTACCTACTTTAGGTAAGGAAGGATGGGGCCCTTCTCCTCGTGGCTTCCGTCTCGAATTCGCGGGACTTCACTTCTTCGACTGACAGGGCTACCTGACGTGTACACGCCTGGTTCATATCCACCCTGGCCACTCCTGCCATTTCTGGGATATCACGGCAACTAAAGCCTATTGCTCGGGTCCGATCCAAACATTTCAGGTCCCCGTACAAGTAATGTACCTACCTTAGGTGATGCGCAAAATAAGTAAGGTTCCGCCATGTTCCAAGCGGCATGCCCATGGAAGGCGCACATAATCTGAATGTCACATCTGGACAGACCTTGGAATGTGTTCCCGCTCATGTGTGTCGATCAGGGATGGGAAGCCAGATAAGTAGATGCCTTGCAGATTACAACAGAGGAAGGCAGCATCAGTCATGCTAAGTATGTGCAGTGACAGCAAGTGAAGGGGACGGAAGGGCGCCGTACAGCACGTTACTTTTGCAGAATAAACAGAGAGGATGTTGAAGCGGGAGAGAAGACGGACGGGCGGTTTGTCATTCCTCTCAATCTTTCTCAGCCCCTCTCCACACAAAAGTGCGGGTCCAAGGGCAGGATATCCCTGCAGTTCTGTAGCAAACCCCTGCCAAGACTTTGAAAGTGGGTACGCGGATGTTGGCGACGCTTTGAACCACGGCCGACGAATTGATTACTTTGCGGATGGAGTTCATCTCAAGTCCCTGGAATTGACGATGCCGCTGACATATTGACATGTTGTAGCGGGAATAGCAGCCATTACATCACAGAGTGGTAACAGAGATCTATCTTTGAATTGATGGCTCATCTAAGGCTGACCTGTAGTACTGTACCACTTTTAGACGCGTGCTATAGACCGGGTTTTGGCCATATCTGGAGCGGCTGAAGGGCTGTTCCGTACAGTACCACATCTGTGAAATGTATCAGACCACCGGTTTATTTAATCCTTTGCAGGGATGAGAAACTGAGAATGGGAGTGATCGGAAAGTGGTACTCTAACCATTCAGATCGTCAGTCGCTCCGCATCCTCCACGATGGGAATAATAGTGTCGTGCAGGATGCGCATCATGGTATCTGGTGTACTCGTCGATACAGTCCGAACTAAATTTTCTTCAATTTAATACCTCTCCGACTTATGCCGATAGAGTCTTCCCTTCACCACATGTGTACCAGACGATCCACGCAAGGATGAGTTTTGCAACATCATCTGACCTTCAACAACACAATCCCTGGTTGTCTGTCAATTGGTTTGCGGCTATTCTTTACTATCCAACAGTAGTTGTAGTGTATGTGACGATGCGTTCTGCAGTGAGCTAGCTACAGAAAGACCTCCAGCACAAGATATTACTGGCGGCTGCAAGCGACGAATTGCTTCCCTGAGCTTGGCGATCGTCGAGAAGCTTTCCCGTCCCGTAGTTCACCGTCCGACGCCAATTTTCCTCACAGAGCCCACAAGCCCAGCGCTTCAGAGAGCGGCAAGAGCGGGAGAGCGCTACATGTAACGGCGGGGCCGGACGCTCTTCTGTAGCCATGTTTCATGATTAGCAGCGCTTGACCGTTGCGGGGAAAGCCTCATCCCCGCCCCCACAGTTCTCAACTTCTCGTGAGCGCCCGTCATCACACGCCTGTAACGCCCAGGGTTCAGGTCGGTCTGGGCTGCCCCGGGACGAACCCTTTCCCTTCCGTGCCGCGTACCTAGGCACCGAGTGCCCCCGAGAGCCCCGAAGGAGAACAACGCCCCGACGACCATGATCTTCACCTCATTTCATGTACGGTCAGAACAAGATGTTCGCAAGAAGACCGTAGCTTTTTACACCGCACGCCACAGAGTCTTCAACGGCGCTTCTACCCCCGGAGCCCTGATTGAGTGCATTGACGTGTTTGCTCCTTTTGGTGGCTGACGGGGCTGCTTGCACCTGGCAAGACATTAACTGTTACAGAAAGAAACAGGAGAAGCAGTTTGCCCCATCTTGATCAATGCCCTCGTAGATCAAATCGGTGCTCGACGTTGGGTCTCATGGAAAACGATGGGTTCTGTGAGTCGTTGTCATTTTTAAATTCTGAGAGGACGAAGAAATGGATGAACTTGCAAGAAATCAGAGACCCGGAAACTGCGTTGCGGGGTGATGCACTGACCACAACCAAGTGCCACGGTACATACCACCCTGCAGTCCTCTTTATATAAGTCTTGCAAGCACCTCCACAACATCAGGCGGACTGGCCACGCATCGGACTGATAATCAGTATAACCATGAAGAAAACGGCGAGCTTGGGAAATAACCAACCTGATTCTACACAATACGATAAATACTCGAGCTGACGGGGACGGATTACGAGTTCTCAGGCTCTGCTATCCTTCACATTCTGTCACTTGAGTCTCGAAGCACCTGCCCGAGACAATATCACCAAAGAGAATTTGCAAATTTGACTGACAACGTCTACAACGACTGTTTCACCAGGTGACTCCAAACAACAACTACGAAGCCGCCACAGTCCTGACGACGATACAGCTTTGAGGTGTCTCGCAGTCCGCCAAAAATTTCATCTATCGGTCTTGATTACGAACAAACTGTACATGTAGGTGTCCGCTTCGTTTGACCACCTCGATCTCTGGTTCGAATCCCTTCGATCCAATCGACAACAAAAATCTGTTTCTGAGCAACACCGCCAGTTGCAACTTTAAGAGTACAGGTGTCTCAGGAGTTCAGCCTCTACACCAGATGAAAGAAAATGGACTTTGAAAGCTGGAAGAACCTGGATATGAACACCGACACATGGTGATACTATTTCGGAATACATTTCCCGTTCATGGTTGGCCATACTAGCGACCTCCAACTCTCAAAATGAGCAGGCGTGTACACAGTCGGAATATCATCCATAGCGGACTCGGAAGGTAAGGATGCGCAGGGACACCAATTTTGAAGGATGCTTTGTGGTTGAACCTTATAATCCAACGGTTCTGAGACCTGGAGAGAGCGTGTAGTATTGGAAAGACATGCACAATAATGTGCATCTTGCCATAAAGTTGAGAAACGATGGACGTCATCGCGACTGGAAAGGCTGCCACCTTATCGATAAGTTCAACGCAGTGCTGCCGCTCCCCAGCCTTACGTAAGCCCACCACATACTGTGGTCGCGAGCGAAAGTAAAAACCCCCCTGTCAGGTACTTTTTTGCACGGACACTATGCGTTTAGTACCTACCCCACTTAATTAAACTTACCCATCACACCAAGTATGAAGGGAACGGTCCGTGATCCAAGATTTGCCGAAAACCCGCAGTTGCCGGCGCTCGCAAGCTTCCGTTCAGCAGCTGCGTCATCACGTGATATGAAGCTTGCAGCTCCCGTGCAGCGAAACCTCAGGTCATCCATTCGGGACAATCTTGAAGCTCCATTTTGAGAGAAGAGAGTTCCAAGCCGTCAAACCGCGCACCCTTCGCTACGATCCGCCCTTTTTTTTCGCAACCACTCAACCGAAACCAGCCCTCTTCGTCAAAATGGCCGCCACCGCTGTCAGACCCATCACCGGTGTACGTGATTTCCGAAGCCTGCGCAAAGAGGACGATTCAATGGCTGTTCGCGACGATGGATGACGGAATTGCGCAATGCCACCAGCGCTCGGGACAAGCTGGACTGGAATACAGGAGGACTAGGGGCTGACTGTTGGGTTTACAGATGCTCCGCCGGGGCCTCATCCTCGACATTGGCATTGCCCTCGGTGAGTTTGGAATTTCTGAATGATAAAAGAGGTGGTCTCTGAAATAAGGCGAAGACGGGAGGCGGGACACGGCGATGTGGAAGACAGAGCAAGAGCTAGGTCGAGCTTCGGCCGGCCGGTGGGCCGTGAATTGGCTACGCGCGCCAGTTACCTAGGATTGCCCACGGTCTCTCGTGCTGTCACCCCGCCATACCGACTTCCCGGAAGCCACCTCCTTCGTTGTTCTTTACCTTTCTTTATCACAAGTTCCCGATCAGCTGACCCTTTGTTTTCTTACTCTTTCAGGTGTCGGCTTCGTTATGGCCAACGGCTACTGGTACGACATATCCTCGATGAATCCTTGACTTTAGTTTGCACGCGACCCGAACCGAAGACGAACTCGCAAACAAATCTCCCGTGCCTTGACTCCGCGATGACTAACCCCTTCCATCACCCGCAGGTACGGCTACCACATGCCCCGCACCAACGCTCGTGACAACTACTACAAGAAGCTCGAGGAGGAGCGTGCTGCCCGCATGGGCGCCTAAATCGATCTACGGACTGGGCGACCGATGATGAAGAACGGAGACGACCTCGATCGATCGCGGAGATGAAGAAGTAACGCAATACTTGGAGCGATACCTGAGGAGGGGGAAGAAGAAGAAGGAAGAAGGAAGACTTGCATGTTGTATATCTACAGATGAAGACGGATAGACAAACATCGGCAATCGAGTCAGCCCGACCGATACGTATTCCTTACTTTCTCTTCTGCCTTGTGATAGACCATTTATAAAGGCCAGATGGTGGCCGGGTATTTCATAGACGGGACACGACGGGACGATGCAATGCAAAGCAACTAGAGATTAAGAACGGGATCCTCCTCGTTGGACACAAGACCAAGAAATTGTAAAAAGATGGGTATCAGAATAAAAACATCACTTTCTGTTCCACCATCTATCCTCCTTGTCGTCCTCTCTGCCCCATGTGCGATGATCGATCTGCTGGTGCTGCTCCTGCTCGGCCAATGAGCTTTTGTTGCTGGCCGATGTCGCTTTGGCTGCTGCTGCTGCTGCTGCTAACGATGACGATGATGATGTCGTTGCTGCCGCAGCCGCAGCCGCGGTGCCCTCCCAAGCCGTTGTCTCGACCGTAAAAGGCCCATTTTTGTCCCGGCATCTAGATGGTTTGGTTCCCCACGTCAATGTCAATGTCAACGTTTCCTTTTCCCTTTTTCTTTTTCCCCTTTTCTTCTAAAAATGCGACAAAGGGAATTTCCCCTTCCTAAAAAAGACATACCTGCGAAACAAGCGCTGCACTGGCCAACACTCAATCTGGCTCTCCCTCAACTCCGGGTCGCGCACCTGGCAGTCATACTGCAACAGACCAAAGAGCTCGCAATCCCGAAGTAGATCGATTCGTCGTCGACCACCGTCTTCCGTCTTGCGAACACGCTGATCGGGGCCGACTTGTATGTGGGTGGGCAAAGCCTTTGCTTTGAAGCTTTGACACGGCGGCGTCATTTTGTCTGTTTGTCTGTGGTGTCGTGGAAGGAGGGGTACTACTTGAGGTTTGGACGATGCGACGCGACTCGGAAAACAGTTCTTGAGGAAGAGAAACCCGCGAATCCGCGATGCAGAGGGCTGCTGTCGCTTCGGTCGTTGGGGCGCGGATGTTGAACGAGATTGAGGAGGGGAGTCTTGAAGAGGTAAGGTATGCTTTAGCTGATTGATGATCGATCGTCGTATCCCTGGATTCTACGCTTTTGTACAGGTGTTCCCGCGCGGGGCTCACTGGTGTCAATGGTTTTCGTTTGTTTGGGTTGTTGGAGAGAACTCCATGGAGGAGAGATGCCATCACGTAATTCCCGTCTTCCACCTTTTTGGTCCTTATCGCTGATACATGGTAAAAGTAGCCCACGCGCGGCTGTCCGGACGACGCGGTTTCCATTCTTCCCAACTTCCACTTCCCGTCTTTTCTCTTTCGTCGATAACCAAGTCATCATCATGGCTAACGATTTTTGTCGCATCACCATCACAGCTTCTAACATCGCTTCGCACAAACTTCACAACCCTCGCCAACTCCGACTTCAATGACCATGCTGCCACCCATGATGACGCCGACACCGACCACACCTCCTCCCAAAAGCTGGTGATCGCGCCCACAACCACAACCACCAAACCAGAACCGCGACACTTCCCAATCCCCTTCCTCAACGAGCTAGTCCAGCGCCATTTCCGCGCCACATCAACCGCCACCCTCTCCATCTCCGGCCGCCATTATGAACTGCTCTACCTCTTAGTCGCGACCTTGATCGCCCCTCCGCACCGCAAGACAGTCGCTATCCTTGACCTTGACGGTCGATTTGATCCGTTGCGACTACTTGCGACGACCACTCCGTTCTGCTCTCCCCCTACTGGTACCCCTAGTACCCATCACCTCGACCCGTCCGACCTAGACCACGTCCACATCCTCCGTCCTCCTCCTCCTCCTTGCCGCTCCAATAATGCTTCTGTTCCCCCTCTGCATACGTACCTAGTCGGGATGGAGGAGTACATGCTCTACGCCCCGCATAAAAGTCGGGAACGTGAATGGTGGGGCACTATAGTCATTGGAGGCAGCACTGGCAACACCACTACTGCTAGTACTACCAGTAGTAACAACCACCCCGCGGCAGCCCAGGTCGCGGTAACAGCAGGCCGGCAGGGCTGGTTGCGCGTGGATAGGGCCGAGGTGACGACGACAGGGGCAGGAGCTAGTTGGACCTTATGGAACAAGAGTGCGGAAGAGGCGAGGGCGGAGAGAGAGGAGAGGGAGAGGGCGGTGGAAGAGGGCGGGTGGGTTGCTAGTTCGGCTTGGGGGACTTTTGTGTTTGGGTCGGGGAGTGGTTCAATTGGCTGACGTGGTGCGGTGCGTGGGAGGACAAGAGGATGGATGACTCGATGACAGACTTGCTTAAACGGTGAGGTCGCCAGACCGGCAGCGGTTGTTTTGATTCCACCCGAGTCTTGTCTTCTTTTCCTTCCTTCCTTCATAATGGAAGCAACCATGCCGCCGCACCTCGAACTGGCGAGGACATCTCGGCCTCCCTCGAACGGATGTGCATAAGAGTGGCTTTTCTACCACGCCGCTTTGCTACCTGCTTGACAGGCAAGCTAGGTCAAGGTAACAATGTCCCCAGCCAAGACTTATCCAAATCCTTTATTCACTGCAACGCGATGAATTGGTGGACGGGTTGTAGAACAGATGATATCCGGAAGACAGTCTCAGCAAGTTATTTGGGGTCCAGTCGACTGGTCCATTACCTGGATACGTACACTAGAAGTTGTGGCGGAGTTGCCCAAACTACTGGCGATGGATGATGGTGTTGGCTTGTCGGGACACTTTTCAGAAGTATCCCAGCTGCATTTTACATCTTGTCTACATATCAGATTCACACTGGTTCAGCTTTCAGCCAAGCAGGACCCTGTGGCGTTGATAACTGCATTGGCAGGGTGAGTGAGCCTCCAATATCAAGAGCAGTGACCGCCTCTGGGTGCGCGTGGTATCAAAGGCTCCGAGTCGTGCAGCCGGCGCCGAGACCGAAGTGTGACTGACGGACTTGACGGACGGGAACCGGATGGGATTGGATGGCGGGTGTGGCCGGTCACGGACATGCCGTCCCAAGGCGACCAAGATCATCGGCCGGGTGTGACTGCTCTCCGATGTCTTTGGTCCGGCGAAGCGGGTCCCTGTGTTTGATATGCTCTGTCTGTTTCTTTCTTTCGCCTCCTTTTGTGTGATTATTCCTGCCGTGGTTGTCACTCGATCCTATTCACGGCTCTGACACTTCGACAGAATTCTGGTATACCCTCCATATCAGGCATATCAACTCAGCTGTTGTTCCGATGTTGACGTCATTGGGATCGGCGTTGCGTCCGTCGTCCGAGGAGATTGTGTGTAGTGTAAGCATTGTCAGAGGATAAAGGATAGGATGGCAAGGCATGTGGGAAACCAGGAACGAGGACGACAGTCTTCATGGCGAATATGCGACTGCGCGGGATGCATTTCATGACTTTTTTTTTTTTTTTTCTCTTTCTTTTTCCCTGGACCCCTAAAAGCCATCAGGCCACCGACACGGATAAGGCCATCCGTCTTCACCCAATGGGTTTTGATATCTAGGATACATTCGATTCTCTGTGCAACCGATCGCCCCTCACATCCATCTTCTTGTGTCAGCCTCTTCGAGTATCTGGCTGACTTATCATTGACTTATCACACATTCTCCCGCATAACAACCGACCGTCTTCCACATTCAGTCTTTTGTCTCGGATCGGTCAGATATGTTCATCGTCGTCAAACCACAAGCAATCACCAACGTTACCGGCCAAGTGGCGGCCTTTCTTGGTTCGCTCGATAACCGTTGGGACCCGATCACAACTTGGGATCCGACAGTTATCAACACGCACAAGTGCCCGATTCGTTGGCGTTGTGCTGATCAGCAACATGTTTTTCCCTTCCTTTTTGTTCTCTGGCATCAACAATCTCTCACACAGCTTGAACGGGAAGTCGCCTCCGACATTCAAACGCAGAATATGCTGTCTTTGAGGTTCCAGGAAACAAAACTTCCTCAAGTCGAAAGAGTATTACTAGTTTGATACTAGTTGCCTAGACTGGTGACCTTATCTATCCGCTATGCAAGACTGATTCAGTGGGATTGATATTCGAGTCTTACACCGGGGCACAGGCTACGGCCGGCGGACAGTCCCTTAGCACAGCTGCATGGTTACGGATCCGGTCCTGGGGGAAATCAATGACTCCACATAGGCAAGATGGCGAACAGATAGTAATGTAGCGCACAAGGGATGTTCTCGACAACTATGGGGTCAGGAACAACGGGGCAAGCAGCATCACTCTTTGTTTCTATTTGCTCGATTCCCTGAGCCCTACTGTCGCCTCATGCAGTTTCTCCATTTTCCCCAGACCTACCGTGTATCCACCAAAACCATGCGTTATCGAAGCTGTTTCATGCATGGGAACAATGGAGAATACTCCACTTTTGACCTCTTACCTCCCTCCTTTACTTCTTGGGAAGACGGCTGGTTAACTGCTGATAGCAGCTGATGTAGGGCCCGGAAGGCGTATATAAGGGGACGGCCCACACAACTATCGATTTGCCCGATCTGATGTAGTCGACCAGTCCACATCTCCATCATTATCCTTCCTGTCTTTCACACTCAACACTTTCACTAGTTGGTGGTGTAAAGCAATACCTGTCTTGTTCGACTCTAATCTTCTTCCGAGGACAGCTTCATGCAAGACATCGGTTCCATCCCTCTCTTCTTCATCGCCTACCATCCATACACAACTTGAAAAGAGGCCAGCTCATGATGTCTTGTTCACTCGCACCTCAGAGACCGGGTATGCCCGCTCGTCAGGTCTCCGCCAGCAGCTTCGCTGAAGAGTTTGACGCTGCTCGAAACCGGCTTACGAAGCTGGACTTTGAGCAGGAGCAAGAGCATGAGCCAGGACATGATCACGAGGATGAAAGCCCCATGGCCTCGCCCTCTTTGTCCTCAAGCGACTCTCTCACTTCCGAGGAGCCGTCTCCTCTGGAGAGCGATAACGGGGAAAATGATGATGCCACTCCCTTCACCCCGATGGTGGACCCGGACAGCGACAACGTGGCAGACAACTTTGCCTTTGCCTTTGACATCGACGGCGTCTTGGTGCGGGGCGGGAAGCCGATCCCGGAAGCTATTGAGGCGATGAAGGTGCTCAACGGTGAGAACGAGTACGGTATCAAAGTGTACGCAAGTTTCCAACACCCCCTGCTTAGGTATTTTAGCGGCACATAACTAATCCATAACACACGCCAGACCCTACATCTTCCTCACCAACGGCGGCGGCAAATTCGAATCCGAGCGGTGCGCCGACCTCTCGCGCCAACTCGACATGACCGTCTCCGAAGGCCAATTCATCTGCGGCCACACGCCCATGCGCGAGCTTTCCTCTCGCTACCGCGATTGCTCCGTCCTCGTCGTAGGCGGCGAAGGCGAAACGTGCCGACTGGTCGCCGAGTCCTACGGGTTCCACGACGTCATCACGCCCGGCGACATTCTCAAAGCCAACGCCAGCACCGCTCCCTTTCGCCGGCTCACGCCCGCCGAACACGCTGCCTCGCGCGACCTTTTGTTCAGCCGCGGCCGCGGCCGCCGCCACCGCCGCCACCGCCCGGAAGTTGTAAGAAAGTTAAGCGACATCGTCATCTCCGCTGTTTTTGTCTTTGCCGATAGTCGTGATTGGGCGTCGGATTTGCAGATTATCTTGGACGTTGCGCAGTCGCGCGGCGGCAGGCTGGAGACGCGGTCGGAGACGTTTGATGAAGGCCCGCCAATCTATTTCTCGCATAGTGATGTGGTGTGGTCGGCGGCGCACGAACACGTGCGGTTGGGAATGGGTGCGCTGCGCAAGATGGTGGAGACGGTGTTTGAGGAGACGACGGGCGGGAAGAAGTTGGTTACGCACGCGTTTGGGAAGCCGCAGGTGGGCACGTTTGAGTTTGCTGAGCGGTTGCTGAGGCAGTGGCGGGCGGAGAAGCATGGGCTTGGGCTTGGGACTTTACACGGGCGATCCCAGAAACCGGCTGTGAGGACGGTGTATTTTGTTGGGGATACGCCGGAGAGTGATATCAAGGGGACGAATGCCATGGATGAAAAGAGCGGGAGGGAGGGGACGGAGTGGTATTCGATTTTGGTCAAGACGGGGGTGTATCAGGAGGGCACGGAGCCGAGATACAGACCGAGGAAGTTGGTGGACAATGTGCTGGATGCGGTTCATCATGGGATCAGGAGGGAGATGGCGAGGAAAAGGACGACTTCGGGAGGGAGGTTGTTGTCGTTGGATGAGGATGTGTTCAAGAATGTGGGGGAGAGGAGGATGCCGGAGATCGTTGAGAGGGTTGGGCCGTTTTCTGAGCAGTGATTGGGACTTTCCGTTCTTGTGATACCTTTGGGTAGTTCTTATAAGGGATTTATCTTCACGAGTCTCGAGATAGATGAGCAATAATTCGATATATCGCACTTCGGAATCATCTGTAGCATGTTTTGACCGGTTATTTAAAAGGTGGTGACTTATGTCTTTTGTTAGTGGCTTCATCATGGTATAGGCTTTACACTAACAGAGCGGATACTAGAGCACGTACTCCCTATCTCAATCCATCTAAGTCCTGAACCCCACCGCTTCACGACCGTTCAACATCTCGCGACACTACCATCCATCGTTTCTTCCACTTGACGTTACCTAGCTTGCCCAAAATCACCAAACGACAACACCCCTCACTTCCCGTCGTCTCCCCGCAACGTGCGTACGGTAACACTGGGCCGGGAAAATGGCCGTGCAACATTGGAATGTGGTGGTTTCCCCGCATAGTATGACCACTTGGATCGGCATGTCTTGGATACGGAGTTTCTTATTGCTCCGCAAGACACGCGATCGTCATCGGCCGGCTGCAAGCCTCCCATCGTTAGATTGCTTGCATGGGATTCCAAGGAAGGGAGCTTGCAACTGAACATGCCATCTGGTATGGTTGACCGTCTTCTTCGAACAGAATCTCTCCCTTTGCCAGCCCGAAGAGGAGGAGATGTGCTGGGAACTAAGACGAACTCGGGCCCCGAATAGCTTCACTCCCAATTCACCACCACCACCACCACCAAGATGAAGGGCCTATCAAACCTCATCACCCAAATTCTGGGCTTTGTTCCAACCCGCCAATCCTCACCGCAACCACAATTCCAAGTTCAAGCCCAAATCCAACCACCTTCGTACTGCCCCGACTACTCTTCTTACGCCAAAACGCGCCATGAACCCTTTTCGACCGGCCGCCATGCCCTCCCCTACCAACGCCCCGCTCCCTCATGCCGAACCTTCAACGCGTCCGTAATCGAGTCCTTCATCAGCAACATGTCCACCATCATCACCGACCCGGACCTCTACCGCTTATTCGAAAACACATACCCCAACACCCTCGACACCGCCATCAAATGGCACGGCAGCGCCGCCAACAACTCGGCCGAGGAGCTCACCTTTATCATCACCGGCGACATCAACGCCATGTGGCTGCGCGACAGCGCCAACCAGCTCGCTTCCTACCTGCCCTTCTTGACGGCCTCTTCCTCGCGCGACTCGCTTGCCTCGCTTTACCGAGGCGTCATCAATCTCCAAGCGCGCTACCTCCTGACTTCACCCTTCTGTAACTCCTTCCAGCCTCCTTCCGAGTCCGGGATTCCGCCCGCCACGAACTCTGCTGCTTCGTCGGATACCGTCTACCCGCCCTATGACGCCGAAAAGGTCTTCGAGTGTAAATACGAACTGGACAGTCTGGCTTCCTTCTTGCAGATCTCCGCTCAATACCACGCCGCGACGAACGATACGGCTTTCTTTGGCCGGTTCCAGTGGGTGGAGGCCGTTCAGACGGTGCTGGATACCGCGAAGGCGATGATGACGCCTACGTATGGACCGGAAGGTCAGGTACTGCAGAGTCCGTACACGTTTACGCGGATGACGACGCGCACGACGGAAACGCTGGCTAATAACGGGCTGGGGAATCCGGTGGCGAGGGATATCGGACTGATACGAAGTGCGTTCCGGCCCAGTGACGATTCGACGATTTTTCAGTTTTTGATACCGAGTAATATGATGTTTGCCAAGTACGCGGGGGATGTCGCTTCCATCGTCTCCTCACTTGGTTCCCTTTCCGGTACCCAACCTGCCTCTGGGCTCAAAACCCCACCGGCAAATCTATCCACCTCCCTCTCCTCTCTATCTACTTCTCTTCGAGAGGCCATTTCGAAACACGCCATTATTTCTCTTCCTACCCTCAACTCCTCCACCTCCCCCGAAATCGACTTCGAACAAATCTACGCCTACGAAATAGACGGCTACGGCTCCTTCTCTCTAATGGACGACGCCAACCTCCCCTCGCTCCTCTCCGCCCCTCTCTTCGACTACTTCTCCTCCTCCTCCGACCCCATCTACCAACGAACCCGCGCCCACCTCCTAGGAACCAACACCAACCCCTACATGATGCACGGACCAGTCATCAACGCCGTTGGTGGACCGCACGCCGGGCCCGGGATGGCGTGGCCCATGGCAAGTATCGTGCGGATCATGACGAGCGAAGACGACGAGGAGATTTACCGGGTGCTAAAGGAGTTGGTGGGGAGTACGGATGGGTTGGGGCTGATTCATGAGAGTGTGAATAGTTTTGACAGTACGAAATGGACGAGGGAGTGGTTTTCGTGGGCGAATGGGTTGTTTGGGCAGATGGTGTGGGATTTGGTGAGACGGAATAAAGGGAGGGTTTTAAGGGGGAATTATCAGTAGGTTACTAGGTAGCTGTGGTCTAAGTGTCAAGTAGGCTAGACTAGTGGTGCATTTCTATATGTGATGCTTAGGTATATATATATGACAACGCCTTATGACCCTAATAGATCAAATGCAAAAAGAGAAATTACAACGTATATTCCAAACATACAATGTACAAGATAGGCTTCGACGCTCGTGTATCTTGACCAAAAAAGTCCCGTCTCCTACTATGTACAGTACCATACAGTTTTCCTTGAGAAATCAGTGAGTGCACGCATAAGTGTAACAAAAGAAGGCGTGATATAGACATTAAAGATCATGACAGGTCGTCAGACACTACCTCCCACTCACTCATTCGCTCACTCACTCCCCACTACCAATACCCACTACAAGTCCACCAAGTCATGCTCGATCTCGTGAGACCTGACGAGTACCACCCCATTTGCCTTCATGTTCATCTCGCCCTCCCAATCCCCTCAGTCAAACTCTCCCGATTGATCCTCACCACCGTCCTCCCCTGCTCCTCGAAATCGACATAATGCGGCGCCGGCACCGGCACCGGCCTGCTCGGCGTCTTGGTCAGCGGCACACTCGGACTACTCGTGCTCGCCACGCTCGGGGGCATGGGCCAGTTGATCTGCGACGCCGTCATCATGGCGCTGTGCACGCTGAAGGTGCTGACGCTTTCGACGCTATGCCGACGACCGAGGGTACCGATCTCCTTTTCTTCATCTGACAATAGAGGTGATGGTGGTCCCATTACGGCTGGCGAGACGGTAGAAATAGGCGAGACGGCGCCGGGGGCGAATGCGGAGCTGATGTGTGTGGGTGGAGGGGTGATCATGGATAAGCTGAAGTTGCTGGAATGCGAGGAGGACGGCGGTGGAGGAGGGGCAGAGCGAGGAGCAGTGTAAGCTGCTGATCTGGAGGAGGATGATGCTGGGACGAGATACTGTGAGTTGTTGTTTGTCTGCTGCATTGACGGTTGTTGTTGTTGTGAAGCAGAAGATGTGTTGCGGGCCGTGGAGGATGCGTCTCCAGCTTGTCCTTGTCCGTGTCCCCCACCACCAGACCTGGCTCCTACAGCGGCAGCACCGGCGCCAACGGTGGCGGCTAGTCCATTGTCGAGCAGAGAGCTGCTGGCTTCTTCTGGGTGGTGTTTCCCGTAGGGAGAGTTGTTGCCGCGGCGCGCGAGCTTGCGTTTTCGGTGGAAGAAGAGGGCTACGAGGGAGATGACGAGCACGAGGACAACGCCGACTGGGAAATTGCAAGTCAGCTTGGTATGTATAGTAATGAAAAACGGGGAGAGAACATACCGATGATACCGGCTATAGTACCACCTCCAAGCCCACCATCCAGATCTGCGCTTTGGTAACTGGTCGTCCCATTTGCGCTTCCGCCTTGTTGATTATTTGAGGCCGAGTTCAAGTTGTTGTTGTTGTAACTTCCGGCGCCTGATGTCGGCAGAGGCCCTGATGAGAAAGTGGGGGCATGCGTGTCGATTGCCAGTGTGTCGTAGTCGGTGTATCTGGTTGCAAACGTCGTTTCGCCCAGGACGACTGTCATGGAGCGAGTTGAATCCGAGATGGTCGTATGAGCTGGTTGCCCTCGGTCAGGTTGAGTTGGTTGTGTTCTTTGTCCGCCATTGTCCCCTTGAGCATATGTTGGTTGCCCCGGTGCTGGTGCTTGTGTCGGATAGTTTGTCTGTTGTCTTTGTGTTGTGTTGGGACCGTTTGCAGTGGGATTCGTAGTCTGCTGAGCATTCGGTGCTGGTCTGTACGTGGCTGTTGTCTCCGTGTTGCCGCCGTTGTGGTTCTGATTTCCTCCATTGTCTCCCTCCCAACCACCGTCTGATGCTCCGTTTCGTGCATTCAACCTCGGATTCTGATTCCCGTGACCTCCATGACCAAACGGCCAGGTTCTTCCTTCATGGTTCGTTTCTCCCATTTGCCTTTTAGCCGGCGTCGATTTGGTCTGCGTGTATTGGTGAAGTATGTCTTATTTCCCGTCCATCCGTGTCGATTCGATTCGTCTTTGTCGAAGTTGCCGAGTTCGAATGACGTCGTCCAAACAGTCGAATAATCCAAGTCGATAACACAGCGTCTTTGTGTAATATGAAGGAGAGAAAAAAAGACCAAAGGTTAAATGGGAGGGATAGAAGCTTCCATGTTGGAAAAGGCAGGGGAGCAAACAACATTTGAAGGCAGCAAGGGTCGGAGTACGACATGAGTGTTCGGCGGAAGAAGAAAGGAAAGAAGTTTGATGGACCGGGGCCGGGGTCGGGGATGCTCCCTTGGTGTCCCCCTCATCCTGGTGGGAAGCCATTACATCGTGAGGTTTGGCGCATGTTTGTTCCGGATGGTGGAAATGGACAAGATCTGCCCTAAGGTACCTACTTACCGTCTGGTAAAATAAGGTAGGAAAGGTGAGGTGACACTCTGGGTGGTGACAGTAGCCGGCCTGGGGCTCTCTCTCTATGCTTTTGGCACCTGCCTGCCGGACTGTTTATCATCATCCCTAGCACACTAGTCCTGCAAGGTACAGGGACCTGGCACAGGCTCCATGTTGACTGACACCTGCACAACCTACGCTAGGTACCTTTACTAGTGGAAGCTGCGGGGAAGGGACCCGACCCCTGTGCGACCCCAAAAAAAAGTCCGATGGTTATTTCGTTTCAAGCCCTGTGGTTTAACGTGTTGGTCTCTGCTTTTCCCTCTACAAATGACCCGGACTTGTCTTCCGATATCAAGGGAAATCTCTCTTGTTGTTTTCGTTCGACTTGTTCTTTGGTATTATCCGTCATCTCATTGTACACTAAGCCTCAAATCCGCAGTTCAAGTCGCCTTCCTCAGCCGTTGGACTGATTGTATGGCTGGCTCTCTCCACTGCAGATCTTCATATTTTTTCCCGTCTCTGTTGTGCCGCTCATTCTACATATTGGCAGGAGGTAATCACTATCCGTTAGGTTACACGACTGCAACGCAGAAGGGAAAGTGGAATGCAGAATTGGATGTTGTCGTCAGCTTACCTTACGGCAGTCGGCAGGAACTACACTACAAAGACCACCATCATGGGGGGGGGGGGGGGGGGGCATAGGTTGGCGCTAACCAAACCTTCAGTGGGGTCTACACTAAAGGGACCGATTTTAGCGCATCTCACCCGGAATGTTAAGTAGGTGCTAAGAGTGCTAAGAATATGGAAGGTAAGGAAGATACTTGTTCAGCGGTGATCATGATCGCCAACGCCAAACCCCATGTGGTTCGATATGTCTGGAGATAAAAAGACGGTTGAGGCTTACGAAATGCAGGTGCCATCACATTTGAGACATTTCCCTTTTTATATGTTTTTTTTTTTTTTCGGGGATGAAGCCGAATCGCGAGACTTTCCATACCTACTCCTACAGTGTCTAAAGTCAATCTCTTGACACAAGGCGGCACCCTGCCCTGTCAAGGTAGTAGTGTTGTAGTGTACACTAAAAAGGGGCTTCGCTGCGCCCCTGCCTAGGTGACCAGGGCCAAAATCCCACATGTTGTTAGCACATGACTTGGTGATGCTTCATCACTCCATGTCTATATCTACAACTCTCATTTGATCCCTGGGAAATAACGTAGGATTGTTGTAGATCCGTTCCGTGACCTGTTTTCCAGAATGATTTGAACCGAACCGAGGCCTGGGAATGCCTCTATACCCGATCGATGCGGATGATGCCGGTATTGACAAAACATGCGACACCAACACAGAGGTAGTACTTAATCTCCCCCGGATCCCCAATCTCGTTTACCTACTCTCGACAACGCAGAAATCCAGTCACGGGATTTCTGTTGTGGAAGTCGGAAGCTCTGATGTCTGGTCAACCCTCTGTGATTGCGAAATCATAGGTTCCTTGGATTGGAAAGCTTAGTTGGTTCTGGAAAGGAAAGAACGAGGAAGCCCTGAATTTGGCCATACCTTCTCTCGCTACCTATCACGGGCCTATTTAGTTCCTTCACGCTAGATGGCTTCCTTCTCTGACTGATGATGGCCTCTTTCCTGTGACCGGGGGTTGCCTTCTCTAGAGGCAGGTACACTGGGCCTTCCTGCCTGTAGGTCGTCCAACTCTCATGCGGCCACCACCATACCTACCAGCTTCTCGGCAGCTGGATACATGTAGAAGCCAAAGAAAGCAGCTGGTAGCCACTGAAACCCGCATGTTCTTGATGCCAAAGAGACCAATTTGATGCAGAAAACTTAAGTTAGAAATGTCGGTCCTGCCACTTTGAGTTGACTTCCGGACTTTCCCCAGCGCCGGTCCGGGGTATTTGAACATCAACAGAACGGCCAAAACAGTTCTCCTGCTTTTCTCATCCAACTCATTTCATGGCAATCAAATTCTTAGTCGCTCGAAAACCATGCCACACGCATCCAACATGGGCAAAAGTCCCAATGACCCCCGGTACCCCAACGGGTGGCATATGAACGACAGGATGCCCCATCATGACTCGTTTGAGCAGCTGTGGGAGACCAAGTGGAAAGATCCGGTAAATTTTATCTTTTCCAAATACTGTCTCAGGTACCCATCTACTGCGTTGTATATTACTGACAGATACCTAAACAGTGCTCCAAGGGCATCTACCCCTTCATGTTCGGTTCCATCGACGACTTCCAGCCCACCGCCGAGCACATCATCGCCAAAGGCCTGAAAGAGCCCTACAACTGGGACGAGTACGCCAGTTGCTTTTTCGGAACCGCTGAGAAGCTCGGCCAGACAGCTGCTGTTGCTCAGCAGGAAGGAGACACGGACAAAGCTCGTGATTTTTACCTGTTAGTAGTCCCTGTTCCTCTGCTTATCATCCCAGGGTCAGGTGAGACCCAACGAGAACATTAAGTGACATGATAGAATACCTCTAGCCGCGCCTCAGCAGTCTACCGCATCGCCCGCTTCCCCGCTCCTCGCTCCCCTCTGCAGCACCAAGCCTGGAAAAATGGCAAAGAAATGTTCTACGCCGGCGCCAAGCTAATGGAATATCCCATCCACGAAGTCCTCATCCCGCACACGCACGCCTTGGCAAACTCCAGCGAACAAAACTCCTTCATCCCCGTTAACTTACTCATCCCCCCTTCTTCTTCTTCTTCCTCCCCTTCTTCCTCTGGCTACCCCCTAGTCATCATAATGACAGGCCTAGACGGCTACCGCACCGAGCTGGCCGTCTGGCAACGCGGCTTCCTTGATAAAGGGGTCGCCACGCTGGTCGTCGAGATACCAGGGACGGGCGACTCCCCTGCTTTGGCTAGTGATCCACAGAGTGCTGATAGACAGTGGTCATCTGTTCTCGACTTTGTTGCGAAGGAGAAGCATGAGGAAATCGATAGCACCAAGATTATCGTGTGGGGCTTTTCCACAGGGGGTTACTACGCCTTGCGCGCGGCTCATACGCACCATGATCGATTGCTGGGCAGCATCAGTCTGGGAGGCGGGTGTCATCACATGTTTGATGAAGAGTGGTTGGATAAGGTGAATAATTTGGAGTATCCCTTTGATTTGGCGGATACGTTGGCGTATAAATTTGGGTATGGCAGTGATGGAGTGGAACAGTTCAAAAAGGAAGGACAAGTGAAATTCTCGCTTTTGCTGGATGGCACCCTTATGGGGCAGTGCTGTAGATGTTTGGTGGTGAATGGCGAGTGGGATCGCATCTTCCCCGTGGAGGATCTGGCGCTGGCGCTGAAGTGGGGGAGGCCCAAGGAGGCAAGGATCGTGAGGGAGAAGTGGCATATGGGCGAGCCGGAGAGTTTTGTGGTTATTCTCAGGTGGATTCACGAGTTGTTGGGGCTGGATGGGGATTATATGCATCACTTGAAGTTGTTGGGGGGTAAGACGAAGTGAATGCCTGACTGGAAGGACTCGAATCGAGTTAGTCATTTGGAATGGAGGTTGCAGGGTCAAAGGTATTGAACTATCACGTTTGTTTTCAGTAGATCCTTGAGCTTCGAGATAGACTGGAACACAATACAAGAATGGCAAGAGATCTCAAACATGTTCCATTAGTGGTAACTTGTTAGAGGTGGGCATCTGTATGCTGGACGATGCTACATGTGTCATCAAGCCTTACAGACTGCGGTAGACCCTTCCTCGAAACCAATCCGAGTTTCTCAAGTTCCTACGGCAAATGCTGCTTGAGCCCGCCTTTCGAATACCTCGAGTCTTTGTCGCTTTGACATTGTGTTACCAGCTCGTACACTCCTGGCTCCTTGAAAGCAACGTGTCTTGAAGAAGCAATAAGAAGCAATAATCCACCGAAGTTTCCTCAGGGCTGTAAGAGCATCCATCTAACTGACCCCTGACTTTGGCCAACTGTATACGGACCGGGACCTCGTAGAGGCAAACGCCACGACACTTCTACACGAACAGAACTGTGTTTATGTGCTTCAGTCACCACCGTGGTGCACAGTTTAAAAACGTCCCTTCCACCCATCAAGTCGTATTTTTTAGCCCCCCAAACATCGATGCAGTTCACAGTTCACTCCTCTTTGGCCTCGCCGCATTAAACAGCAGCATACAACCCTCCACATGCGTCTCCACCACCTCGAAATTCTCCCTCAGTCCCTTCTCGAACCCCTCCCTCTCATCCGCCCAGTTGCCAAACACTCCCGTCGCATTGTACCACTTCATGACCGTCCACGTCATGCTCCTCTTCAAAATAAAAGGTTTCTTACTACTTGTTGTACGTCCCACACTTCCTCCCTTCCTCACCGGCACTCCCGATCCCGATCCCGTGCCGCCGGACGAACCGTGACTCGGACGAGACGGATTTGCAATGTACTTCCGTCCCAGAATCGTGCAACCAACCAGGACACCATCATCCGCCAGACACGCGGCGGCGAGTTTGAAGGCGCGGTTTTTGATTTCCTGTCCCCCTTGCGCCTCGGGAGCAGCGGGAAGACAGTGAAGCAGATTGAACATGCTGACTGACTTGAACTGTTTCGAGATTTCGGACAGCTTGCCATGGGGAAAGACGAGTGACTCATCCAACACGTCGGCTTGGATGGTGGTTACGTTGACAGTTTGAGATGCCACGTTTGTTCCATGTTCCGATTGCTTGCCGCTGCCGCCGTTGCCGTGGCCACCTGCTGCTCTCGCCTTGTTAACAACCCCCATGATCCTCCCCTTTGCTTTTTCGAGCGCCACTGCGTTCAGATCCATCAGGGTGATCTCGATTTTGAGCTGAACCAGTTTGCTATCCTGGTCCCTCTCCAGTGGCATGAGATGCTCGTCCTTAGCAAGTCTCTCGGCCAAAGCGTCACCGATGAAGAAACCCGTGCCCACGCCAATGTCGAGGTGTTTCTCGGCGCGAAAGTTCTGTCGAAATAGGGGAATGAGGATGGTTTTAGAGGGACAACGCCAGAGATGGGTCATGCTGAAGCCGAGGACATATTTGTCGTACGCGGTCAGCATGAGGGGCTTGCTGTAGATACTGGCGCCCGATTTGGTGTTGATCTGGGGAGCTGAGGTGAGGGTGGTGTTGTCATCGGGGATGGTTGTGGCGGCTATTGTTGTTGTCGTCGCCGTGGGGTGAGGAGGTAGTGGTTTGGAAGAATTGGTGGCTTCTGTGCCGCTGGTGTTTCCAGCTGGCGAGACCATCTTGAGAAACTGCCTGGTGGTGTAGATTTTTGACGAGATGTCTGTGTTTGGTTTGATCGCTTGACGAGTGAGATGGAGCTGAAGGGTTGTTGACTTTCGTCGGTTGTCGAAGCTGTCACGACTTGCTGAAGACGAAAGAGGACGTTTTTGTGCGGCTGAAAGATGGCATACCACGCAGACGATGACTGACGGAAAAGTGAGGCGAAGAGGCTGATTGAGAAATGCGTAGACTATATATAGATCGCCGCAGATTCGGTTGATGCAATCTCGAGATTTGTGTGTCTGGCGGGTATTCCAGTTTCTTACTGCCGAGAACCCTTCCGAGGGAATCTTGACAAGCGCCACGAGTCTGTTTGGTTTGTGCACAAGCCGGTCCGCTCCTTGATCGGGTTTTAATCTCAACGTGTCGATAAGCGAATCTCGACGGGTAATACGTCGAACAGGATAAAAGGACACGCGGAAATAGGGAAACTTGGCCTGTGAACGGAGTTAGTGAGGTTGACGAGAAGTCAAACATGTACGTATGCTCTATCGGCTCCGGGTTTACCAACAAAGTTCCTCTGGGTCTCACCTCAGTATCGGCAAGAGGAAGTTGAATCAGACAAGAGCCGAAGTTTTGTTGGGTGGCGTCTGCTATCACTTCATCTTCTCGAGTTAGCCAGCTAAGTTATAGAGCAAGCAAAGACGTGAGGCACAAACCAAACTAAGACGGCGGGAGGCAGACGTCTGGGTCTACCCAAGGTCTTCACCCCGAAAGAAAATGGACACAACTGAGATATGCTTCGTAGACACCCGTCAAGACTGCGGCAGGGTGATGTTCGTGGATACGTTTGATTGCGAGGTGACAATGATGTGTAAAGAAGTAATCAACGCGCCGAGGTCAACAAAATTTAAAGTCTTCATGAGTGAGAGGTGGAAGGGAGAAACGCGACCTTATTCAAATTCCCCTGAGCTAGTAACAATGTCTAGAACCAGTTATGAGATAAACCCCCCTCATGTTTGCTCGATATTCCCATCTCGGTCTAGCGCGCCGACTCAGGAATCGAACCTTCCTTTCACCTTCGTGGCTGTAATCTCTCCCTTGCATTTCACTTCTCATAATCTCCACCGACTGCTTCTGCCCCTGTGGAGGTACCTACCTCTAGATAAGGTACGCCTCTATCTTGTCCAATCACGCCATGATGGGCATCAGATTACAATTGAAGAAGGAACAAACCTCCTGTAATTGAGTGAAGTGAGGTAACCAGCAGAGGCCTGAGAGAGTCAAAGAATCTAGTAGAATACCAACATTGCTGAAGTTGAAAGCTTGGAGGGCGATTTCTCATACCACACCAGGCAGGTTGGCGAGATTGTTCCTTTTGCTTCCTAGAATGCTTCAAGGTTTCATGACCCATTTAGAGGACAAAGTCCATCATGATTCTTTCCCGGAACCGATGCTGTATAAATTACGATCTTGTCGCACCTTCCTCCAGTTCAGTCATTTGGGCCGAGCAAACGAGCATCTGCACCATTTGTCCTCGCTACTGACGAAAGAAGAACCGGCGGGAACGCAAAAGAGAATTCAGGGCGTGAGGTCAGGTTACAAAGGGGGGGTAGTTGGTGACCGAGAGGATCATGTATAAAACTTCAAAGTCGAGGGCAAAGTTCAATGATACCTCTACCTTACACGAGACGGCACTACCTCTAGGGTGATCATCAAGTGTTGTGTCCAGGTGATGTGAATCTTGAGTTCTCTCTCTCTAGGCACAATAATAAAACAAAAGCGTAGAAAATTCGAAGGAATCGCTGTTAGAACGCCGAGTGATGTGTCCGATGACCCGTGATCTCCACCTCTGAGTATTTCAAATACCTCCGTCCTTCCCTTTGTGTCGCCGCACTGATGTCGTAGCTTTTCGCAGTCCCAGCTTCCACTTCGCTTTACATGACGACGCAGCACCCGCTGCTCCTACCTTCCTCCAGAACCATTCACCCGCTCACAGTGATCTGACGGACAGACTTCGTGTTATCCCAAACCGACCGCCATCCACCTCAAAGTCCATCCACCCCTGGCCATATGCCACAAAGGCCCACCGCTATTCTCAAAACACCCAACCATGTACACGAAAAGGCCCCTGTACCCAGACACCACGCTTAGTCTCGTAGACGCCACCCCATACCGTTCGATTTCTCAAGTGTTGACATACCCCTCTACAACGCTTGCGACTTGTTCTCTCTACAAACTAAATGGTCTCACGACACACAATGGAGCTTCAAGAACAAGCCCCAAGCGTTGCAAAGGGGTTGTCCATCCGGGACTCGGGAGTGCAGCAGGGCGAGCAGCCTGGCCCACCGCTTACGGCTGGTAAGGCGCAGGCGCAGGCGCTGCGTAGGGACCAGGGTAGTGGTGAGGAGGCGGGTAGTGCTCTTCTCGAGGAGGTGGGTAGTACTCCTCTCGAGGAGGCGGGTAGTAGTACTCCCCATGATGAGGAGCCGCGCCAGGAACCACAGGGGGAGCCGGGTAGTGAGGCTGCGGGGCAGGCGGAGGCGCGACGTCCGGCGGCGGAGGAGGAGGGCGAGCCGTCAGCGAGATTTGGGCACCCCGGCCCCATTTGTGGACGGCCAGGGCGACCGTCATCCTTGCCAGGGCCTGGTCGCCGTGGGCCTTGACGTGGTGGTCGGCGATCCAGGTCGGACCATCGGCCGCCTGCAACGGGCCGGCGCTGACCCAAAACAAGCACGAGGGACCCATCTGCCTGACGGCCAAGGTGATGAGCGGGCGGATGATGTCCGCTTCGCCTTCGGCGCTGATGGACTGGTTGAATGTGGCAACGTCTATGGTAGAAAGACCTGAGTTAGTTGTTCTGCTACGGAAATGACGTTGAGGAGATGGCTCATGTTTGTGATTTGCATACCGTAATCGTCTTCGGGCACGGGGCGAGCTTCAGCTTTGGAGACAAATTTAGTTAGTTTCCATTCACGATGGGTGGGGAGAATGGATTGTTTATTGCTTACCAAGAACGCGGTTTCCGAAGTCGACTTGACCCCAGCCCTCAACGTGGCGGATGTCAGCTGTGGAGGCAAGCTGAGTTAGCTCTTCTTCCCGATAATTGAGGAAGATGGATCTTCCACTAGAGGTACTTACCCGGAGCAACAGGAGCGCGGTTCTCGTGGTCTACGAGATCCCGGTTCTCAACGTGATGACCAGCAGCTGTGGAAGAAAGATGAGTCAGAGGTAGTTCTTGTTGTCTTTGAGTGAGATGGATGGATTCCTCAGGTACTTACCAAGGGGAGGAGCGCGGTCCTCTACGCCCGCGGGGTTCGCAACGCGACCACGATTGCGCCTGCGGTCACGGAGGTGGTTGTGGTTTCGGTTGTGGTGGTGGTGGTGGTGGTTGTGGTGGTGGTGGTTGTTGTTGTTGTTGTTGGCGTTCATTTTGGTACTGCTGTGTTCTTCTTGCAGTTATATTTGTTGCACAGCAAAGTACGAGGCGACTGCAGTTGTTGGTGAGGAGAGAAGGTGGTTGTTTGAGAGAAGAGTTTTCTGAGGAAGAACGAGAGGAAAGTTGAGGAAGATTTCATCAACCGATGGAATATTGTGGGGGCATGGACCGAGACAGGACCTCGAAGGCAGCAGTACAGGTACCAGGAGGACAGAAATCTGTAAAGTTGGAAGGAGCGGAAATAGGGAGAAGGCAGAGTGACGTTTCCTCTCATTTCTATGCGGCCTGCCCGGTCTGGTTGCCCCGTAACAGACTTCATCCTTTCTCTCTCTCCTCCACTCCAACTGGGTGTCAGCCTAGCCTTACACAAGCTCGTATATATAGAACCCATTGCCTTCATCTTGTCCCAAGTTCTCGTCCGGGCTGTCGGTCTCCCGATTGTATTGTGCTGCTGTTTCCAAGCAGTCAAGGAACTTTGCAAGTTCGGGGTACTGCTCAGGCTCAAGCTCAGGAGAGTAACGGTGTTTCAGCTTGGTATTCAATGGGCCGTTCAGATACGGATCAGATCTCAGTAAGCCTATCTTCTCTTTCTCAAATTCATCAGGCAGCCGAGGAAAAAGGAAGTGGGAATGAATACTTTCCAACATCAGTTCCTCATACTCGGCACTGTCGATACTAGAGAGGTGCTGGTTTGGGGGATAAAGCTCTTGAGACATTTCGAACACTCCCAATCTTTCGAATGTTCCTTTCCGTCCCGATGATGTCAGCGCGGGTCTTAGAAATAGTCCCTGGAGGTCCAAAATGTAGGGTACAGGTGACTCGAGGCCGAAAGAGTAGGGATCTATGTAAGAAACTTGGAGAGGTGCAAGGTAAATGATCGCTAAGCCATGGTATTCTTCTTCATCCCAAAATAGCTCCAGATCTGGTGGTGAAGCCTCCATACCATCCCTGTCTTCACCCAAATCGCACCTCCACTTTGGTTCCAAGTCCAAAGCCGTGCTTGTCGCAAGACGACTAGCTCGTACATGTAGCAATGGGCCTCTAATCCTGACCCTTCCGCCACTTCGTACCTGGCCAAACAAGTTTGTTGGCGTGACTGGAGAGACCATAGCCTCCAAGATCTCAGCAAGGCTGTCCACAGCCGGGCGTTCATCTTGATAAAGTACACTAAATTCGCATTGGGCGCTTAATGAAGCCCAAGACCAGGAAGGAGCTATACCAGTATTTCGTCCTTTGCTTTGTTCAATGTCCACGCATCTCCAGAGAAGGTTCTCTCGAAGGTTGCAGGACCATAGACCGGCAAGGTAGGTAACGCCATCCCATCCATTGCTCAAATGCTCTGCGAGACCCGAAATGGCCACAAGTTTATCTGACTGTTTAGTAAGATTCCTACCGGAGTATTCAGCGACCAACGATGCCCAGGCCTCCAGTCGTTCGGCGTCAAGAAGCCGCTCGCGTTGAAACAACTTCATCCGAGAAGATGTAAACACCCCATTCCCTAAATACCCTGAAAGCGCCGGTGGGACTGAAGTTGACTGCATATCTATAGTCCCTGAAAGCGCCCATGTGACTGAACCTGCCCCTGGAAAGAATTCGCTTGCTTTGCTCATGGAGCATTCCCAGTAAAGCTCCTGGCGTCCAAAAATAAGGGTACGCCGCGGTAAGATTTGCTCCTGGAGAACCCAGCCTCTTCTGTATAGTATAGAAGGACCTCTCAATTCATAGTGTAGTGCTAGTGTGCTGTACGTATCTAGCCTCATGAGCCAAGGCACGAATGACAGAGGATGCCTTGGAAAAAAGAAGCCTCCGCTGGAGTTTGGCGATACAGCGGCGGCTAGATTGAGGTGCGTGTTCTGGTAAACAAAATGCATCTTGGCGGATTCTGCTACCCAATCGTCAGGCGAGTCTTGAATGATACACAGGGAATCGATCCACAAGAATTGTACGTTTAGTCTTTGAGTTAGCAGAATTGCATCCTGGAAAGTCCTTGGTAACTCGTCGAGCGCGAACCCCTTCAACCGGGAGGCATAGTTGTTTAGGAGAAGACGTGCTGGTACTGAATCGCCCCAGCAATGACTTAGTGTCATGTATCTTTGCTTCTGAAAGTCCATTCCGGTAGTTTCGGTAAGCTTAACCGTACGGCTGCCCATACATCCTACATCCAGGAATCGGGCGGGATATTTGCCTTGTGAGTTCTCGTGGATACCGCTAACTCTATTGCATGATGGATGGCTGGACACACAGTTCTCAAGCCACCGGAACGCTTGATCCAAACTTGCTTCGCTCCCCGTGTGTAGACTTTTTGGGACTTCCGCAAACAGATGATCTGGAGATGGAAAACCCATAAGGTTAGAGGTAGCTTCCACGGATTATGGATATGGTAAACGACTCACCATGCTCTTCCCGATGGGGAAGTAATTCACATCGTTCGCAATTGGTAAGCTCGGTGGGCTTACCATCTTCGCCCACAACATCGAGACGTAAACGAATGCTATCGTAAACAGGTTTGGAGTGGACCGAAACACTCGCTGAAAAACATAAGGCTTTCTCGCGTCCGGTAGAGGTAACTAGTGTGTCAATAGCGGGTTCTATCTCTGTCCCCAATAACACCCCTTGCGACACGACAGGTTGTAGAGACGGGTGAACTTGCTCATTGGGCTTCATGTCGTGGCCTGTGATAAGGTGGGCGCTTTCGGACACTAAAACTTGAGCAACCCAAGAACAACAAGAATGGCATTCACCCTTCGACGCCGAGTTCAATAGTTCTCCCAAGGTGCCAAAGGGCACATTATCTGTGTCTACCACCCGAAGGTCATCGCCACGAGCGATGTTGGCACGTTGATATGCAAGCGCGATGCTCTTGAACATGCTGTCGCATCTTAAGCAAAGACGATTAAATGCTTTTTCTGAAAGGTGTAACTCGCCCGACGGTGTCGTATAAGTCGGAGGCATCTTGATTTTGGGAGATCGTTCAGGTCGTGAAAGATTGATGGCACTGTTCGGATGTTGTGCGTGGATGTTGATGTTGGATGCTCCTGAGAAGGAATCGAGATGGAAGTGGTCAAGTCAGAATGAAAGCGGGGTAATGGCAAGTTGAGGACCGGCTGAGATAACAAGCGGAAGTTTTATCTCTAGTAGGCTACTAACAGCCGTTCACAACAAGGCCATTGCAAAGTATTTGGCCATTGACTGCATAGTATGCAGGTGTGTTCAAGGTTGTTGTAGACCGGCGACGAGAATGGCTGGTTCGTGATTGCCATTCATCATGGAATCACACTGCCACAAACATTTCGGGAAAGAGCCAATGAAATTCGATTTCTGCAGGCAGCAGCAAAACAACTCGCGGGCTTTATGCCCCTGTGATTGCGCTGGTGATGGACCAAATCTCAAGCCACCATCTCCTACGTCCCTCCAACCAGACCGCTGAATCGCAATCCATCGATGTCGTTGTTTACCAGGACTGCGCTTCGAATATGGGTAAGGTAAGAAGTCGATATCCGCAAAGTCAATGTATGTCTAGGAACGGGATCCCACAGGCAGACCGAGCCTCCTGAACCCATGCAGCCAGCCTTCAAGAGTCGAAATCGTGCTTTTAGTCGCTTATATATCAACCAGAGCTGCCTGACTCATTGTCTCATACCCAATGTCCAAACGTAACAGAGGATCAAACCAAACTGTATTGGAATGTGCTGCCCAGTGACCAAGACGGAGACGTGGCGCAGCGGCACCACCACCACCAAACAGTCAGGCTCTTGTTTGTTATTCACAGGTGTCTCATTTGTGTCATCAGGTCATCGCCGTACAACATCCAGCCTGCGACGAGCCGCATGGCTCTGCTGCCCTGGCAGCCCTGCTATCGGCCTTTTCTGGAACACTGCTTGACAGGGCAACATCAGTGCCAGCAAACATTTCGGCAACGATGTATCACCAGAAGGACTAGACCAGACTGCGCTCAACTCAATGATGACAGTAAGTGTATCGACACAATTCCAGACCAAGAACACGGACATGACACACCACTGACAGTGTCACTCTCAAGCACTACATACATAACATCTACCTCACCGGTTTGCCAACATCTTGAAGAGTGACACATGTACGAACTATCCGGGTAGAGGGTTAAGTTCCTCTACTAGGCGACATTAATCATGGTCTCTCAAGCGAGAGGACACACACTGCTTCACAAGTGAGCCCACCGCAGCATTTGTCGAAGGAACCACATGTGAAGAACATGTTTGGTGCCAAGGTAGCACGAAAGCGGTAACGGCATGCATCTTGGTTTCGCAATGGTGTCCGGCTCTCGGGGGGGCTCTGCTGTTCGTCACAATCTTGGAAAGGGGAGTTGTCGCAAGGACACACCTCAACATTCCCTCCCTCATTTGCACGTACCTCGAATTATAAACCAAACTTGGAATACTTACAAGCACATACGACCATACCCACTGGAAAACTCGGGATCCCGTCCGCTCTCCCATAGATAAGCCAGTGAGGGCCAGACTAGTAGTTGGGTCGGTGACGACCAGCGAATCCCTGGTGTTGTATGTCTTTTTTCTTTTTTTCTTGCTTTCTTTTTCTTGTTTTCTTTTTTTCTTTTCTTTTACAAGCTGCTTTTCTCTCAATTTTGTGGACTCTGTGACCTCTGTGAGACTGGAGTATGCCTCACCTTTGTACCTATTTAAGGTTGAGCCGCATGGTTTCCACACTTCTACTGAATAGCCAAGCATCTCTGTCCCCGTCGTAACTCCTGGTCGCACATGGGGTTACTTCTCCAACTCATATCTGTGGCTTAGGTACCTCTAGGTATGGCATCACAAGTGTTTGACATGTCGTGGTGGTATTGAACTCGGGAAAAATCATTGAAGGCGTCTGCCGGTCGGTGAAAGTATAACAGTCGCCCGAAGAGACCACAGCTGATCATATAGAGGTACATTACCCTGATCTTAGTTCAAGATGCCACTTCAATATTTGAGCTTGGTATATCCAGCTCTGGAACTCATCGATCCTCTATTTGCGATAACATCAACTCGATAACATCATCCAACTTCCACTTTACTCCTCGCAAATCTCAACCATTGCACAATGCCAGGAACCCGCCGCTACCCACCGGATCGCATCCGGTACGCCACCTACATCTGGCCAGCAGACTGGCAGCCAGACACAACATCAACATCAACATCAACATCAACATCAACATCAACATCAACATCAACATCAACCTCAATAACATCATCTAATCACTACGACCTACAACAACAGCAGCAACAGCAGCAGCAAGAAAACTACACCTGCTGCATCCGCCCCTCCTCATACTACTACGTAACACCCAGCCCCGAAGCTTTCCAACGCCACCGTTTCGTTCTCTCCCGCTGCGAACAGCTCGATCCTTCGCTTCTCCATCGTCACGGCTACAGCCAACTCATAAGCGACGCCACGAGCGTAGTCCTCTGGGCGATTTGGACACACCTCGTTTATGATGCCGATTTGGTGTACATGAGCGTCGATTACTTTTGCTGGTTGGTTGATTGGTTGTTGTGGATGGTTTATGGTTCGTTTTCTTTTCTTCTTTTTTTGTTCTTCGTCCAAATTCACACCTCCAGATCGGGTTGGGTTTTGGGTTTGGGGTTCTTCATTCGAGTCCTCCATTTATTTTGACAGGCTTATCAAATTGCGAAGAATACCTATGATCTGATAAAGGAAAACAGTCCCAAACGAACCCTTCCCCTTCGCCTCCCACCCGCCTATCAAAACCGGACCGCCCTACAGCGACGTAGTTCAGTACTTCCTCTGCCGCGGCTCTGCATGCGACGACGGATTGCATTCATGTTTACAAATTATTTTTACTACGAATGCATACATGAACTGCAGTAGCAACAGTAGCAGGTACCACACCCGCTGGAAGATGCAGCAGGCCATTCGGGACATCTTCACCGGAGGAGGACAGGGGTATTTGGTGGGTTATGGCGGGAATTCCACTTGTCATGTCTGCGGAGGACCTGGGGTGAACTTGACTATGAGAGTGCACACAAACATGCCGCTGGTGGTTCCAAATTGTGCGTGTATACTACCCTGGCCGGTATGTGAGCCGGCTGTGGTGCCGGTGGTGAGGGTTGAGGAGAGGATAGAGTGGAAGAAAACGAAAAAGAAAATTAAGGAGTCGGGGTGTTTGGTTATGTAGAGGTGGGAATATCACGAGCTGATGCTTCTTGTAGGGTACCTAGGTAGTGGTGGTTGAGTATGGCTTGAAAGGGTCATATCCCTCTCTATGATGCTTGAAGAAGGAACAATGCTTGAAG
Organism: Neurospora crassa OR74A; assembly: GCF_000182925.2. Lineage (NCBI taxonomy): Eukaryota > Fungi > Ascomycota > Sordariomycetes > Sordariales > Sordariaceae > Neurospora > Neurospora crassa. The sequence continues at coordinate 3,951,052 of NC_026507.1, forward strand.
CGATGGCAAAAGCAATTCAAAGCAAGCATGTATTGTACAGCGTGAATGTGCGCTTGGACGACCAATAGTATCTAACTTCATTACACAATATCATTAACAGGTACCCAACTACGTAACTTGTCGGTAGGATACATTGACCGACAAGGTACTAGTAGAACAGGTGTGTAGTAACAAAGTCTTCTGAAGTCGTATTGCACGAGGCGCGAGAACCCGAAGCTGATTAATTCCCTGCCCCTCCCCCTTTTCCCCTCCTCCTCTCCCTTCATCAGTGTCTTTCCATTTTTGGATCAATCCGTGTACTTGAAACTGGATGATTTGTCATTGCCCAAGACATACGACACTTGCCCGTAACTCTTCATCACTCCCTTCCCAGTTTTCGCTTCGAATCGTGCTCATCATCCGGTTTTGTTCCTTTTTCCCTCTCGATCTAACAAAGGAGAAAGGAAAGAAAAACATCATCAGATCAGAATCCCCACGAGTCCGGTCTATCCCGCCAATTCGACGGACCCGCATGTCCTTCCCTCGGCGCCGCCATCGACGACGACGACGACATCTGCGTCGTTGACAACCCCGACTGTCTCATCGGCATCGGCATAGGCTGCAACGGCTGAAACTGCATCGCCTGACTATGCGACGTGCTCGGCGGCAACGCCCAGGACGCGGTACTGTTGCTGCAAGCGGTGGAAGGCGGCAACATCGAGGCAGAAAAGATGCCGCTGCTAGCAATACTGACGCCGCCAAGCGATTCGACGCTGTTGCCGCGCGAGTGGTGGGAGTGTGTCGGCGAGGGGGGTTGCGGGAAGTAATCGGACATGCTGGTGGACACGCGTTCGAACATGCTGTGACGGTTTTCATTGGGCGTCGGGGACCTGAGGCCGTGAGCCGTGTCGAGGCCGGGCGGTGGGATGGCTTTGGTAGGGGCGCGGCTGGCGGTAGGGTTGGGTTGCGTGACAGGGGCGGGCAGGATGGTGCCGTAGTTGACGTTCTTCCCTTTCTCGGTCATAGTGGGTGATGTTGGCTCATCGTCCTCGAGGAGCAGGCCTTTGCCCATCGAGGATCGCTTCTTGTCACGCTTCGTGTAGGCGGCTACTTTCAGGGGGGTGTACTTGATGAGGAAGTTCTGGACGCGGGCGTTGCGGCGGTATTTGTAAAGGAGAAGGAACAGAACAAAGAAGAGGACCACGATGGCTGGGGGATATGAATATTAGTGATAAGTTCTTGGGGAGTTATGGCTGATGGGCTGACTTACTGATGACACCACCGGCGATACCAGATACAAGACCCGTGCTGCTGGTATTGGGCGAGTCCCCAGCGGGACTGTCACTATTTCCAGTGGTTGAGCCTCCACCCGCTGGCGTGTGAGTTGAGCCCGGGGTAGGATAAAGGTCTGGGTTGCCCCGTGAGGGGTCATCAGATCCAGATGCTTGCCCAGGGATGGTGCTTTCTACTGCCGGGATGCTTGTTGGCGTGCCTGCGGCGACCCATGCAGTGGAGAGCGTAGTAGAAATGGCTTGGCCGTTATGCTGGATTGCTGAGTTATAGGATGTGGCCGAAGGCTGAGAACCCTGCGTCCAATTATCCCCATCCCCCAAGGTACCATCCCCAACCGTGTGTTCGCCCGACTCGGATGACTGACTCGGGGCTGCCAATGGGGCGGCGAGAACAACGTTCCCAGGAAAAAATGCATTCCCATCAAAGCTGGCTGAGGTAGCCGTGGGCTGTACTGCAGTCGTATCCGAAGTCATGCTCGGTGGTGGAACGGTGGTGTTGTTGTCGTTATCAGATCCGACAGGTCCTGTGGCTCCCTTGCCAGAGTTGGATCCATCATTCCCTGCATTTCCAGCGTTACCCTTATCCGCACCATTCGAACCAGGGCCACTTCCTGGTTCGTTACCTTGTCCAGATCCTTCACCCGATTTAGTTCCATGATTCGATCCTGACCCTTGTTCAGCTCCCTTCGTTGGCTGCGGCGTGATGCTGGTTGGCGAGGGCTTCACGACTGCGGGAGCAGTAGTGGCTGGCGGTGCTACCACTACCGGTGGCTGTGTCACAACGGGAGGACTCGCGGGCTGAGTCTTTGTTGCGGCTGGAGGTGGTGCTACAACTGCAGGAGGTGAAGTTGCGGCTGGTGCCGGTGTTGTCGTCGGCTTTGTTGTCGGCGTTGTTGACTGCGGCGGCGCCTCCACTGGCTCTTCTGGCGTAGGACAACCTGGTGCCTTGGGAAAGGCCTTGCACAATGGGCTCAGAAGCTTGTCAAAGACTTCCTGGATTATCCGCTTCTCCAAGCCATGGTGGAACCCATCTTGATTGTCCATTGTTTGGCTGGTCTCGGTGCCGTTCAGATCACAAAGAGTGTGATATGTGGACAGTGATATCTCGTTGAAGTTGTCCGCTGGTCATTGGATATGCTGATAGCGAATGTTTTGCTGCTGTCAAACGAGTGACATCCCAAACGAGTGGAGGGATCTGTTGCAGAGTGGGACGAAGTTAGGGAACAGAGAAGAGAGAAAAAGAACAGACGAGACGCATTTGGTAGCGTGGATCGGAGATCATGGACACTAGCAAGAGTTATACTAGCTCAGAGGTAATGAAATCAGGTCCTGTATAGAACCCGGTGTCTCTCACCAGGAGTCACATCCGTTACCTCCCGAGCTCAACGTCGACGAATCATGGAAGTCGTGGGCCGGGGGAAAAGCAACGGCAGTACAGTCTTTGATGCATGGACTGCACATTGGCCTCTGTTGCTGAGCAGTTGAGCCCTGTAACTGGTCTCCCTAGGTTTGGCAAAGATCGACGGGACGGCCCTTGTCGAATGGAGGTCTGTACCTGACGCTATACCCAGGGCGGGATAGCGCAATCTGCCCCCAATTTCAACTTCCCCGAGCTCCCGCTTGGCACCGATAATTCAGGGGCCACACTGGCCATGAGGCACCCCGAGCTCGACGACGACGATGCTACCCTGGACCCCAGTATCACATCCAAGTTCTTGACCATAGCCACGGCGGCAGCAGGGCGGACTCTCCGCGGTTTGAAAAGACGATATCTGGTCGGCGAGACTGTGCAGAACAGAAAGCCCGGCGTTGCAGCGGGCTGACTTGGCTGATGAAGAGACAATTTCCGGGGCCTCGAGTCTAGTGCACGCCAACAAGCTCCGCGCGCTAGATAACAAAAGGGACAAGGACACTTTATCCGGTCTTTTCGGCTCCTGTTTGCAACTTGGCGGTGCACCTCAAACAGTGTTTCGACTGGGATGGCATTAAGCTGCGTCGCGTGTCCTGGTCGCATTCTGTGAGGGCTTGTGGGACTTGTCCGGAAGACACGAGGAGCGGTAGGGCGAACAGCATTGGGCGGGAAGCGCACAGGTCATGGCAGATCCGAAGCTGATCCCATCAGTGATCCAAGGCCGATCACGCAGTCTCGACGGGGAAAGGGTCGGCGCAGAGCACCTCGTCACCCACGCTCATTTCCGTCTCTGTATGGCACACGCTGATCTTTGACGGATAAGGCTAAGGCAGGAGCCCAAAAGAGTGAAGATACGAGGTGGAACAAAAAGAGGTTGGACGAGACAGGCCGTGTCTATTGTCAGGTTTGCACGTTGCAAGTCGCTTCGAGCAATTACTGGCCTTGCAATATGTACACCACATGCAGCACAGTTTTCAAGCTCGGTTTTCCTTCGAACTGTGTTTGAAGCGTGGGCCACCCAAATTATCTCGTCGTCGTCTCTTCGTCGACGCGGAGCCCGATCAGATAGATGGACAAGGTTCCTCGCTTGCATGGCCCTGCATGGCCCTGCATGGCCTTTTTCAGAGTCGATTGGGACGCTTAGGGACCCCCACTTTTACACTTGCTGCTTGAAGGTACACTGAACTAGGTAAACATCACATTGGCTTGTTCGTCTTTCCTGGTCCGTGCTGCCGCCAAGTCCCACGTTCAGGCCGAAGTCAGTCACTTTGTGGTTTTTGACGAGGTTGAAAAAGACATATTATCGGGTTGGGGTGAGGTTGATGCCGTGGTTGGGACAAGTGTTGTTGTTGAAGAGTTGCTGTTGGCCCCAGATTGTGGAATTGACCCAACTTCGCGTATCTGGTAGACTGTAACAGGCGAAGAACCCAATGCTTCCGTCATAGTGCAGATGACGTTGTTAGCCTGCCATCCACACTATGAATAATATCGGGTATCAGCCCCTTGCTCTCTCCACCTCGGTTCGACTCCGGCTGAAGCTCGCCATCACCAGGCATACACCGTTGGGGGTACTGGTACCGCATTTGATGAAGCTGACGAGGTGGAGGTGACGCTTGTCCCTGACGAACTTTGTTCTTCAGGGTGTTGCCGACGAGCCATACCGACAATCTCCCTATCACGGGTCACCATCACACCCAGGAAATTTGATAACCACATGACTTGGTAGTCAGGGCTGGGAATAGTGACGCTAGGTCAGTGGGTGAAACGCTCAGAAAACCAAACATCTTTTTTCGGACATACCCGTCTTCACCCAAGTTTGCCGAGGTCCATTGGGGAGCTTCGACGTGGTCAAAACCACGATTTACCCGTACGTAGCAGCGTTCGGCAAGGAAGTAGACGGCAATGATGATTAAAACGCAGGGGAAGAGAGCGCCCATAATGTTCCATGATGATTGAAGCGAGGGCGGTTTGGACCTTGTGCTCAAGATGTCTGTTTGAGGAGAACGGTTCGGTAAGGCCAAGGCCAAGGTCAAGCTGGACCACAAACAGCTGGCAAGGAGGATTTGGGTGGTGGTAAGTGAGGACATTTTCTTGTCGTACTTCATTGGGTTATTTCGATAAGCAAGTGTTGCATGGGATCCAGCTGAGCAGAAAGGGTGGTAAAAGCTTCTCTCCTTTCTTTTTTTCTTTGAAGATTTGTGGCCACAGCCGCGGAAAAGTTGAGATAGCAGCTGACGGTATGTAGGCCAGATAAACACTCGTCTATCCATCCGTACAACCGTACGAAGATGAGAGATTGTTAATGGGAGTTCACAGCCGGCGAGTACCCAGCCATCTGTTTTGAGCTCGAGTCTCCCTGTGTTTCGTCAAAGGAAATGCCACTGAGTTGTGAAAGGGGGGAACTGAGGATAGCACAATGTTTGAACGATGTAAGACGAGTAGTCCAGCGTCCGTTTGTCATGAGGACCAGGAAGAGTATACGAAGCCAGAGGTACCACCAACGCACACAAAGGGCGCTTCTTGAGGCAGGTGGTAAGACGAAGTGCGCCTGTATCGTGGACGTCTGTCGCCATTGTCTTCGCCCAATCATATGATTTGCCGGGCTGTATTAAGAATGTCAACCTGACATACATACGGAAAAGCTCAAGTTTGATTGAGAAAGCTTCGAATACAGTTAGCGTCTCGAGGGCACTGGGTGGCGATTGGCACTGCATCTTGATCACAGTGTAGTTCGTTCATCGACGGGGAGCTGAGCCACGAGAGAGTTTTGAATTTGCCGGGCCGCATCTCCGTGGTAGGGAGAGACGTAGACCAGATACTGTATGTGGTGCGTCGTCAGACTTCAACATTGTCGTCGTCACACCGCCGCAAGATAAACTTCATTTGGCTGCACCGCGAGACGCCGTGCCTGGCGGTCGTCATCCATGACAAAGTAGCTGAGTCAGAGTCGTAAGCGCTGGTTAAATTCCTTTCGGAAGGTCACAGTACAAGTCGGACTGCGGTGGTGTGATGGACATATCGAGGAATTCCAGTCTGACTGGTGACAAATTGAAATGCGACTGGAGACGGATGAAGTGAGGTTATCGCAAAGTTCCTTTACAAAAGTTGTGTCCGGGCCTAGAGGTAGGTACCTTACTGAAAAGGCCATCTTCTACTAACACATTATCACCTTTTCTGTGGCTGAAATTGTTAGCTCACGATAATCGCTGCCATGAGCATTATCAATGCCGAGACCCGCGCACCTTCCGAATTGGGTCCTGTCGGCAGTCAGCCATTGGATGACGAATCGGCCAGGATGGGACGAGCGGGTACCTGGATTGAGCATTGGCCAATGGCGTTGCGCCAACTCGGTGAGCTCCCTCCCCCGCTTTATGTACTCCTCCGTCACAGCTGAGCTCCTTCTGTTGTTATTGTTTGGACCTCCACGGTGAGCTGTCCGCGTGTCGCATCATCACAGCCACAGGACGTTACCTAGGCTCAGGACTCATCTGCAGGTAGCTGTAGCGCCCCTCTCGTGCTACAAGTTGGGCCTTTTTCCACTTCCTCGGGTCGACACTGAAATCTCCTCCTCCAATTTCCAACCTCCTCCTCCTTGTCCACCACTCTGTAACAATCACACGACGTGGCGAGACAACGGCCGGAAAGGTTTCACCCGTCAACATAAACAAGTCACCCCAAGACCATAACAATGGACGAGAAGGGCGGCGGGCTGCCCCCGTACACCGCTACGGCGCCTCCCCCTCCGGCATGGAAGAGGAAGAAGATGCGCCGGTCCAGAGGCCTCAAGTTCCTCGCCGTCGCCTGCATGGGCTTCATCGCCTATGCCCAGTGGAGACAGCTGCCCTCGCGCTCTGGGCCCGTCAACGGCAACGTTACGGTCCACGGCCTGTCGGTGCAACGTTTGCACGACGACCTCACCACCTGCTCCAAGCTGCGCCAGAAACCCCAAGACCCCATCGGCGAGGGCCGCGAGAAGAACGCCCGCTACATCGATGGCCATGCTCCCACCCTCATCAAGAACGCGACTGTCTGGGTGGGAGAGCCGGCCAAGGGCACCTCTGCTGCCGATGCGCGCAAGGGCAAGGGCTACAGCTGGATCAAGGCCGATGTCTACCTCGAGTATGGCCTCATCAAGAAGGTCGAGTCCGACATCGCCGCCTCCACTCTGCCCAAGGGCACCCACGTCTTTGACGCCAAGGGCCGTCCCCTTACCGCTGGCATCATTGACATGCACAGCCATGCCGGCGTAGACTCGTTGCCTAGTCTTGACGGCAACGAAGACACCAACGAGCTCTCGGCGGACATCACCCCCTTTGTCCGCTCCATCGACGGCATCCAGCCCAACGACCACCAGATCCAGGTCATCAAGTCTGGCGGTGTCACCACCAGCTTGGTCCTCCCCGGCTCGGGCAACAACATGGGTGGTGAGGCATACGCCATCAAGCTGGCTGTTGGTAAGCCCGACGGTCGTAACGAGACCAGTGCCACCGACATGCTGGCTGACCCCGAACGCAACTGGAGGTTCATGAAGATGGCCTGCGGTGAGAACGCTAAGCGCGTTTACGGGCGGGTTGGAGAGCAGGGCCCCACCAGCCGTATGGGCGAGAGCTGGGAGTTCCGTCACGCCTTTGAGCAGGCGACCAAGTTGGTGCGCGCCCAGGATGACTGGTGTGATGCCGCCACTGCAGTCGGTGTGCAGAAGATGAAGGGATATCTCCCCCAGGAATTGAAGTGGGAGTCGCTTGGCGCCTTGTTGCGCGGACAGATTCACCTCAACACTCACTGCTACACCATCCCCGATCTCGAGGCTTTTGTCGATCACACCAACGAGTTCAAGTTCAAGGTCCGGGCCTTCCACCATGCCCATCAGACCTATCTGGTTCCAGAGGTAAGTCACAGAGCCGAAAAGATTATCAGGCTATTCTGTTGCTGACGAAACGGACGACAGATTCTCAAGCGCGCCTACGGTGGTGACCCTCCTGCCTCTGCCATCTTTGCCGATAACATGTACTACAAGGCCGAGTCCTACGTCGGTTCCGAGTTTGCTGGAAAGTACCTCTGGGACAACGACTTGACCCCCATCTATGTCAGCGACAACCCGGTTCTCAACGCCCAGCACGTCCTGTTCGAGGCCGCCAAGGGCCACAAGTATGGCTTGCCCTACCACGCTGCTCTCGCCTCCGTAACCACCGCTCCAGCTGAGCGTCTCGGCTTTGGCAACAGACTCGGCAAGATTAAGCCTGGATTTGACGCCGATGTCGTTGTCTGGGACAGTGATCCTCTCGAGGTGGGCGCCACTCCTGTGCAGGTGTGGATCGACGGTACTGCTCAGTTTGAGCACCCTGTCGTGCTGAACAAGACCGTGCCCAAGTTGATCATTTCGGAGGAGAGCACCTCTACCATTGTTGAGGAACCTGTCGACATGAACTCGGTTGTCTTCACTGGCATCACCAATGTTCTTGGTGACGTTGAGATCCAGGGTGGAAGCAAGGACGCAAAGTCCTACAGCGCCGTCATTCGCAACGGCAAGGTCACTTGCGTCGGTGTCTGTGCCGAGGAGGTGCGCATGGCATCTACCTCCAAGATCCCAGTCATTGAGCTCAAGGACGGTCACTTCACCAGTTCTTTCACGGCCTTTGGCTCCCAGATCGGCCTAAACGCCATCGACGCCGAAGACTCCACCGACAACGGCGACAACGTCAATGTCTTTACCCGTGCCGAAGACGGTCTCACCCTCGACACTAAGAAGCTGCACGCGGCCTACAAGTACGGCGTCACCAAGGCCATCACGGCACCCAAGTTCAACGGCGGCCAGACCCACCACGGCACGAGCGTCGGCTTCCTCACAGGTGCCACTAACCCCCTTGCCAATGGCACCATCTTTGCCAGCGACGTCGCCGTCCACTATAGCCTGAACCCCGACGCCAAAGAAGCCGAGGGCACGCCCTCTCTGTCCGCAGCCGTCGGCGCTCTCCGCCGCAAACTTCTCCAAGCCGCCACCAAGCTCAAGAAGAACGAGACCATCGAGCCGGCCGACCTGTATTCCGAGTCCATCTTCCTGCAAAAGGTGGTCAACGGCTCTCTCCCGCTCGTCCTGACCGTCCACAACGCCGACATCATCGCGGCCGCCCTGCGTGTCAAGAAGGACGTCGAGTCCCTCACCTCCAGCAAGATCCACCTCGCTATCATTGGCGGCGCCGAATCGCACCTTGTCGCTGATGAACTTGCCGCCGCGCAAGTCGGCGTCGTTCTTGCCCCTCTCCAATCGTTCGCCACCTCGTGGGACCAGCGCCGCGCGCTTTCGGGCGCTCCGCTGACCAACGGCACGGCTATCGACGTGCTTCTCGATGCTGGTGTTACCACGGCGATCGGGTTGGAGGAGGATTGGCTGGTTAGGGACTTGGGATTGTTGGCGGGTATTGCGTATGCGAATGGCGGTGGAAAGTTGAGCAAGAAGAGCGCACTGGAGTTGGTGAGTGGGAATGTGTATAAGATTCTGGGGGCCAAGGAGCCCAAGGTCGAGGAGGGCCACTTTGTGGTGTTTGAAGGGAGCCCGCTGAGGATTCAGAGCAGGGTGAAGGCGGTTTCCGGGGGGTTGGGGGTTGTTAGTGTTTTTTGAGTGACTAAGTGAGACACGATGACTGATGATGGTTTTTGGAAATGATACGGGTTTGGACATGTGGGATATGAGGGATATGATGAGATGTCTGACATTTGGATATGAAACGATGATTGATGACAAGATATATACGAAGGAATGAAGATATTACTATGCTTTTGCAAATGCCTCTTGTGCATCACAACACATGAGCTAGTGTCTCCTCGTTCGCTCGTGCACCGTGGTGATTGATCCCCGAGCCGTGTTCCTCGATGCAGTGGCGACTTTGTAGCTGGGACACCGTCCCCCATGAGTCATGACTACATAGGCAAAGATTTTGACGTTGAAAATTCAACAACAACAGGTCCGATGGTGTAGTTGGTTATCACGTCAGTCTAACACACTGAAGGTCCCCAGATCGAGCCTGGGTCGGATCAAATCTGTTGAATTTTTTTCGTTCTCCTTTATATTTTGTTGATAACAAGTCTTATTTTCCTTTCCCTCCTTTTCCAGCGCCTTTCTTACTCTTTCCAATCTTCTTCCCGTCTTCCAAAATCATGGACAAGATGGGAGCGTGTTTTGTTATGAAGTATTACTATTTTGCTCGTAGGTCCGGATTTCTACTTAAAACATAAATAAGTAGTTCGTGATCGCCACCAAACGTTTTCCTCTATTGTTCCGTTTCTTTGTTTCTTGCCCGCTCAATCACACGAAAAACTTCGTATATCAAACCCCACGAGGGCTAGAATTATCGGGGTGGATGGTTTGACTTTCCAGCGGGTGGTTTATGGTCCATGATAGTAAGTTTAGGGCAATGCCAGAACATAGTCATCGCACTCCTTCGCTCCATCTGAACTCCTCATTGTATCAATGTATGTATCATCGTTGACTGTCTGTTCCTTTCCATGATGCTATGCCCTGGCATGGACAAATGGCACACGATGCGGCACTCCTGTCAACCTAAGTCAACAGCACTTACCCTTCAACATCATTGAAGGCCAGGCCATGCACTCGAACTCGGCTGCTTCATCTCGCCCAATGCCGTCTTCCTTTCTGGTCCATTCATCTAGGTCAAAATAGAAACTTTTGGTTTTCCAATTTCAAGACCTGGGGAATGCCTGCGACCATCATCCTCACCATCATGGACCAGAGACCCTGGCGATCAGGTTCATGTACCTCTACCTACCTACCTACATATTAGGTACCTCAACTCCAATCTCAGTGATCTCGACCCTCGTTGACACCGACCGACGCGCTATTGATGAGGCTATGGTTTGTTAATATTGCATCCGCCCGCGTCCACATGTAGAGAGGAAGCCACTACGTATACTAGGTAGTGTACTGCAAAAGTTGGGCGGCGGCCGAAATTTGTTCGGTTCTTCCTGTGTACCTAGGTTGCGAGATTACGAGCGATAAGAATCGCGTGTTAGCGATAAGGGAACAGTTGTGTGTTAGTTATGGTAGTGTGTCGATTGCTTGACACATAGGTCCCGTCTCCGTCCCCCCCCCCTGTTTGCCCGGCGACGCTTCCATGTCGGGTCTGATACGGAGGGGACTGCCCCTGGAGCCATGCTGACCTAACGCGGGGAGTGTGGGCTGTCCTGCCCGGGTGGTAGGAGCTAGGTGTCCCTGGCCCCTGCTGTCTGTTCATAGCGGACCTGAGGTTTATTAGTGTAGTGTACTATGTAGAGGTAGGTAGGTACCTCTAGAGGTACAGTGCTGTGACCGCTGAGGCAGTGTTGGGGCTAGGTATCAGCGCTGTGAACCTTTCCCCCGGTGCCCCGGGCCGCGTGGAGTCCTTCCACTTTTCAGTGTCGGGCGGTGGGTGGGCATTTCGTGGGGTTCCATGCCCCTGCTGCCCCTGCCACTGCGCCCTGATGGCGTCTTTCCATTTTCACTTCCACTTTGCGTCTTTTCCACGTTGGGTGTTTCAGCCCGATGACGAGCAGACAGACAGCTCGCTTCCTTCGTTGCTTGCCACTTAATGTCCCTTATCTTCCTCTCTCAATAGTGCATACAGTACACTACTAGACGTGTAGTAGTCGTCGGGCCTTCTTTTGGCACCAAAAAGCCGTGCGCTTGGAACAAAGACTTACTGCGTGTTGATTGACTCCCTTCCGCCGACGAAATGACGATCCGGCACTCGGCAGCACAATGTAATGTGCTGTGCTGCTGCCTTCCGGTACTCGGAATGCTAACCTCTGAAGGGGGCCTAGAGCGCTTTCAAACTGCAACTGCATCACAGCCTCAATCAACACTGGTCTCGGAACGGAATCCAAAGAAGAAAAAGAAAAACCACGCCAGGCGTAACATCGGTCGTTTTATTCGCATCCGGACGGACGGTATTCCAGTGTACGCAGTAGAGGCTTGGACATCTCTCAGGACAGTCAATCAGGCACGGTACGATATAGGTTGAATCTCGGCTGCCATACACTACTATCAAAGCAGAACCAACAACGACGACGACGGGACACGTTCCGACCGGACCCGAACCACCAACACCACCACCACCACCACCAAAAATCCAGACACTTTCTATGTGTGGTACACTGTAGAGAAGTCATCTAAAACGCAGGGGCAGGTAGTATTGTTACCCCGATGCTCCTGGGCGAGACCCGGAACCACTCTGGACAATCATCAATGCAGCCACACTGCATCGAGTCAAGCAACACGGGAATGCATGATGCAAAGACAGGGACTTTCAGAGTTTAGTTCATGTCAGGAACCAAAACTACAAAGAACGAGAACAGAACGAGAACGGAACGAACAAAAAAAAAACATAATTCCCGCAAAACATGAAGATCCTGTGGAACGCAAATCGTCACGATGTTCATGTCCACTACCACCTTCGACGCACATCATGGAGTTGCGGCAACCATTCAGATGGCAGCATGGGGGTGTGGGCTGGACTCCATACACCATGACCGGGGGCTTGGCGCCGGCTCGATGCTAGGAGGCCTTTCAACTGCAAAGATAGGCCAAAAGGGAAATAGCTAGGGAACATCGGGTTAGGATGGGTCCAGCCAGTCACAGGCCCGATGCAAGAGAAGGACTCGACTCGTGCAAACCAAGCCGTCTTTGGTAACCCGGCTTAGACAACCCTTTCTGGATGAGCATTGCATGCAGAATGTGACTCTATTTGAATGGTTCTAGCGCTGGTGATTAGTCTACTTGGCTCTTGGGTCTGGAGGAAATCTCTAGTGTACACACTCGAGCTTCTCGAACCTGACCACCATCGACAAATGCAACTCGCTTCGGAAGCGAAGAGTTCCCTCCCGACACTCCTCAACCCTTCAGCCGGTCAAACAGCCATGGTCGTCTGTCATCTTCAATTTACTAGGCCTCTTCTGGCTCACTGTCTGTGAGCGTGGACTTGACTCGGACCCGGACGACTGGACTTACACGGCCTGATACACGCCATCACTATCACATACGGACAAACTTGGTCTTTTCTTTCCTTACCTACCTTACCCACCAACGGCTCGACACTCCCTCACACTATTACCAACACCATACATATCTGACAGCCACTCACTCAACCGACGATCATTTCCAATTACTATGCCATAACCACACTTTTGAAAAAAACAACAACACATATCAGACAGACATGTCTATCTACACAGACCCACCGGCGCTACGGCCGTTCAGCGACGACAAGCCCATCCTGCTCGTGAGCTGGTGGCTTACCCTCTTCTGCACCGTCGTCATCATACTCCGTGTGGTTGGGCGCTATGTGCGCATGGAAAAGCTATTTCTCGAGGACAAGATCGCCGCTCTCGCCCTGATCCCCATGTACCTTCGAGTCGCCTGTGTGCATGTGCTTCTCTTATACGGCACCAACAACGTCGAGCTCGTGAACAAAGAAGGGCTGCACCTGTCTGAGCAGGCGATAGCTAGGCGTGTAGTCGGAAGCAAGCTTGTTTTGGCTACTCGTTTCTTTTACTTTACTACGTAGGTTCTCTGATTCTCCAAGCGTTGGTGGTAAAATCAAGAAAGGCTAACAATTCATGACACAGACTATGGACTCTCAAATCCATCACCCTCCTCTTCTTCAACCGCCTCGTCGGCACCGCCGGTCGAACCAAGTACAACCTCACGCTGCGCTTCCTCCAAATCACCATCGGCTGCACCTTTGTCGCCTGCTTCATCAGCAACCTCTCCGAATGCTTCCCCGTGACGCACTACTGGCAAGTCACGCCTGACCCGGGCGGCCAATGCCGCCAGAGCTACGCGCATCTACTCGTCGTGGCAGCCAGCAGCGTCCTGACCGATCTGTTGCTGGTCGTTTTCCCTATCCCGATCTTGATCCAGTCCCGCATCAAGCTCAAGCGCAAAATCCTCCTCGTCTCCCTGTTCTGCCTAGGGCTGTGCACCGTCTGCATCACGCTGTACCGGGTGCCCAACATCTTGTCGGAAAAAGGATACCAAGGCACGCGCACCATGTGGGCCAGCACGGAGATTCTCGTGGCCACGTTCGTCAATAACGCCATTGCGCTGGGCACGTTTGTGCGCGACACGGGCCCCAAGAAGAAAAAGTTCAAGCCGCAGCATCAGCATGAGCTGCAACAGCATGGCTATGGCAATTTCTCGCGGGCGGAGACTGCGTACAATGCGTATGGGAGCTCGAGCAGGGATAGGAAGACTGTTTCTTCCATGAAGCCTGGTTTTGGCAGCACAACAACAGCAACGATGAATTCGTTTGCTGAACGAACAATGAATGATAAGAGGGGGAGTATAAGTTACCAGTACGGCGTCAGCGCCGAGGCAGGGAGCGATAACAAGGCGGGTATTGTCATCCGCACAGATACTGCAGGAAGTATCGCCAGCAGCGGCCACAGCAACGATGAACATGTTCATGGCGAGCTGTCGTTGGAAGCCCGCGATAGCGTGGCGTCCAGCACCCTCCCACCACCACATGAAAACAAACCGCGGGAACGGGATTCCCAGGAATCCCTGATCCCCAAACCTGGTAGCGGCGGCGGCGGCGGCGGCGGTAGCACAGAATATGGTGGTGGTGGTCATATCGGGCAGGCCATGTCGTCGTACTTTGGCACGGTCATGAAGACGACGGAAATCAGCGTCACGGTCACGCAGGCCAACGAGGAGGATCTGCGGGCGAAGCATGATGGGGGGAGAGTCCCGCAGAGTCCGCATTATGACAATCAACATCATCATTATCATCATGATCAGATCAGGGAGGCGCCGAGGGTAATGACGGCGGGGGATAGGGGTGTGGCGAGGGGGACGACCAAGTTGTTGAAGTCGTTGCCGGGCAAGGAGCACGAGGAAGGGGAAGAGGTTTGACGATGAAGTTGGGGGATTAGGTATCTATGGTGCTGGATGAGGTATATGGGACATGCGACGATGATGATGAAGATGATGTTTGGAGAATTTAATTGGATACCTACCTACCTATTTTCCTTTGTCTTGAAGGTGGTTTATTCTTACTTGGTTACTACCTACCATACGGCCGTAGCATTTACAAACAAAATACAAGCTGCTTCAAGTGCATCTCAGGTTCATACCATTCAAAATCATCAAGTGTGTATTGTGTGTTTTTCTCACTCTCAATTAGTGCAGTGCAGTGGCAGTACCAGCCATGGTACATACTCCAGTCGGTGTTTAATGATCGCCCCGAGTCTAGACTTGGTTCAGTTGTCTGCTACCTATCCACCACAGCCACATAACAAACTTGCGTGAACCACACGAGGACCGACCACCTACTAAGACTTCAGTTGCACGAACAAACTCCCAATCGGAAGAGAAGGAAGGCATTGCCGACGGTAATTATTCCGGCGTTTTTTTTTTTTTTTGGGCGTAGCTTCTTCCACTTGGCTTGCATACCTAGTGTATTCATGGTATCTCTAGTGTAATACCGGATGAATGTCTTTCCCTGGAAAAGGTACTTCATGGAATCAAAGAAAATGACACCAACGAAGTGCTTACCGTTGTCGGCACTGCCTGGTCCTCAGCCGTTCGCCGGAATTAATGCCTACTTGCCGAATCTACACTATCTGATGTGATTGATGGTTGCTTGCTCGGACCTTCTGTGGCGTTCTTCGCTTCGTCTTCGTTGATGCACTCGACTAGACTAGTAGGTAGAACTAATGAGGAGGTGATTGATTACCTTAATTCTAGACGTTAGATATCGGCGGTCTTGGTGGTCTTGGTGTACATAGTAGTGTAGAGGCATGTAGTGTAGCGTCTTGTTGGCCTTGGGGGGGTTATTAGATACAAGGACTAGGCCACATGAAAAGCTATTCTGGACTTACCACTACACTAGTGTACTGTACACAGTACTGTAACTTGAGGCGACTTTTGCTTGGAATTTGAGGTCGTCGCGGTCCCGTCCCGACCCCGGACCAGGCAGGCAAGCCATCCATCACATCTTTCACAAAAAAACGTGGTTATCCAGGCCTCGCAACGGAATTAGAGCGCACACCGGAATTGCCGTGTGACGAGGTAGTGTAGTGCAGTGTACTGTGTAGCTTCCCGTTATCGGCAGCTTTCCCTCGTGGCAAGGAAGGGGGGAACGAATGGGTCCGAGTCCGAAGAGGAGGAACTGAACGGAAGCGAAAGGGGGGAGGGGAGAACAAGCAGCCCTTTCTCGACCCCGGATCCCAGACTGGCATGAACAAAGGACAACAGAATATATGACGCTAACAAAAATGACGACGCTGATATGCTGCTGACGATGCGTTAGGTAGCGCCTGTGCTTTCGTCGAATGTCGAATGGGCGTTGCTAAAGAGCCCCGGCCGCTGGGCTCCCCCCCCCCCCCTGAACGCTGACAGGGTTAGAAAATGGGCAAACCCCGGGTTCGAGGGGTCGAGGGGGGCCCCATCACCCCCACTAATTTTCCTAAGCACAGCGCAAATGGACCACAGCGATTCCCAGGACTCTCCTCATGACGAAATCCACCCATCACTAAAAGTACAGATCGCCATTCCCACACGATTCAGGACGAGAGGTATACCTGGGTTTGAGGGAAAGCAATTGGCTTCTTGCTGGGTGATAGATGGGCATTAAGGGAGGATGAGTGAAGATGTTTTGAGCCATTGGGGATCCTTGAATGGAAGTCACCGAGGGAAAAGAAAAAAAAGAAAAAAAAGAAAAAAAAAGGACGATTCGAGTGGCTTGGTGGCGTTTGACAAGGGCGATGAAGACATGCGATCGATGTTTGCAAATCAATCGCAAAAAAGTGCGCCATTCCCGTGCGGCAGAACATTCCTTCTTTCTTGTAGTGTAGTGACGGGAGGGAGCATGGCGTCGGTCCAACTTGCCGATTCTTCAGCACTTGGTAGTGTAAATCATGTGGAAAAAGTGACAAAAAGAGAGGGAAAAAAACAAAAAACCACGCACAATGAATGGACGATCAATCATGTACGTACTTTGTACTATGTACAGAACACAGTCCTTTTAACCGACGAGAGCTCGCAAACGTAGCCATCTCTGTGACTAGTTGCTTGCGCCATTTTTCCTACATGCCCGGCCCATAAGAACATTTCATGACCTTGAGGCTCAACAGTCAGCCACCTAGCTGATAGGCCTATAGCGCGCTGCTCAGATACCAAAGAAGTATCCTGAAGTCATTCGAAGATCACATCTTGGTGGTTCAACAACCTCATTGGCCACAAACCCCCTGGCGGGAGAGGAATGGCGCAAGAACCGGTCGAGGAGATAAGGTTGGCAGCTGGAGGCCTGATTGCTCTGGGGGACCCTTGATCACGGTCGGTCCCCAAAAGAAGGATGAAACTCAAAGCGGAAAGGTCCCTTGTGACAGACTTCTTTCAAAGCCTCAACTTGAGCAAATCACGGGCCATTGTGCGACAATGTGACATTGTTGGTTGTGAGTGGAGACTTCCTTGTCACCTGCTCTTGGCGCCAAGAGGGCCCGAGGGGCGAGGTGGGCGTTTGATAGCGCGAGCTTTGGCCGAGGTCGGGGATGATGGATGTTCTTGGGACAATTGATCAATTTGGGACAAGGGAAGGGAAGGGGGGGCGGGATGCTCCTTCACACTTTTTTTTTTCCGACTCTGCAAACTGTGAACTGTGCTGGATTCAATTGGTCTGGGGAAATTCCACTGGCATTTCATTTTTGGAATTCGGCAAGAGTGACTGACTGACTGATTGATTGATTGATTGCACTTTCAAGTTTTGCCAATTCGCCCGTCCGCGTCCATCAGCTTGCCGTCTCGCCTTCAATTTTTTTTCTCAATTTCCATGGAGAACCAAAGACTGACTGACTGACTGTCAGACTGACTGGACACTGCAGCAATCCACGGCCCGTGATCCTGCCGTGCCGCGGAAAAAGAAAAAGCCATCTTCCAATAAAGACACACATACACACACACACACCCAAGCCCTATATTCAGGGGCAATAGACGTCTGACACGGAACACCGGATAGGAGGGGTGTGTGTGAACGAGTGAGAGGACTCGCAGCTCGCTTCTTCATCACCATCATCATCTGGGCATCATTGTGGAAGCTCCCGTGGAACCTCAAGAGTGTCAAGAGGTCCAGCCAACCGCGTGGCAGCGATAAAAACCACACCAGGCTACTAATTAACACATGCAGAAATCGTCCCAGTCCAAGCCAGACTAGACTGGCCACTAGTTGTCCCCATTGACGCACAGCAGGGGGCGGACAAGTTCACTCTCGGGAAGGAGGGGAACCTAGAAAGCTCCCAGACACTCGGAGTTCAAGATAAGACCAGGGTCAACTCGAGTTCTCCCACACAGAAATACACCACACTACATACACGCAACCGAAGACACCTCCTGCGGGGCAAACACCATTTCGAGAGAAGCTTCTTGTTGTCTTCTAGAGAGACTAATGCGTACACTAGGCCACTGAAGGGGACACACATCCGAGTCCGTCAGCCCTTTGTCATCAACACTTGGAGAGAAGGAAAAAAAAAAAAGAGGTAGCATTGCTTCCTACCTGCTCAAACAAGCACTCTACATATACTACATTTACATCCAGCGTCGATCCGGAACCCCCATTACAATACCACCCGATCCCACTTCACACTGGGTAACTCACACAAGAAAAAATCCTCCATCCGATCCCGTCAGTTCGGTCCCACCCCGGAGACCGGAACCAGGGCCCTTTGAGGCGTGTCATAGGCACCTTTAACCCCTTCCTATACTACCTATAACCCTGCCCATCCATCAGCTTCTGGCCTGCCGTGGACAGCTGTGGTTCACGTACAGTGTGCCATAGTCTGTGTGTCAGGCCAAGCGATATCTCACTCCTTTGATATTGACTGGTCTCTTCTGTCGTCAAATCTACACCCTTTCTCTCCACAGATACCATCACTCATAACATATTCCTTATGAAGGACACCCTCACGTCATCCGTGTCAATGTAACCAGCGAACCGATCACCCTCCTTTTTTTATCCCCAAACATGGCTGGATTCGATCAGGATATCGAGCTCAGTGCTTACTCACACTCTCACGGACTTGGAATCAGTGGTAATGGTCGCAGTGGTCGACAGCGCAGCATAGCCGAGGCAAGCAGCTTCACCCTCGGCGGCGCCTCCCCTTCTCCCCGGACCAAGTCCTTTGCCGATGTCTCACCTGGCGGCAGCCATGGCCGCTCGAAATCCATTGCTGCTGCTAGTGACGGCGCCGGTGGAGGCTTCCACGGTACCATGAGTCGCTTCGTGGACTCCTTCCGCCGCGGCGACGGCACCATCAACAAAAATCTCGACTTGGACGACGACAACAATACCAGCTCACATGGGTACTCTTCCCACAGCATCTCGCGCGGCCATGGCGGCACGAGATACTATGACTTGCGCCCGGGAACTGGCAAAATAAACACGCCCAGCTCGCTGCTGGCTAGAGAGCTAAAGGGCCGGCATCTGCAGATGATTGCCATTGGAGGGTCCATCGGGACGGGTTTGTTCGTTGCCTCTGGCAAGACATTGAGCGACGGCGGACCGGCGAGTGTGTTGATTGCCTATCTCATCATTGGCGTCATGCTGTTTTGCACGATACAGGCCTTGGGCGAGCTGGCTGTCATTTTCCCCGTAGCCGGATCCTTCTCGGCCTTCTCGACGAGATTCTTGGATCCAAGTTGGGGATTTGCTATGGGGTGGAAGTAAGTCGAGCCACCTTTCGAGTTCGTTGTGTAAAGGAGAAGAAGAAAATACTGACAGACACTTTTTTCCTTGCAGCTACGCTCTGCAATGGATCGGGGTACTACCACTTGAAGTATTAGCCGGCGCCATGACAATAGGATACTGGAATAAAGAAATCAACAAAGCCATATTCGTCACCATTTTCCTGGTCATCATCTTCGTCATCAATCTTTTTGGCGCAAAAGGATACGGCGAGGCAGAGTTCATCTTTGCCATCATCAAAGTTACCGCGGTGGTAGGATTCATGTGAGTTTTCATCCCCTTTTTCACCAGAACACACCCGTTCCACTCCCTCCACCCCAGACACCCACATCAACCTAACACCCATCCCCTCAAAAAGCCTTTTAGGTATCGTCATCAACATAGGCGGCACCCCTACCGAAGGCTACATCGGCGGCAAATACTGGGAGGACCCCGGTGCCTTCCACAACGGCTTCAAAGGTCTCTGCTCCGTCTTCGTCACCGCCGCCTTCGCCTTCGCCGGCACTGAACTCGTTGGCCTGGCAGCCGCCGAGACCGCCAACCCGCGCAAATCGCTCCCCACCGCCATCAAGCAGGTTTTCTGGCGTATTTCGCTCTTCTATATCGTTAGTATGACGCTCGTCGGTCTGCTCGTCCCCTACAACGAGCCTCGTCTCCTCAACGCCCAAAACATTGCCGACGCTTCCGCCTCGCCTTTTGTCATCGCCATCGAATCCGCCGGCGCTACGGTCCTCCCCTCCGTCATGAACGGCGTTATTCTCATCTCGGTCATCTCCGTCGGTAACTCCGCCGTCTACGGCTCCTCGCGCACTTTGGCTGCCCTGGCCGAACTAGGCCAAGCCCCCGCCATCCTCGCCTACGTCGACCGCCGCGGCCGTCCCATCGTCGCCATCCTCGTCACCATGGCCGTCGGCCTGCTCGCGTACCTGGGCGACGTCCCCTCGCAGAAAAACATATTTGACTGGCTCCTGGCCATCTCAGGCCTGTCCTCCATCTTGACCTGGGCATCCACCTGTCTCGCGCACATCCGTCTGCGCAAAGCGTGGGCGTACAACCACCGCTCGGTGCAAGACATTGCCTTTAAAGCACAGGGCGGCGTGATTGGTTCGTGGATCGGGTTTGTTCTTAATGTTCTGGTGTTGGTGACACAGATATGGGTGTCGATCGACCCGCTCCACCAGGGCGACACAC
Organism: Neurospora crassa OR74A; assembly: GCF_000182925.2. Classification (NCBI taxonomy): domain Eukaryota; kingdom Fungi; phylum Ascomycota; class Sordariomycetes; order Sordariales; family Sordariaceae; genus Neurospora; species Neurospora crassa. The sequence goes on from NC_026507.1 coordinate 3,971,655, forward strand.
CGTTGACGACCAAAGAGCGGGTGCGCAGTTTCTTTGTGAGCTGCTTGGCGATTCCGGTGGTGTTGATTTGTACGATTGTGCATAAGTGGTACTATAAGACGAAGTGGGTAAGGATCGAGGATATGGATGTGGACACGGGAAGGCGAGATTTTGGACGGTTGGGCATTATCAAGGCCCAGGAGAAGGAGGAGAGGATGGGGTGGCCGAGGTGGAAGCGGGTTTACCGGTTTATGTGCTGATTTTGCAGTGCAGTGCAGTGCAGTGGTTACTGCCTGTGTGAGAATGGAGGAGAGGGAAGGCAGGCCCGCAGGCTCGGTGGGCTGGAGAGTAAGATACCCGCAGGTGATGTCCTGGACAGGATCTGGATCCATGTGGAGGAAGGTCGGTTGATTTGTATATCGGATTGGATGGCTATGAACAGGATGCTTTGATATCAACGATGGGAGACGCATGTATATAGATGTAATAGTAATCACATGTGATGATGAACTAGCAAATTGTTGTGATGATGATGATAATAATGTGTTGCGACAAAACATTTGTGGTACCCGAGTCCTGTAATGATCACATCCGAGGACCCCCAGGGCACAATGCTTAACTTTTTTCCTGTCGAACAACAAACTTTGCATAGGTATTCGCTGGGCTCGTCCAAAATCACAATCGAGAACACCATGTCTCGACATCGGATGATAACGATCACAACACACATGGCGGACAACTGAAGCCTAAAGCCTTTCCGGAACAGACACCTGATGTACGGCCGGCGTGGCAGGACTCGGAGTGTCACTACATATAGTTATATACAAATTCCAAATGGAAAATGGTGGAATTCACAATGACAGCATCGAATCGCTTGAGCGCCCGTTGACAACGTCAAAGACATCCGCATTGAAGCCTGCCCTGGTCATCCCGCTGATATTTCAGACTATGTGTCTTCCTTTTGAAACTCAACCAAGCCGGCCTCGCTAGACTTTGAAAACTGGAGATCGAAGCCTACCTTCCACGTCTTGATCAGGGACATGAGGAGAGAGACAAATACCGGAAAAACCTTTCGAAGCCAGACGTGATTGGCTGCTCCGTCGTCGGAATTTTACTTTTCCAGTTCAAAAGCATGAGACGGAGTCAACAAGTCGGCCTGCATGACATTGAGCTCAAGTCGAATGCCATCCAGGGGCGTCGCGGCGTCGCGTGCTGTGCCTAGTGCTCCGATATGTCCCCTCTTGCGAATTTGGGAAAGACATGGTGTGTTCCCTCGACATGTTGGCAGATGGTAAAATACCTTACCTTAGGTACTTTAGGTAGGTAGTAGAGGTAACTGCTGATCATCGATCCGAGTTTGAGCTGGAGCGAGCCTACCTACCTCTACCCTAGGTATGTGGAAATCCAGGTACCGACTGCAGGCATTATGTGATTTCGGCAACTCTGAGGGTGCTGAAGCTCCATGCGCGCCGATAGGATAGGTAGAGGTAAGATAGAGGTAGATAGATAGAAGTCACTGCCGGCCTGGACCTACCTCTAGTCCTGCAGTGTTTTTTTTTTTTTTTTTTTTTTTTTCCGGCGGCTTTCCTGCAAAGGCATTGGTGAAAGTCGTCTCACTGCTCACCACCACGTACGTGCGCGCAGCAACTCGTCTGGTTCATGCAGCTCCCGCGCGTAGCTTCTAACAAAAATAGGTAGTCATTGGGTACTACCTAGTCCAGCCTCCATGAGACGACGACGTTCAAGCCCAATAGGTAGGTAACCAAAACTTCATTTGGCAAGGAAGCGAGTACCTACCTCTAGGTACGGTAAATTTGTTCATCGTCAAATGCTTGGATGTAGGTACCTACCTACCAGACTGTTGGGGTCCAAGTGTGAATGCCTTCATGCTTTCGACATAAGAAACGGGCCGTCCAAATTGACTGGTGATAAGTGTATCATTTTTCTGACCGACTTCAAAGATTTGAAACGAATTCTCATCTGTTCCACTCGTCGTCCCCTCGCCGCCGACCTCATCAGCAGCCGCTCTCATGACAACGGGACATGCATTTTCTGTCTTCACGACAGTTCGGGTAACTGACGAACGGCAAGAGCAGTGAACGTACCTACTCAGCTGACATGGTACATCAACTTGCATACCGAAAGCAATATGCCGAGGTGCATGGACGTTTGTTTGGTGGACAAAGCTCGGGACTCGAGGCACCTGTCGGGCCAGGCATCTTAGGTATCGATGGCTCACAAACAACAACTTCCTTACCCCCTCCCTCTGCCAGGGTAGGGTCATTTCGTTGGGTGCTTTCGCGGTGACTGCTGTTACCACCCTATCGTCCGCTTAGCCAACTTGGACTATGCTCCGAACGTTTGATAGGTGTACCCACCTACGTGTACTCGCCGTGGAGTTGATGAAGATGGTGCGTTTCTCTTCACTAACCTACCTCCCTACCTAGAGAGGTACCTATTAGTAGCTACTTACCATTCCCCTCCCCTCTCCTATGTACCTTGAGGCACGGGATTGGAAGTGTCTCACATCGATGCCTTCCAAAGATACATGCAAGCGAGAAGACAACAAGACGTGGTTTGGGGTTATTAGTACTTGAAGGGCATTATGTAATGCACATACTATCAGACATGGGAAATCATCAATGCATGACATACCATTCCCACACTCAAACACCTGTGCAGTCTTGGCGGACGTGTGCGTGTACACACACACACAACTTTTTGGCAAAACGGACTATCGAAACGAAAGATGGAGATGACGAAATGCAATTATCCTAGAGGAAAAACTATTTTCTTAGTAGTTTTAAGTACGCTAATCCTAAATCTCAAGTCGGTTCTCCTTTATCTCCCCGTTTAGTAGAGATATAAGTAAATAAAATCTTATCGATAGTCCATTTTGCCAAAAAGTTGTGTGTGTATATACACACATACGTCCGCCAAGACTGCACAGGTGTTTGAGTGTGGGAACATATTTAGCCTTGAGCATACATAGCCTCCTATTCCAGCGAACGACAGGTATGTATTGTAAATTAGTAGGTGGACCTCAAAGGGAACGAACTCAGGTCGTCTAGCTCGCGTAATGATATCGCTGAGGTACCTAGAAGTATTTCAAAAAAGAAAAATAATAAGAACAAAAAAAAATGATATGCGACGAAAGCGGAAGCAGGATGACGTAAGGATCTAGAGTTGCGGTGGTTGAGCTTTGCCGAGCAACACGGCACGTTTCTGGCTTCTAAGTGGATGTCAATTGAGTAGAGGTATTCTAGAATACGGTACCGAAGGTAGTAGTAGGTATGTACGTAATCTACACGTGTGCCGTGTAAGTGGCACAGCGGCTAAGGCTGAAGAAGCAATGAATGGTGGACCTCGTTCGTCAAGCGAAGGACGGGGAAGGGGGGAGGGGGGGGTGAGATTCAGGGACCGTCGACGTATGCAGATCCTGTTCAAGAAAAGGAAAACATCCGCGTCTTCACGTCCGTCTGGACGCTTTCCCCGGAGAGAGTAAACATGGAACTATACATGAGGTAAGGCTCTCGACAACAGCGTTTAGTTCAACCCTTGCAAATTGTCTTCATCTCTTCAACCATCCAGTGGCTTCTGGGCCCGAACTAAGCGCCACTTGAAGTTTGCGTGTACCTTACGCTCCTTATACTCCCTCCGCAAAATAGCAGCATAAATCAACGTCTCATTCACCGTCCACCCCAACACTGTCGGGCAGAAATACGTCAAAAAGCCCTCGATATCCTGCGTTAGAAACGCGCTGTTGAAAAGGCCGATTTCCTTTTGCCTTTTATCCGCAGGCCACGGCGAGACAGGGGCCAGGAGGTCCTCCACCTCGATGTTAGTAAAGCCAGCTTCCTTAATCCCAGCGTCCATGCAGCCCGAATCCACCATATTCACTACCAGGCCCGTCTTTCTCCCAATCTCAGACCAGATTTCGCCCCATTGGTACATGGCGGTGTCGGGAGGCATGGTGTCATCAAGACAGACCAGGTTGACCTCGGCGTCGATGTGCTCGAGCCAGCCACCTGGTTTCATACACTTATATACTTCCCTGTAGAGAGCGGGCCAGTCTTTGACTACGGCGGTAAGCCAGCGAATGTGGACGTAATCGAACAAGTTTTCCTGGTAGGTCCAGGGTTTGGTTACGTCCTCGATGTCGAACCGGAGGTTGGGGGGCACCCAATTGGGTTGGATTGGTGAAATGTCGGTGCCGTATACATTACAATTGGGATATTCATCGGCAAAGTCAATTGCCCAGAGTCCTACGAAAGATATGAGGATTAGTTTGGAACCCTTTTCGCCTGACTGCAATGTCGACTTGCAGGTGGGCACAAGGGTGCATGTTCCCTCCTTTGTGTTACATCAACTTACCGGTACCAGTGCAGACATCAAGTGCATTCTGAATGTTATCTTTGAGGGGAGCCGTGTACAGCTTTCCGTCCAAGAACAGAGTCATGAAATGGTGGAAAATATCCAGCATCTCATTGGCGATCTCATCATTTGGACCCCTGTTGTTGCGAAACAATCATTAGCCTCATATGTTATTTTATATTTTTACTGCTTTTGGATCAAACATACCAATATTCTTGATCAGTTACAGCATCGCTGTGGTACGTACGGCCCTGAATCGTCCGATATTTCAGGATGCTGGAGCTGAGTGAGGCTGTTGAACTCGCGACCTCGCCACCCAGCGCTGAGTCGGCATCATCATCCACCGGGTGTTCCTGTGCGTGTGAGACAATTCTTGTCAGTACTCAGGTGCATGTATATCAAGCGGCTCGAACTCTGGTGGATACCACCCAGAAGAAAACTTGTGTGGAATCCACGAACCTGTTCCGCCCAATGTGAGCCAGCCAAGAGGCCAACGGGCTCCGAGGGCTCTGAGGATTCATTCGCGGGACCAGGAGTAGGCAATCTCTCCTTTCTGTTCGGCGACCTTGCCTCAGGTTCAGGTGATTGCGCCTTGTTGGTTGGAGAATTCATGACTGGGGACTGTGTTTGGTTCGATGTTCAAAGTTCGAGCAATGGAGGAAACTCGATTGTGCGTCGTCATTCGTCCTCCCAGTGACGACGATCCGGTAGATATACGAACGGTTGCCCCGTCGCTGAGTCCATGGTGGCCCCAGTCCCTTCTGTGTCCGACTTTGAGGAGCGGTCAACAAGCGTGAAGGTAACCTCAATCCTCTGAATATGGCCTGAGCCACAGACAGAATATCGTCGCGGGGGCTGTCGAAGAAGATATACGGGGTGTTCCACAGCAGGCAATTCACAATTGGCTACAAACATCCCATGCCACCTCAGCGACAAGTCATGCTGCGGGACTACATGTAACCCCGGCAGACCTTGGCAGACTCTGCTAGGTTAGGGCAAGTGGAATGCAGTCCACCCAATGGCGGTCACCCTCGGGGTATGTGGCTTGTACAATATTGAAAACAATTGTCAGGCAAAGCGAGGGACTGGAGATGTGGGTTGCCGATTGAAGATGCAAGCGAAGAGGAAGAAGTCCGAGAAATCCAAGTCCATAAGGCTTCGTGGACTGGTTCACATACGGCACGGGCAAGATAGGAGGGGTACTGTACCATCGGTCCGATCTGTGGTCGCGTGGCGCTTCGTCCAAACCATTGCTTTCTTCGGCCGGCAGTGGCTGTCAACCCCTCTTTTCAGCCACCTGTTCGGCCATGCCACATGACACAAACCAAAAGAGCAAAAACTCGAGGTCCTACACTAGTAAGTAGTGAGTATGCTTACGCTTTGATGGGGCGCAACATCGACAATATTGTCGGGTGTCGGATGTTTGGCACGGGTAAGGCTGAAGGAAACAGCAGTGAACCTTGTTCATCAAACGGACCGGACCAAACTCCGGACAAACCACGAAAAGGGGCCCATGACGCTTGACGACGATCGTGATAGTAGAGATATTGATACCTACACTATTGAAAACGTCACACAAGGAAACGGATACATGTAATCCCCATCCCCCATGTTCCCTGCCACTTTCATCATGCGCAACACGCGTCCACCTGCCCCACCACCGTTGTCTACACTTGTGATTTCAGGCGTCCAACGGCTTCTGGGCACGAACTACGCGCCACTTGATGTTCGCATGAATCTTGCACTCCTTGTACTCCCGGCGAAGACTAGCGGCAAAATTTGCCATCTCGTTGTCAGCCCACCCCATAACTTGGCCAAAAAAGTAGGTGAGGAAGCCCTCAACGTCTGTCATCAAAGCTACAGATTGGTAGAGACCAATCTGTCTTTGCTTTTCGTCAGTAGGCCAAGGGGAAGTCGGGGCCTAAAAATTAGAAGTTAGTCTTCGTGGGTTTAGAGCAAGGGATTGTGTTGCCACTGCTTTCTGGTCGGCAGGTGTAGGTCCTCTGTACCAACCACCTCCTTCGAATCATCACCACCTTCTCATTCGATCCCGCCTTACGGCTTCAAGAAATTTGTATGTAACTTACCAGGAAATCTTCGATTTGGATGTTGGTGAAGCCCGCTTCCTTAATTCCATTCTCCATGCAGCCGGAATTGATCATGGTGAATATAACTCCGGTCTTCCGCTGAATCTCGGTCCAAAGCTGTCCCCACTGATAGGTAGCAGAATCCTTAGGCATAGTTCCGTCAAGGCATACCGCGTTCACTTCGCCATCCATATGCTCAATCCAGCCACCCGGCTTAAGACACTTGTATGCTTCCTTGTATAAGGATGTCCAATCCTTGATTGTGCCGCAAAGCCACCGGATATGGATGTAATCGAAGAAGTCGGGTTGATATGTCCATTCCCTAGTCGCGTCGTCGATGTTGAACTGGAGGTTAGGAGGAACCCAGCTCGGCTGAATAGGCGAAATATCGGTACCAATCACGGTACAGTTGGGAAATTCATCCGCGAAATCGCTACAGGTGCCACTGTTAGTCATCTCAGGCAACAAATCATGAGTTCTGACTTTGGTCTTACATTGCCCAGAGCCCTATGTGAAGTTCCCCATTAGCGAACCGTTACGTACAATAGGTATCGTCTTACACAATCCGTGCAGTTTACTCGTTAGGGAGGAGTGGTACGTAAAAGGGAAGAATGCGATGTGAGCCCTGACGAGGAGGTGGGTGAGCCTTACCGGTGCCGGTGCCGACATCCAGGGCGTTCTTGATGTCCTTGGATAGCGGGGCTGTATATAGCTTCTCATCAAGTATCAGGGTCATGGCGTGATGGTAAATATCCATGACCTCCATCGCCTTCGCATCGTTTGGGCCCCTAGATCAAAGGGCTGCGATTAGCTTTGATGCCTCGCGAGATTCCCGACCAAACTATTTCCAAAAATGACATACCAATACTCAGTATCAGACACAGCATCGTTGTGATATGTCCTGCCTTTGATCGTACGGTATTGCAAAATAGTAGAAGAGATCGACGCCGTTGAGCTCTCAACATCACTATCACCCAGAGTGGAATCGTTGTCGTCAGGGACATGCTGTACGGTAAAGAACAAGGTCAGCAAAGGACATCGAAAACAATATTCATGCGGCTTCGTGTTTCTATGGGAGTTACATACCAGCTCGCCCCAATGCGCGCCAGGCAACAGTTCGGTCGGCTCGTCAGATTGGGCCGCCGGCGGCGATACGGGACCGGGGGTGGGCGAAGCCGGACCGGGCGTGGTCGATGCCGGACCAGGCGTGGGCGATGCCGGACCAGGCGTGGGCGACTTAGCTTGTCCTTTGGGCGACTGTACCGTTGGCGACTTCGCCTCAGGTACAGGTGACTGTGCCTTCCTCTTCAGTGCGGAACTCATGATCGGAAAATGTATTGGCTTTCGAGCTCAGTCGGCATAGGCAACAGAAGAAGTAGGTCGGGTTCAATCGATTGTGTCCTCAAGTGGCGGCGATCCAGTAAATATGATAATTTCGACGCCAATTACCCCTCTTGTCTTCTGCCTCCCTACAATCCTTCTATGGGAGCGGTCAAGCTTGAAGGTAACATCGATCCTTTCCTTCGGGTTGCCGGTCGTTGAGCTTCTCGATGGGATTCGTCGCTTGGATACCTTTGGGGCTAACGGTGGTTACTTGAACTCAAGCAACCACAATATGGTCTTCTTGTTAGTCTTTCGAAGTATCTTGAGATTCACAAACAACGTGGTTGGACTGCGTGGATTACCATTGGCTGAACCCCCTCGCACACAGTAAACAATTGAGTCGGCAAACGTTAGAGTCTGCGTATTCACTCGTTCACACACAATCAGGCTGATAACAAATAGTTTCTGCGACGTGTCATCGGCCCAAGCCAGATGCAACCTATATTGAGCAGACATGATCCGATAAGAAGAAAGTCACACGAAGAGGACTGTTCGCTGCCGGTCAATGATTGCTTAGAACCCCACGTTTTTTTGGTCTTCAATATAGCTCCAATCTTCAGGTAGTCAGCGAAAAGCTCGACGGGGCCGCAATAAAGGACTGGACATGAAGGATCACCGAGCCACAACGAATTTCCAATCAATGTGAATGGTCTCGGGGACATACCTATTAACGCCGGCAGCACAACACCCTGGACCGACCCTGGGGGCCCACACAGCAGTGCTACGTTGTTATGCGCTGCATGCAGTTTGAACAGGCCTCGCTTGAGAATCCCTGCATCAGCTTTCCCCTCTCACCCTTCAAGCCTTTTCCAGGCTGGCCTGAGACATGGTAAATCTTCTTCTTGCCGCCACTGCTCTTCTCGGGGCTATCCAGTCCCTGTTTTAGTATGATGTCCTGCTTTGTTCTGTTTTCGTCAACAACCCTGAGCTCTGTCCGGTCATCGGGTGTCATGAGAATTCTGGCCATCAATGCGTAGCCAGGCATAATACCGCTCCAGCCCAGCTGGAGAAATACGTGCGAAAAGCGTCGGAGGCGCCGCTCAAACAAAGAAGTGGCCGTTTCCGTGGTAGGTAATGTCACCTGTTGGCCCACGGATCTCCACTTCAGAGCTGAGAGCAACGCAGTCAAGGATATGGGATAGTGTGCCGCCTAGTTGCGAAGGGGAAGGAAAGTAGGTCTTCACTGTTAAGTCAAAAGTTCCAAACTGGCCGTCCATCAGTGAACGGTTGGTCACTTCTTTCGTGGCGTCGGATCTTGGAGAAGTATGTATTTGTCTTGACGGCGATGGGCGCCGGTGTGTACATGATGCTTCGGGGGCTTGTGATCGGTCTTCCCGAGGATTCGTTACCATGAATCCGACTGTCTTGGGCTGGTAGAAGTGGTTGAGTGGGAGTGTATTGCCAAATGAGCATCCTGTCTCGAAGATGAAAGCCTACTTTGAGGTGCTGGCAGGTACCTCGGCCGAGATCAGCCTTTCCTTCAGGAAGCTGAAAGGTATACATGTTTGTATCAAGCGAGACTTGCCGTCGGTTGATGAGCTTGACGGGAATCCGGCGTCATCTTTTAAGGGCAAGATCTGTCTTTGCTCTGGATGCTTCTTCGCTGCTGCTTCTGCACTGTCTCTATTGAAGTTAGCAGTCTTGTCACTAACGCGGTCGAGGATGTAATGACGATCTCGGGCTTTACAATGTACCAGGCCCAGGACATTTTATGTTGGCTTTTCTGGCTGGGTCGTTGTGGACGCATTCAAGGCGCGGACTGTGATGCTCTTTGCTCGGAGGAGCTGCGAAACGTCGACGTCGAGATGCCGGTGGATCCAAGCCAAGAACCTGTTTCCATGTCGAAGGGGCGAGTCGGTGGACTCGCGAGTGGTGTAGAGCCAGTTGTCCTCCCCCCGTCGAGCGAGACTTTGACCATCTGGGAGATCCATGGCGTTGATGAAGTGCTTTTCGCCGGTGCGGATGAGGTCGGGACATTGCAGGAGCCACTGCAGTTGTCGGGGGTGTCATTGCCATGGTTCTGCTTCAGTTGGGAGACAAACGTCTGTCTCGTGCTCGAGGCTGTGGAAGAGGACTGGAGAGAGAGATCCTGCGGGGTAATCTACCAAGTGGACATTGGTGCTGCCGGTTTGCTCCTTCCTTCCTACCTACCTACCTACCTAGGTACCCTCATGCCCACGCTCTTTCCCTTTGGACTCGGAGGTGGCCTGATTGATGTGGCGTGCTGCTTCAGCCGTTGCTTCTCCTTCAGTTCAGTTGTTCGCTTGGTACGAGGTATCGGCTCTCCACTCAAATTTTGCTCTCAGACTGGGCGTCTGTCTCGCGGCTGCCCTTGGCCTGCCGTTTGGTCTTGGCCTGCTCCTATTCCTCCTTCTGCTCCTGCTCCTGCTCCTGCTCCTGCTCCTGCTCCTGCTCCTGCTCCTGCGTCTGGTATCGCTGCATGTTCCTTTGCAGGCCACTTTTCGTTCTTTGTTGTTCACCCAGTCCTCGGTCGTATTCAACACAGTCATTGATATCGCCAACCCAGCGGCCTCACCCCGGGATACCTGATGTGGAAGTTTCGCTGGCACTGGATGACAACGCAAAAGTTGACCAACTCGCCCTTGTCGACCTTGCGCCTCATTTCCTCCAGCTGTGTCCGGGCCTCCAGGTGTCTCCAGCATCCTCTTCGCGCGGGTGAGTGAGTGCTAAATGCTGATGTCGATTGACGAATACAACCCGGATGACTTCGTTCACGCCGGAATCAGGATGGTCTTGCACTCTCAACTTCCACCGGGTGGAATGGGGCATGGTCGGCTTCCCGCTTTCAGTTGCCATGATGCTCAAGATTGCGCAATGTTCGACACGCGTCTGAAATGCTTGGAACAGTTACGCCGCCCCTAAAACGGAAGAATGGGTGGGCGAGTGGAAGGGGGTACCATTATATCGTATACTGCCCGCTCATCCGGGCCATTTTGGATGTGGTCGGTACCTATTGGTGCAAGGGTGCGTGGTCTTGTCCAGACATCAGGGACAGCATCTGCTATGAGCCTATCTGCCACCAGTACTAACCAAAGCCTTTCGACGTTAGATCAATAACAAACATCCCTACCTCCCGCACTACACCCCCACATACCACTGCTCGGAGCGGGACGCCCCGCGCACTTGCCGCGCAGTCTTGTCCGACAGCTCTCCCCCGAAAAATACAATCAATCAATCAATCAAGCTCTCCCCCGACCACGCAAACCAAGTAGGTCGCAAAGTGGAGATGTTGCAAGTGAGGCTCTTGACATAACCGTCAAGCCCCTAGCCAACAACTTGACGTCTACACAGCATGTCAGCCTTCATCGCCATGTTTTCGACAAATGAGCTCGGTGAGTTTCTCCGGTTGGGCTGAAGCAGAGTCTGTTGTATTGGGCGTGTTATTCATGAGCTGGCGGCCAAGTCGACTGACACATGACAGCCGACTCCTTCCAGGCCCGATCTTCATTCAGCTCAACCATATTGGGAACTTCGGCGCTCAAATTGTGCTACCTTACAAGCAGTGCTTACCTGTTGGCGAGATACGCGTGTGTCTTTGGCTGCTTCACCTATCTGTATCAACAAAGCCATGTAGATTTCGACCCAGCCCGAGGGGCTAATGCATGGCGAGGTGAAGGCCCACTCATTGGACACGAACATCACAGCCTCTCCAGCTGTTCGTCCTTTGCCCAACAGCGCCTGGTCTTAAGGAATCCGACATGTGATCGATACTGACTACTGAGACCCGGGGACACAAAACACCCACATTCTTTTCCTTCGGCACCGTCCCTCAAACGCAACACGTTCGGTGCACGTTGCCCCTACCCTCTCAATATCACGACATATCGGGTTCTGCACCCGCTCGACACACAAGATGGGACCTCCGCGCAAACAAGAGACCTCGCAAAAGTTGAAGCGGCTCAAAGAGTTCTTCCGGTCCGGTGGGAAACGCCAACAGCCTCAAGCTCCCAGACGTCCAGACGAGGACAAGAACATGCTATCCCCGACACGGACCCTGTCTTTCAATAGCTATCTTGAAAAAGTGGAGGAGGAAAACAAGCGACGTCTCCAGGCGGCAGTAGATATTCGCCAAGCCATCACCCAAAACGACTATTACCGCGTCATTGAGTTATATCAGCAACATGCCGCTCTTCGTCCCAAAGACAAGAGAGGGCGAACTCCGCTTCATGCGGCTGCCGAGCTGGGCCGAGACCTTATCCTGCGCTTTCTCCTGGATCAAAAAGGTGTGAGCCTCGATGCCACCGACATCCATGGCCGCACTGCTCTACACTTCGCATCCATTAATAATCATGCTGATTGCGTATCCTACCTCTTGGAGAGGGGAGCAAATGCTCAGCTTGTTGATGGAAACGGCCACTTGCCATCGTTCTACGCGTCAACTGACACAAAAGCCAAGTTCGACAATCCCCCCATTGTCCATAGCAGCGACCAGTATGCCGCTGCCAATAACTGGAGAAACAGGGCTACGTTCGACACAGGACCAACACCTCCTAACGGGGCCCGAGAGGAAGTGTGTCGTTATTTCCAAGGCAGCCTCTGGGTACCCGACCTATCTACCAGATTTCGTATACTTCCGGTTTGGGAGTTGGTGTACGAAGCCGGTCGATATGAAGATCTTTGTAGGCGGTTTAGCATTCGCCAAGAAACAACGGTGGACAAGAAGAAATGGATCCATCTGCCAATTACCAGCAGGGACCTACTTCTTGACCTTACAAAGAGGATTTACACTGCTTCAGGGCGCGATCTACAGTCATATCAGAGAGTGGAAACGCTTGTCGTCGACATGTTTCAACAGGTTGATGTGACAGGTCCAGAGGGGAAGGTCCACTTCAAGGTATGTGTATCCTATCATACTTGCCCAGACGTTTGCATGTCGAGGCATCTGACGTTTTGTAGTTCAAGAGCTTGAAGCATAGCGGTCAAACCGACTCCGACGAAGGGCGATCTAAATCCGGAAGCATTTATGCGATGGCCGTAAGTCGCAATATTCTCATACTGACCTTTGTGCGCACAAATTTTGATCGCATTGCTGTTGTAGCTTCCTGTGGTCGATGTCGACAAGAAAGATTACGTTTCTGTGGCGCGCGTAGCCCAAGAACAAGCGACGAAAAAAGCGAAGCCGAGGCAAGAAACAAAGTTGTATCTTGGTGATCGTGCAAAGAAGCACTTTGGCTATATGCTCAAGGCAGTGGGCTTCATGGGCCAACCGCTGCCTCGTTGCCTCGACCAATCCTATCATGACGACTTGGACAGCGATAAACTGGATTTTCTCAACAACGACCAGGTCATCGTACGGTACATCAGATATCTGAAGGCCAGATGCTCGCGGGCTGCCAAAGAAATGGGATATTCGGCTGGCCTTGACTCGGCGGATCTTGGCGAAAAGGCAAGAGCTCATGCTCAGTACGAAGACGCTGAGCCAGCGCCTCAAAATGAACCCGACCATCGCCAGCAACCGACGAGCATCCGAGTAGGATCCTTAGAAAACGACAGACCTCCAGCACAAGACAATACGACCAGTCATATCTCGAGGGAACAAGGACCACAGCCATTGGAACAGACATCCTTCGAAGCACCGCGACCTCCACACAGCCCACGAAGGACCTACACTGGTGCTTCGACGACATCACAGCCGCGCCAGTTTTCGCTTCAACGCTCAGACACCGATAAAAGCATGTCTCCAGAGGATGCGATGAGGCTTTTCGAGTCTCTGCACGTTGAAGCGAGTGACCAGAAGAAGCTACCACAATCTGAGAAGCCATCCATGTTATCCGGATTGGGCCCTTCTAACGTAACCCACCAATCTCCCGGCCAAACTGAACATCGGGCAGGCCCAGCCACGCCAAAGCCTGCAACGCCTGGCACCCCCGGTGCTTTTGTGAAGGGACCTGCGGACATTGGGGATCAGGGAAACGCGAACAGCGGTGGCCCGGGATATGTGTTTGCGTCTGAACCAATATCTTTAAAAGAGTCAGATGACTTTTTGACTGTCCCGTATTTCTGGCTCTTCAAACTCGACGCAGGTAAGTATCACCTGAGCAGATCTCATTAGCCATTGCTTCTCTAACCATTAATTCCACATCTATAGACACAATAGTAACTCTCTACCCGGAGAGGTGGGACATGGGGAACGAACAACAACTGCAGCGTCATATTCTGGACAGTGTCAGTGATGACCGGCACATTCACAGCAAAACTCATGACAACAACGGCGAGGACCTGGACATAGATCTTGTAACCAAGGCTATTCTGAAAGCGTGCATGTCTTTCGAGGCAAAGGCGCTTGTCCCGTCCATCAATCCGGATGCCATCTTCGATGAGGATGACGAATGTAACGGTGGAGAGCTCAGAAGGGTGATGCTTCCGTATACAGAAGCCTTTTCGGCCTCAATCGCTCAGCTTGTAGGTCCCCTTCGCTTGATGCTCATTCTTTGCTTACTTCTCCGTCGTTGTCATGCTCAACGATTCTAACGTTTCATGTGATCACCACGCAGTACTTCCAAGTCACACAACGCTTTGATAGGTTGAAAAGGGGAATGGGCTCGATTAGCAAAGACCCAAACAAGTTCTACCAAGACACACAGAACGAAACGGCCATCCTCATCGACATCGATGATACCATTGGCGAGATCGGGATGATTAAACGAATCTTGTCAAATCAGATCAAGATCTTTGATCGATTCCAAAATGAGGTTCGAGGCAAGAACCCTAACAAGGTTGCCAAAGTACACGAGGGAGAGATCTTGGCACGGTTTGATATACTCGAGGATGAAGCGAATCGTGTCCGGTCCATGGTACGTACATTGGGTTAATGTAGTTCATGACCGAAAACTAAGCGTGTCGGCTGTACAGGTTACTACCTTGCTGAACTTGCGTCAACGAGAAGCAACTCTCGAGGACGCTCTGTCCATGGGTGAGCAATCGACCATGCTCTTCGTTTTCACTGCAGTGACTGTCCTATTTGTAAGCCCCACAAAATCTCTTTTCGTGCTTCACGTTATTTTAGAAAGCTGACAGAAATAAACCAAAAGGCCCCTCTATCATTTGTTGTTGGACTGTTGGCCCTGAATGTAGACGGGCTTCCGGATAGATGGAGTCGGCCACCACTCGCCGAAGTTTTCGGTAAGTATGCCTTGCTGTCTTCCGGCTTTAGTCTTCCATCATCCACCACGACAGGCGAGACTAACCGTTCGAAATAGGCCTCTCTACCTTGGCAACTGGTGGTCTTTGCGTGATCTTGTGGTCCATCTTCAACCGGTACTACCGGCGTGCTCATGGTCTCGACAACGACCTTGACTTCGATCCGAGTCCATCGGCTGAGAATGGATACCAAATGAAGAGCTCGGCATGGTGGAGAAGGACGTGGCCGACTATATTTGAAGGACGGAGCCGTAGAAAACCGACAGTACGAGGAACCCCGGCTGTTTTCCATCAAGGACCAGGAGAACAAGGCCCGAACCGAGACGCCATTTTACATAGTCCTACTCGACAAGACAATGCAGGTGCAGATTCCAATTTGCAACTTGTCGGAAGCTTAAGGGGTGGTACAAGAAGAAGAAGAGGTATGAGCGGGGAGATGAGTATAGGGACGAGTCTTTCTTCACTGTCCATGGCATCGTCGAGTCGTGTATGGTCATGGAATGGGAGAACAAAACCGGATGGGCTGGCGTTGGGAGACATCGAGTTTGGTGTCCTTCATGTGTAAGTGGCACTGGCCTAGTACGCGTTGAGCAGCTTGAGCTGGCTCTAGATACCTCAGAGTACAGGAACAAAAAGGCAGGGGACGAGCTTCTCAAGACCATGAAGATTTCCAGACGATCCATCTGCGCCAGTATCAGCTCCCCCTTACTTCCTTCCTCGGCTTCCATATCACTCCATATCCCCAGCTCGAACAACCTCCATCAACAAACTCTTCATCATCACTCCAGCATTATTTGCATTTTCCCCCTTTTCCATCACCTGCAAGTTTGTTTCCAACCGGTACACGTAACCCTCCATCCCACTTTCCCTTTCAGTTTCAGCCGACATGTCCGGCAGCGGCAAATACTCCACCCCTTCCACCCCCTCTTGTAACGATAGCCAGCTGGCAAGAAGCATGCCCTCCACTAGCCAGAGGGATCGTTCTCCTGAGTCTGTAAAGGGATAATCTTGGTGCCGGGCTTGGTTTTGCTTCGTAGCAGTATTATCTCTACCTCTACCTCTACCTCTACCTCCACCTCTATCTTCACCTCCATCTCTAGTTCCAGTTCCAGTTCCAGTTTCAGCACTAGAGGTACCTCCAATCCCAGTAGCAATCCCAGCAGTAGCGCCATGTCCGGTTCTACTACCTGTCGATGATACTCCGACAGGTAGGGCCGCGATGGGGGTTTGCTGTTGTCCAGCAGCACGTTGTCGGGAAAGTGCAATTGCATCGTCTAATCGATCAATCCAATCTAGGTAGGCGTCGAACCAGGAACTGGAAGTACTTTTTCTTGAGGTAGGGGTACCTGTACTGGAGGGGAGGTGTGTGTGGTAGAGGGATTGTAGGTGGGAGAGCTTGACGCGGTGGAGTGCACGTGTACGTGGGCGGCGTTTGGTGTTGTTGCTAGCTGGGTCGTGGGGTGTTTGCCTCTTTGTAGAAGCGGAAGCGGAAGCGGAAGCGGTATAGTACATGTGCGAGGAACTTGAACTATTGGCGTCTAGACCGGAGGGGCGGATGTAGTATCTGATTTTCATGTTCGATGAGTTTGAAATGCCGGCCTTATTTGCTGCCATGAGGATGTCTTGCTGTGAACTTCGCTGCTTCGATGCCTGCGTCATCGTCGCCAACACGGGTCCTAGCCTAGAGGTAGAGGTAGAAGGCGTACTCCTAGCAGGCGTAATACTCGCTCCACCCGTTCCCGTCGTCATCATCCCAAAGGCTCCACGTAACGGGCTACTGAGCAACACTCCGTCTATGCTTCCATGTCCGCGGGAAACGGGAGCGGTGGTAAATAACTGCTGCTGGGACTGAATGGGCGTGGCGCTGCCGAATGGGTCCAACGAATCCGTCGACATAGGAGTAGAGGTAGAGGTATGTGGTGTGCGGAGACTGATGGTGATGGATCCGTCTGGCTCAAGGGAAAGTAAGAGGCCATAGTTGGTTTCGAAGGAAAGGGTGACTTTTGGAAATTGAGACTGAGACTGGGAATGGGGAGATGTGGTGGCTAGGGTGCAGAGGAGGAAGGCCAAGTCCGTGTTGGTGAGTGTTGGTGATGTTCGTGACATTTTGGTTGTAGATGGAGGTAGGTAGGTAGGTGTGGATTTTGGAATGAGGCTGCCCGGTTATTCAACACGGATTCCGGGATGAGGGACTGACTGACTGACTGACTGATGGTGGGTAGGTAAAGAAGGGAGAGATACTGGCACCGTCAGATCTGGAAAGAACGGTGGTCGAGAGTGGGAGGATATAGGAGGGGAGGGCTATAGTTCATCGTGATATAGCTGCGGCACGAAAGTCGAATGTGAATGAGCGGGGTGAAGAGGTAGGTAGGTAGGGTTGTGCCAGATTGGTCCAACGTCATCTGAACAATACAGGTACGAGTTCAGAAAGAGTCGTACCTGGGGTTCTATGATACATGACATAGCAGTTTTCGTGTGTTATCCTCATACCTACCTACCTATGAATACCAACAAGTGAAACTCATCGTCCCCACCCACCCTTATAAGCTGACTGTTTAGCAGAGTTTCAAGTAGAGCTTTCCACTTGAGGCAGTCTTCCCGAATAAACAAATTAAGATCAGTACGCTACACTCACAAATTCCCAGATCCTCAAATGCACGATTGCGGGGCCTCGGAGAATGTTGAGCTCGGCTGACATCCCAGTGCCGGAGAGTGCCATAAAAGGGGCTCGATTGGCTGTGGATGACCGCTCAAAGAACGGTACTGCCACCCACCGAATGTCTGTCATTGGTTTTCCTTGCCGCTGAAGGTCAGTCAGCACTGAGAATAGAACAGAGCAGTGGTTTCGTTTTCCGATGGGTCTCTCTGGTTGTTTGATGGTAGAAGACACGGTTTGGGAAAAGGGCTGTTCCGTGTTTCAATTCATGTGCAGCTTAACAGCCAAGGTGAAGCCAAAGGCTGAAGTGACGTATGTAAATGCCAATCTCGGAAATCTTCTTCCTAAACCAAAGTTGCATGCTATATGGGTATCTTCGCCAAAAAGAATATGTACATGTAGAATATTAGGCATTAATGATGTTCGTCGTCGCTGCGTGAAGGCACTTCCTCATTCTTCCGTTCTCTAAGACAACCGGGGAGTGCCACCGGAAAGTTCCGCGGGCGGCCCGGGTCTATTACTGCCGTCCATCTCATAAGCCCAACCCGCTTCCACCTCGGCCGGCTTGTTATAGTACACTCCGTAATAATGAGGCTGTTGTGTTTGTGTTGCGTTGGGGTTATATTGTTGCACTCCGACGGTAGGATATTTGTAGTTTGGCGGTGCCGGTAATTCGCCAACGCTCGGCTGGTACTGAGTTTCCAATTCCCCTACTGCGAGGCGATGCCCATCTGCATAAAATGCAGGTCCGTCTGTCATGTCTCCGGGGCTCTTGTCGGGCTGAGCATTGTTGGCCCTCCGTCGTCGTCGCACGAGGAAGAAAGTCACGGCACCGATCAGGGCCAGGGCGGCAACACCACCTGCCACTCCTCCGGCAATAGCGGCGACGTTGGGGTTTACCGGAGCGCTATTATCCCCGGATCCGTCTCGTCCGGATCCAGATCCACCTCCCGCGTTGTCGGCACTGCCAGATGTACTATTAGAAGCACCACCATCTGTAGAAATGGGCTCGCTTGCGCAGGAGTCTTTGGCATGGTTGATGGTGATGAGGTTGCTTTTGGATGCGGGATTGGCTTGCCACAAGGTGAAGGTGTCGGCCTCGTGATCTACCATGAGATAAGCCGAGGTGAAAAAGAAGCGGCCGAGGGTAGCGGGCTGAGTTCCTAGGCGGTTGATGGGCAGTTCCATGCGGTCGGGGGTCGTGATGAAGGATCCGTTGCGAGCAATCTCCTCGGACGGGACTAGAAGCTGGCTGTTGGGAATCCGGATACTGAGCCCGTTTGATAGAGCAATGGTAAGGTCACCATCGTAGTATCTAAAAGATTGGTTAGACGAGGTAGTTCAAGAACGGGGGGTTTAGGTGATGGAGGTACTCACGATGGATTAGCTGTGTTGTTGTATACCTGGCTACCCCAGTAGAGCCCGAAAGACTCGCCACCTTTGACCATGCCGGTTGCCTTTTCAAAGTTCTCGACGACAAACCCGGGAGCCTCCAAGAGCAACTGTCTTTGCGGTACAATGCAAACCGGAATGGCCGAGTTACGCGGCATGATGCTCTCATCATCTCCGTTCCGGTAGTTGAGTACGAGATCCGATACCGTAACCTTCATGCCCGTCCAACATCCCGTCGACTCGCTATAGTCAAGTGACTGCGTAAAATTCCTACCAATGATTTTCTCCTGGTCGTAGCCGCCGAATACAATGGACCCATCCAGGGGCGCGCCGTTGCCCCATTGGCGACCCCAGAAATAAGACCACACCCTTGACGGGATCTTGTTGCTCTGGCTGAGGGCGTTGAGGTAGGTCGAATTGGCTCCCAGTCCGAGCGCATGAAGGATGGTGTAGCCACCGTCCCATCTCAGCCGTGGGATGCCAATCGGCATGGTAACAGAAGAGGAGTCGGAGCCGCCAACCGAAAGTTTCTCGACACCCGCAAGCGAGGATGAAAGGAGCTTCTTCACGCCAAGTTCAGTGCCCGTGGTGGTGATCTCGTTGGTGGCCCCGCCGGCTGAGGCAAAATCATTGTACTTTGTGAAGGATGTCGAGTCCTCTTCATGGTAAATACCTCCCCTTCGGACAAAGCAGATCTCATCGTTCCATATGATGCTTGGGTCACAGAGCATCTGCTGATCGTAGATATAAGTGTTGTTGAGATCCCTAGATGCCATAGCGTCAGTACCACCACCCATTCTTGTCTCATCTAGTCCCAGAGGACTTACGGCCACGCATTCACTAGTATGGTTTGTTCAGGAGTGCCAATCGTTACGGCGATGCCTCTCATAAACGAGTCGGGGACTTTTGGATCGATCTGTTTGGTAGTGATGGGAAAAGACAGAGGCGAAGGACAGTCGGCCGCCAGGACACTTGCAGCCCCGAGGGCAAGCACGAGGCGTGAGGTCATGAACAGCATTGCTTTGCCAACAACATGAATACACGGCCGCTCAAGGCTAATCTGGGAGCACTATCCAAGACAAGAGAAAAAAAAATGAAGAGCGAGAAGAAGACAAGAAGATGTGGCAGAGAACGGACGCAGCCGCCTCATAAGGTAGGTAGTATCGAAGTTAGTCTATTGGCGACGATCATGCTACCCAGTCATATCACTTCCCGTGGAATCCTGTGTTTAGCGCTTATTCTTTTTCCGTTCTAGAGAGAGGGTTGCTGGCCGAGCCTGATCCTCTCCCAATCATGGAGCGATGGTGGCTGGTAGTCTGGGCCATCAGACTATCTAAGAAGCCCCGTTGTGACTGAAAGGTCTTGGCTACGCTAGGCAGCGAGCTAGCACAGTCTGTATCAAGATCAAACTGACAGCCGCGGGAACTCACCGTCGTTGACCTAGGATAAAAAAAAAAAAAGCAAGGATAATATTATGAAGGGTTGATGGTTCCGTTGCTGATTGGAGCCGGTAGGTGCTTCAATGGATTCATTGTGTTCAACTCGAACTCGTCTCCCATGTCGTACTGGGACCCAAGGAGACGGTTGACCTGCAAAGACGCATGTTGACACCCGGCGACGAGGCACATGGCCAGAGTGATGTCGTTGAACGAAAGAAGATGATGTTGGGGGGAGGTGGAAAATGTCGATGTCGGAGTGGCGCACCGGGCGCACTTATGCATTCGTTACTGTGCGTATAAGCGTTATGCACAGGCCCAACTTGACGCGCGGTAATTTTGGGAAATTGATTGGGCAATTCTTCCTTGCTGCTCCACTCCCCCACTTGCTTCCCGCTTCCCCTGAATGCACGCCAACGCAGCGGAGGTTGCAGTGCCGGCAAGACCCTTGGAGGCTTTGAAACCTTCCCCTGGCGACGGGAGTCACCATTGTCAGCGGCACAGCGTCAAGCGCGCCCTGTTTTGCCCGGTCGACGGCACAGCAGTGGATGGAGGCGACAGCGACATTGTGGAGTGTCTGATGCCCTGAAAGGGAAGGGACTGACACCTCCATCGCTGGCGAGCCCCCCCGCCAATGACGATCTCGTCTGCCTTAGTGGGCAAATGTCCATCTCAGCCTGGAAATGGAAGCGAGCGAGGCGTGTCGCGACCGTGGCAGCTTCATCATTGATTGATTGATTGATTGATTGACTGATTGACTGTCGCAAGTGAACCACTCTTCTTCCATCTCACTTGTGTACAGTACTAGGTAATCATTGGTGTTGCTAGCATGGTCCAACTGCCCCTCCCATCACTTATACGCATCGAGGGGACATGAATTCCTCGGCCGACAATTCTTTTTCCTTCTTTTCCAGACTCCGCCTTTTTCGCAGGAAAATGGCCAGTTCACGACATTTGCGCCTCGTCGCCGGCGTCGCCTGTGTCCTCCTCGTTTTCTTTCTCGTCCGTCCATTCGATTCCCCCGAGATCCTTCCCACAGCGTCGCGACCACACGGCAGCCCTCCCCTGGCCGAGCCAGTACTACTACAACCGTCACCAAGCAGCCGGCGCAAGGTCACCTTCAAGCCGAGCAGCTTCGACTGGACAAAGGTCGAGCAACACTTCCCCGTCGAGCTCAAGCACAAGCTCCCGACCGGCGCCCCCAAGCCGCAGAAGCCCGTCCAGCACGACTTCTCCCACTACGTCCACGACCCCGTTACGCGAAACCGACAAAAGGCCGTTCGCGCCGTCTTCGAGCGCAGCTGGAACAGCTACAAGGAGCACGCATGGCTTCGTGACGAGCTCGCCCCTGTGAGCGGCGTGGGCAAGACCACGTTTGGCGGTTGGGGGGCTACGCTAGTTGATGCGCTCGACACGCTATGGATCATGGAGCTGTGGGAGGACTTCTACCTCGCCGCCAACGCTGCCGCCCAGCTGGACTGGCAAAACACCACCGAAACCGCCGCCAACATGTTTGAGACCACCATCCGCCACCTCGGCGGCCTCCTCAGCGCCTATGATCTGAGCGGCGAGCAGGCCCTGCTGGACAAGGCGACGGAGCTGGGAAACATGCTTTACATGGGCTTCGACACCCCGAACCGCATGCCCGGCTTCTGGCTCAACTTTGAGGATGCAAAGCGCGGGGTGCAAGTGGCCGGCACAAACGATCCCTCGGCTTCTCCCTGCTCCTTGTCGCTCGAGTTCACTCGCCTCACCCAGCTGACGGGCGATCAACGCTACTTTGACGCCATCACCCGCATCACCGAGTTTCTCGAGCGCACCCAAAACGAGTCCAAGATACCCGGCATGTGGCCCAAGCTGATCAACTTCCGCGAAGAGCGCGTTGACGGCGAGAGCGGCTTCACTCTCGGCGCGCTCGCCGACTCTCTGTATGAGTATCTGCCCAAGATGCATGCCCTCCTGGGCGGACTATCGCCGCAATACGAGAAAATGCACCGGGCCGCCATGGATGTCGTTACGAAGTACATGCTCTTCCGGCCCATGCTACCTGCTGAGGAAGCCTCGAAACACGACATCTTGTTCGTGGGCGATGCCTTTGCCAAACCCGACCGGATCGACCGGGTAGCCGAGGGCCAGCACTTGACCTGCTTTACCGGCGGCATGTTTGGCCTCGGCGGCAAACTGTTCGACATCAACGAGCACGTTGAGATTGGCGAGCGCCTGGCCCGCGGTTGTGGATGGGCATATGATGCTTTCCCAACTGGCGTCATGCCCGAGATCTTCAACATGGTACCCTGTGGTGGCTCCTGGGATGCTCCCTGCCCGTGGAACGAGGAGAGGTGGAAGGCAGAGGGCAGCAAGAATCTTAAGAAGGGATTTGCCAGTGCGCGAGACACCCGGTATATCTTGCGGCCCGAGGCCATTGAAAGTATCTTCCTCTTGTACCGCATGACGGGTAAGGAAGACCTGAGAGACCTGGCATGGCAGATGTTTGAAAGCATTGTGAATGCCACAGAGACCGAGCTGGCTTACTCGGCTATTTCTGATGTCACGGTCAAGGGTCCGACGACCAAGACCGACTCGATGGAGGTAAGCGGACTGTTCCCAGCGAAGGATCCTTAGTAACATCAACTAACGTGCTTCCTCCTACAGAGCTTCTGGCTGGCCGAGACTCTCAAGTACTTTTACTTGATCTTCTCTCCACCCAGCATTATTAGCCTCGACGAATACGTGTTCAACACCGAAGCACACCCGTTTCTTCGACCGAAGCCATAGACAAATATATGTCTGGAGGGGTAATGACCATAGAGATGTATGGAATGACATCGCACATCTTTTTCTATATTATAAAAGACCACGACCAGGTGGACTTTGGACAGCTCGAAGTTCATGACATACACGGGGAGAAGACGGACCATTTACCTTGATATACGCCAGTTGGGAAAAACCGGCACGGAAGCAGTTCCTTGGCATTCTTGAACATGGTTGACGTTTAGAAAGAAAAGCATGTACGCGGATGGATTTGGATATTTAGCGACTGCTTGGGGTATACCCATATATATACTCTCTAGGGATTGGATGTCATAAGAGCAGCTACCAGCGATGAATAGACCATTGCGCCCTTCATTTTAGTCAATGTTGGATTACCTTTTGAATGCCGAGAGTTATGATTTTATGTCCAAACATACTCCGAAACCCAAGTTCTTTTGTCGTTCCCAGCCAAAGTATCACTTTCAGGATTCTGTTAATGGCAAGCACCCCAATGCGTCGCTATGACGTGCTATAGACGGTTGTGCGCTAACAGGAATACAGTCACAATTCTCATAACGCACGAACATCGACCAACTCCTCGCTCATCATTCATCCTTTCACAGCTCTTCTATAGAAAAGAAAAAGCACCCTTCCCATCGCTACTTCATCCCACCAGATCCAGTCCTTTCCATCATCCTCTCCTCTCTTTCGCCATGCACACACACTCCCATCCAAAGCGCCCGCCTTCCATCTCCCGCCCGCCCGCCTGTCCTTCCATCCTTCTTCCCATCTTCACGACCCCCCTCACACCCTCACAAAAACCTACAAAAACCTAAACCTAAACCTTTCCCAAAACAGGAACCCCATACCCCTGCACTTTTCTTTCCACCGGCTCCTTCTCCGTAACCATCAAGTAAACCAAGACCAAAGGCCACGCACTCCCGCACAGAAAAGCACCCACCACCCCCGCAAAACCGACGCCCCGCTCCCCATGTTCGCCGGACCACCGCTCCAACAGCCGGACGGCGCAGAAAATGATGCCCATGCCGTAGATGGAGCAGGCCCAGGTGATGCCGACGATGATGTCGGCGTGGCGGTCTTGCGGGGAGAGCACGACGCCCGAGGTGTCGGCGAAGGGTTCGGAGAGGGAGAGGTTTTGGCCCATTTTTTGCACTCTTTTGCTTTTTTTTTTTCAAGAGGGGGAAGATGGAGATGAGATGGAGATGAGATGAGATGAGATGAGATGAGATGAGATGAGATCAGAGGATGAATTGGGTTGTGTTGATTGGGTTTTGTGAGAGCCGGACTTGGGGGGGGAATTGACGTATTGTTGACAACTCGGTATGACGGGATAAGCAAATATCCACAGGACAAGTCGAGTTGAGTTGAGTTGAGTTGAGTTGAGTTCGTCTTCTGGACTGGTCTGGTCTGGTCTGGACGGCAAGAAAGCCCCCAAAATGGATGGATGGATGGATAGATGGATGGGCTGATGATGATCTCTCGGATCCCTTGATGTTGAAAGACGGAGCCGTCCTCGGGTCGTTTCCGTGCCGATGTAAATGTTTTTTTCTCTCTTTCTTTTGGAAGGCGAGCAGAAGCGAAGCGGTTGCGATGAACTGAATGAATGAATGGCCGAGAGGACTTCCAGATTTGAACTGTGCCGTGAACTGCGAACCGAACTATATTGAACTGGATCGACCCCCAAGAGAAAACGAAGGGACAGTCAATCGGGTAGATAGGTTTCGGTGTACGTATTCGAACCAGCGACTTGAACCTAATGTTATCGACCGACCGACGACGACAATGATCGAAGAAAGAACGTAGTGTAGTAAGTAGGTAGGTAGGTAGGTAGGTAGATAATTGCCCAGCAATGTAGTAAAACACAAGAAAAAGAAAAGACCGAAAAGCCAAACGGACGAAACAGAAGAAGTGAAGTGAAGCACCCGCGCACTTTCAAAGTCAAAGAATAGTATCGATGGTAACAAAAGTGAAAAGTCAAGTGGAAGAAGGTCTCAGGGTAACCAGAACACAAGGATGACTCGGATCCCCGAAAGACCGTGACCCCTTCGCTTCCCGATTTCCTCCTGGCTCAAAACCCAAAAGTTCTAAGAAGCAAGGTCTCCCTCCCAGCGTCTCAACCTGGGACATACTTACAAAGTAAATGGAAGACGAACCGTCAAGTTTGTGTGTCACTCAAAACCCGGAAGAGCCCCCCTTCCCAACTTCGTCGCAAAACCCGGGCATGTATCCAATTGGCTGAACATCCGACACATGAGTTGTCGCAGAACTTGACTTGGACAGGGCGGCTCCGTGCGTCCCGCGTGTTAGAGGGCGGTTTTAGCCGCCTGTAGTGCGGCGACCGTTATAGGGCCTAGCGTTTGGTTTGGGTTGGGGTACGTACCCGACCGTAGACTGTTTCCAGGGTTTCCAGTCCTCGGTTGCAAAACTGGTCGGATGATGTGTTGGGCGTCCATATCAAGGTTTGGCTGTGTTGGAGGGCATGTCTGAATATTGATCGGATGCTGTTGATGTCATAAAAATGCTCGAGAGAAATCCATCAGATGAACTCGTGGCCACCTTTGGTGCTGCATTCAGGTCTTTCCTTGCTTATATGATACGTGTGACTGCATGTATACTACTGTTAGTGCACTACCGCTTGTAGCGCGACAAATGCGTGTGGATTATCAGGAAACTAACAAGGGCCTATAAGTGGTACCTTGTCTCAAGGCTGACCAGGATCTTGGACGCAGAGCATGCCGACAACACCAAAACGAGGATAGTTGAGACTTGAGAACATGAAATATATATTCTGGTTCTAGGGGAATCGTGCATCATTCATCATCAACAACACCCCGACCTTCTGACGTTTTCCGGAGCTAACCAAATCATAAAAGCGTGGAGCGCAAAAAAACCAAACAACCACCACAGCTCATATCAGTGTTTTTCGTTTCCTCGTCGCATCATGATAATAGAAAAAGAAAGCAACCAAAGAAAATCGCCATTCAACAATGAACCGTTACCACCTCATACCGCCATCGCATCATTCATAAACTCATCTTCTCTGAATTTCCTTACTCCAATCCCCGGAACCGGCGATTAAACTCCTCCACAGCAATCGCCACCTGGCGATATAAGAATGTCCTTCCACTTTCCTCGCCAATTGGGATAAAGGGCCCATTAGTCCCTCCTCTCAGCGTCAAGCTCAAGCCCGTCCTCTCCTTCGCAATGGTCTGCACATCCTTCAAGGGCACATCCCACTCCGTCTGCAACTTCCTGCTCCTGATGAGCAAGATCCGTGCAAATGTAACCATAACCACCTTGTCCTCGGTTGGCAGCTCAAGATGGGCAATGTACTGCTCATCAAAGTACTTGCCGTTGTCGATTTGCTTGAGCCAACTCTGGCCTAGCGCCTCACGTTGGCTGTAGGGCCTGATGATACCGTCTGGGGGGATATACCTCGGCAGTCTGACGCGGTCGAGTTCGGTCCCGTCAAAGACCGTGGTGGTGTTGCGCACGCCTTCGCTCACATTGGAGGCAAAGTCTAGGACCCCAATGGCCGGTTTGGTTGCCAGACCAACCACACCCTTGCCGATGCCCTTGAAGAAACCGAGAGCACCTTCCTGCTCTGCACCTTCGAGCGGCTTGCGGGCAAGACCTCCGACACCCGAAGCAACCGAGGTGAACAGGCTGTTGGCACCGGCGGTGACGCCAAAGAGGGCGTGCTTGGGATGGTTGCGAGCACGTGTGATGCGGCGACGGTCCTGGAATTGCTTATCCATGGTGGCAGCCGCGAGACCCTTGGCAAAACTACCCGTGACCTTGGAGAAAGAGTCACTGAAGCCGAAAACGGACTTCTTGAAGAAGGAACCGGCGCCACGGGCTAGACCAATACCGAAATCTTCCGGCCTATCCGACATGATCAGACCTTGGTATGGCTCGTAAAAGATATCCGCAAAACCAGAACTGATGTTGTTGAACAGACCAACCGGGTTGCCCAGGAAATCGGCACTTCCCAGAATGTGGTGTACCTGGTAGAGGGCCTCTTGACTGTAGTGATTCGAGATTCTCTGGATGAGGACTGGAACAGAGACGCGCATGTTCTCGAGCATGAGGGCGTTGAACCGAACGGGGGCATCGTTGATGTTGCCAATGGCCATGGTCATGACGTTGAAGAAGAACATGATTGGGTTCTTGGATGATGTCTTGTCCTCCACGTTCACACGCTCCGTTCTCACAAACGATAAGTCGAGCTGCATCGGTTGGATGTTCAACACCTCAAAGTAGATGTCACGTCCAGAATCCAGCTGCTTCGGCTGCGGAACATCAATGCTGTCGTCGCACAGCTTGTCCTCTTCATCGGATGAAGACCATGATGCACCCGGCACCTTGGAGAATTCGAGTACGGCGTAGACAAAGTCTTCGTCAAGCTCAACAGTCATCTCCTGCAGGAGGATCGTGGCGTACTTGATATATTCAACACCGTATGAGTCGTCCTTGACACGAGTTACCATGGCATGCAGCGACGGGTGGGCCTCGATCTCTTGTGCGCGCTTTGGCACGACACTGGGGTACAAGATTATGGGGAATATGCCCCCGTACAGCTGATTGTCGATTTGGATCCACTTGACAGCCAGACTGACAGTCTGGTACAACTGTGAGTCGCTGTATCGAAGTTGCACATCTCTGAAGGTGATGTAGGCCAGTTCCTTCAGTTGAGAATTGATTAGTGAAATGCCAATGCCGGATAGTCTCAGCTGCGCACGGAAAGTGACGCCTGTGTCCAACTCCTTGGCTTCAAACGTGCTACGGTCTGTCGAGCTGGCGTTCGACTTTTGCTTGTACAGACTCTTGGACTGCTTGAAGTTGGACAGGATCAGAGTTTGGGTAGGTCCGTCGGCGATGACATTGATGTCGATGACCTTGGTCTGGCCATTAGCGTCAACGAACTTCATCGGAACCAGATTTCCAATTTCGGTCAACTTCACATGACGGTTCTTGCCATTGGCGCTGATGCAAATCTCCTTGTTTTTGGCAGCCGGGAAGTCCCACGCGTAGGGCATGATGCTCCGGGGCGGAAGACGGTAACGCACGGGACGCCAGCCCGAGTGGTCTTCGATTCCGTCCTCGTCAAGGTTCGGATTCGCTTGGTAGAACGTGAACTCAGTGTCACTCTCGTTCCGCATCGAGAAGGGCCAGTTCTTCGTCTCCATGGTCAGGTTCAAGAAAATGGTCGATTCCTCCATGAGTGTCTCTACTCTGACGAGTCTCTGCCGTTGACCGGCACGAGCGATCTTGACGTGCGTGGTACCCAAATCTGAAATGTTGAAGGGAGCCGTCCACTGGTTATCAACACCTGGGTAGCAGAGACAGAGCTGCTTGACGGCACCTTTTTGGAGGAAGTGCAGCGGACGAAGAGCGCCGGTCTTGAGCTCGAGAACTGACGACGAGCTCGGCTCTCGGATGTTGATGTCTTCGCCGAGCCTATTCTGAATGACATATCTCGGGGCAAGCGTGACCGTCTTCACCATCTTGTACTTGCCATGGCCCGTATCGACTGTGACACCAATATGGATCTCGGCATTGCGCGAGGGTGAGTTGAGCACCACTTCAGTGGTACTTCCAATGGCGTCGAAACTCTGCGGTCTGCTCCAGTCGGAATCGGCAACCTTGAGCAATGCACGGTTCCTGTGATCGTCGCTACCAAAGGAAAACATGATTGGTTGGGCTTTACGTTGGCTTTCACCGACATCGACCAACTGCTGGCCGGCTGCCGCTTTGGCGTGCTGCATGAAGCCCTTGGAGCGAATGCTCACATCGAGCCCCGTCTTGTTGAGGATGACGTAGGGGCAGTAGATAGTAACCTTGAACGCGCCACCGCTATCGGGGACGCGGAAGTAGTGCAGCTTCAGATTGAGCGCCAGGCCTGAATCGTCCTTGCATACAAGGTTCGTCTCCTTGCGGAAGTCCTCGGAGGTGCCGGAGTTGATGATCGCGAATTCGCTTGGCTTGAAGACGGTATCTTGCATGTCGATACTAAGGAGGAGCAGATGGGACAGCTCGACAACGTGCACAGGGCTAACCCCGCCCTTGCGAAGGAAGTTGGACCAGTCTTTCTTGGTGTTCTTGTCGTAGATCCTGTATTTGAAGTCATACGGAAGTAGATTTTCAATGGTGACAGGGGCGGAGAGCTTCAAGCGCATGTACGGGTAGGTCCTGGCAAGGAATTAAGTTAGCATGTACAGCAGTCGCAAATGTGAATCAGACCATAGCTTACCTTGTTGCCGGATTGGCCTTGTCATATCGAGCCGATAACTGGAAGTAAAAGGGCTCTCCATGTTCACCCTTGCACATCAAAGTCTTGGTCGGGCGTTTCAGAAGGTCTCTCCACCAGAGTGTATCATTGCTCCAGCCATATCCAAACCCGGGATCAGGGCGGACGAGCAAGCTCTTCGTGTAGACAGCGCCAACGGGGGCAGGCCTGCTCTCGCCAGGGGCAATCTTTTCGATCTTGAGCAGGTGTCCTTCCTGAGCGTCATAAACGCCAAGCTCAACTGGTATGTCTGTCTCGTTCTCGACCAACAGCGGGCTACGCAGGGTGACATACTTGACATTGTCTGTGCCAAGTTTCACATCGACCATGAGCTTGTGCAGGACCTCATCTGTCTTGGGTTTGAGGGCATAGAGGAACTCTCCCTCACGAGTGAAGCGGATGTTCTTGAC
Source organism: Neurospora crassa OR74A (assembly GCF_000182925.2). NCBI lineage: Eukaryota > Fungi > Ascomycota > Sordariomycetes > Sordariales > Sordariaceae > Neurospora > Neurospora crassa. The sequence continues at coordinate 4,001,594 of NC_026507.1, forward strand.
TGTGTCAAAGCCGCTGCCCTCCAACTGGATGGCCACGTTGCTCGTGCCGTGGCTTTCGCCAGAGAGACTTTCTCGCACCTTTTCCCAATTCTCAAAGCTCCAAGGAACCTCCTGGCCATCTTCAAGCCGCAGGGGTGTGGTCTCCTCGGTGCCCTCTCTCTTGGCTTGCATGATGATGTTGAAGCCGGTGTAGTTGCGGATACGATACGGCGCTTCAACACCACGAGGCTTGCCTAGCACATCCTCATCCTGAGCGAGGAAGGCCATTGATTTGGAGAGAAGTGCAATGCTGGCGGTGGAAAGAGTCACATCGAATGTCTTCTTGGACGAGACGTCGACTGACATCAAGCCGGTGCTTTGATCACGGGCAATCCCGAAGCCCACCTGCCAAGGTTCAATGAGCGGCTCCCAGGCCGACTTGGCGAAGTTGAAAATGTTGGTGTACATCTCGATGGCTGCCTCTGCCTTGAGGTTCGACGACCAATTCTCCGCACTAGTCGTGAATGACTTGATGCTCATGTCGAGAATAGGAAGTTCATGCACATCTCCGATGAGGACAAGCCGAATTCCTTCAATTGCTGCCGTGAGCTGCTCATATCTTGGCGGTGCCTTGGTGATATCATGCGGTTGCTGGCCTGCCTTCTGGGACCGAGGATCGGTGGTCCCAGTTTTGGTGCCCGTGCGCTTGGACTTGTTCGCGACAGTTGATGTTCCCTTGCCACTGGCGGTTCGTT